>NW_027141403.1:1687500-2021250 GCF_036365525.1 Heterodontus francisci | reverse complement strand
TTGGACAAGCTCGGCAGCAGCAGCGCACACCGAAGACAACAGAAAACTCACAAGCTTTTGGTTGTAGAGTCAGTGTGTTTTACCTGGTGGAGTGAGCAGCTGATAAAGTTAGCCTGAAGAAGTGTAAAGGAAGGAGAGAAGACCACAACCCAGCTTGTTTTCCAGAAAATCTTTAAAAGATCCTGAGAAGTCCAGTGAGTTAATTCATCTTGTTACATATCTTTGAAGAAGGCCTGCTAAAATTAATTCTCAATGCCTTCTGAAAAGAACTGTTCTAAAATACCCTTGTGACCTGTCTACGTATAATCAGAACTGAGACTATATTCCAATTTTGGAGCAGCGTATCTCATCTGATGTTTTCTTCAAAAATGAGCAAGTAAACAGCCGAAGAGATTTTTCTTTGTGTTTGGAACAAAATGTAAAATATTTTTGAAAAAAAATCCCTTTTATCTTTTCAGTTAACCGGTGCATGTATGTGTGCGCATGTGGCTCGAAGATTTTTTTAAAAAATTTGAGAATCTGTAGATCCGCTTTGGGAAAGTGAATCAGAGCAGAATGAAGGGTGAACTGTCCGACTGCCCAGAAGAGATGAAGACACAGCTCAGTCAGCACGCTCCCCTGGTTTGTGACGCTGGAACATTCCTCACACAGAAATTATTCAATCAATACTCATCTGCCAAGTCGGTCTGAGGCTGTGCCTCTCTGATCATGTGGAATTAAAGCAATTCTTCCATTCAGTTAGTTCAGTTGTCATTTCATGAGAAATTAGAAGTCATCATGACTTCGTCAGTGACCTTATGGTTCATGTGTCTGAGTGATGTTAATGTGATGAAATGATTGTATGTTCCAGTCTTTCCGTGGTGGATTTTCACACTGAGTAGAAACGAGTTGGACATGGTCTGGAAATGCTTCACACCGCTCCATTCCCAACAGGCCATGACCTGATGTGATGGAAATTTAATTTACTTACAGAAGCTACATTTCCATCATTGCACATCTGGATGCACAGCCGGGGTCTGTACTGTCCCAACAGCTGACAAGGTGGTCGAGAGGTTAAGACGGTGGCGTGCTCATGCATTTTGCTTTGCATGTGTGGGTTCGGATCCCGATTTTGTCGTTAGTTTATGAAGTGTCCAGTACATTGCTGTGGGGGAGCTTTTGTGGAAAGTTAGCCTGGAAACATGTTCTTATCAATATCTCGCTGGTGATTCCAGAATTGTTTATACTTTATTAAAATTGAGACAGACAATTGGACTTTTACACCCAAATTGGACTGGAATGAAGATCAAATAGGGATCACGAAAAGGAGGAAGATTTTTCCCTCCCTCCTTCCTTACATCTTTACTTTCTCTGGATTTACACCAAATGAAAGACTAACGGGAAAAGCAAATGGCGAGAGAGCAGAAGCAGAACATTATCCTTTGGCAAGAAATTTATTTTCATATCTTCTTGATAGATTAAGTGAGTGAGCAATGTTTTGGCAGATGGAGTTTAAAATGTGGGATCATCTAGGACCTACGAAAGATAGATCAGAGTGTTTTTTCTAAGTGGTGAGATGTTAGAAACTGGAGAGGCAGAGACCCGAGTGCTGAATCATTAAACACTAATGGACTGGTAGAAAATAATGTGAAAGGCGAATGGAATCTGAAGTTTGGAACTCATGTTGTAGTTATATAAGGCTCTGTGCTCCTGAAGTAAATGTCCAAGCCTGAATTGTGGGGAATCTGTGGAGAATGATTTGTTTTTTATTTATTCTTGGGTGTGAGTATCGCTGGCAAGGCTGGCATTTATTGTCCATCCCTAATTGCCCTTGAGAATGTGGTGGGGAGCTGCCTTCTTGAACTGCTGCAGTCAATGTGGTGTAGGAACACCCACAGTGCTAATGCAGAGGGAGTTCCAGGATTTTGACCTAACAACAGTGATATAGTTCCAAGTCATGATGGTGAGTGACTTGGAGGCGAACCTGCAGGTGGTGGTGTTCACGGGTTTGGATGGTGCTGTCGAACGTTACTTAGCGAGTTACTGCAGTGCATCTTGTAGGTGATACACACTGCTGCCACTGTGCTCTGGTGTTGGAGGGAGTGAATGTTTAAGGTGGTGGGTGAGGTACCGATGAAGAGGACTGCTTTGTCCTGGGTGGTATTGAGCTTTTTATGTGTTTTTGGAGCTGCAGCTTTCCAGAAAAGTGGAGAGTATTCCATCACACTCCTGACTTGTGCCTTGTAGACAATGGACAGGCTTTGGCATGGCAGGAGTTGAAATACTTGATGCAGAATTCCCAATTTCTGACATATGCTAAAAGCCGCAGCATAGATGTGACTGGTCCAGTTTAGTTTATAATCAATGGCAACCCCCAAGATGTTGATGGTGAGGAATTCAGTGATGATAATGCTGCTGTGTATTAAAAGGTAGATGGTTTGATTCTCTCTCATTGGAGATGTTTACTGCGTGGCACTTATGTGGCAACCAAGTCGCTTGTCACTTATCAGCTCAAGCCTGAATGTTGCTCAGGTCTCGTTGCTTGCGGACACGGACTGCTTCAGTAGCTGAGGAGTTGTGAATCATCACCTAACATTCCCACTTCTGACTTAAGTTGAGGGGAATCTCATTAATGAAAGAGCTGAGGATGGTTGAGCCTAGGACACGACCCTGAGAAACTCCTGAGGCAATGTCCTGGATTGAGATGATCGGCCACCACCAACCATAATCATCTTGCTTTGTGCTAGGTATGACTCCAACAAGTGGACAATTTTCCCCTGATTCCCATTGATTTCAATTTTGCTTGGGATCCTTGATGCCACACTCACTCAAGGGTAATTACTCTCACCTCTCCTCTGGAATTCCACTCTTTTGTCTCTATTTGGAACAAGCTGCAATGAGATCATAAGAACAGAAATAGTAGCAGGAGGAGGCCATTTGGCCCCTCGAGCCTTCTCCGCCATTCAATAGGATCATGGCTGATCTGATCATGGCATCAACCCCACTTTCTTGCCTGCCCCCCATAACCCTTGACTTCCTTGTCGATAAAAATCCAAAGATGAACGATTGTCTGAGAGAAGAAATTCCTCTTCATTTCCTTCTTAAATGGAAAATCCCTAATTCTGAAACTGTGTCCCCGAGTTCTACATTCCACCACGAGGGGAAACATCCTCTCAGCATCTACCCTGTCAAGACCCTTCAGAATCTTATATGTCTCAATACGATCACCTCTCATGTTTCTAAACTCCAATCAGTATAGGTCCAACCTGCTCAATCCTCCTCACAAGACAACCCCTTCATCACAGGAATAAATCCAGTGAACCTTCTCTGAACTTTTTTTTAATTTCCAAAAAGTACTTTATTCGTTAAAAAAACTATTAAAAAAATACATTACAAAACAGTTCAAAAACAGCACCAAGTCAACAATACAAAGATTGCAAAGGAGATCAGTTTCCTTCAGTACAGGAGTGAATTGCCTCACAACCCTTCCATTTCATTTTACCTGGCATGTACATTTTGCAGCAAACAATTATTTTCTGGAATAAAAACAAGAAATACTGGAACCACTCAGCAGGTCTGGCAGCATCTGTGGAAAGAGAAGCAGAGTTAACGTTTCATGTCACTGACCCTTCTTCGGAACTGACAAATATTAAAAATGTCACAGGTTATAAGCAAGTGAGGTGGGGGTGGGGCAAGAGATAACAAAGGAGAAGGTTGGACAAGGCCACATAGCAGACCAAAAGGTCATGGAGCAAAGGCAAACAATATGTTAATGGTGTGTTGAAAGACAAAGCATTCGGACAGAATAGGTGTTAACGGACTGATTATTGAACAGCAGCAAGTGCAAACCTGAAAAAAAACAGTGGGTAAGCAAACTGAATAAACTAAGATGAAATGAAATAAATGCAATGTAAAAGGTTGTAAAAAATGTAAAAAAGAAAAAAGAAGAAAAAAGAAAAAACAACTAAAAATGAAAGTAAAATGGGGGGCTGTCATGCTCTGAAATTATTGAACTCAGTGTTCAGTCCGGCAGGCTGTCGTGTGCCTAATCGGTAGATGAGACGCTGTTCCTCGAGCTTGCGTTGATGTTCACTGGAACACTGCAGCAATCCCAGGACAGAGATGTGACATGAGAGCAGGGGGGAGTGTTGAAATGGCAAGAAATCGGAAGCTCAGGGTCCTGCTTGCAGACCGAGCGGAGATGTTCCGCAAAACGGTCACCCAGTCTGCGCTTGGTCTCCCCAATATAGAGGAGACCACATTGTGAGCAGCGAATACAGTATACTACATCGAAAGAAGTACAAGTAAATCGCTGCTTCACCTGAAAGGAGTATTTGGGGCCTGGGATAGTGAGGAGGGAGGAGGTAAATGGGCAGGTATTAAACCTTCTGCGATTGCAGGGGAAGGTGCCATGGGATGGGGACGAGGTGGTGGGGGTAATGGAGGAGTGGACCAGGTTGTCGCGGAGGGAACGATCCCTGCGGAATGCTGACAGGGGAAGGGAGGGGAAGATGCGTTTGGTAGTGGCATCACGCTGGAGGTGGCGGAAATGGCAGAGGATGATCCATTGGATATGGAGGCTGATGGGGTGGAAAGTGAGGACAAGGGGAACCCTGTCACGCTTCTGGGAGGGAGGGGAAGGGTTGAGGTCAGAGGTCCGGGAAATGGGCCGGACACGGTTGAGGGCCCTGTCAACAACAGTGGGGGGATTCCTCGGTTGAGGAAAAAGGAGGTCATGCCAGAAGCACCGTCATGGAAGGTAGCATCATCAGAGCAGATGCGTCGAAGACGGAGAAACTGGGAGAATGGAATGGAGTCCTTACAGGAGGTAGGGTGTGAAGAAGTGTAGTCGAGGTAGCTGTGGGAGTCGGTGGGCTTATAATGGATATTAGTAGACAACCTATCCCCAGAGATGGAGACAGAGAAATCGAGGAAGGGATGGGAAGTGTCAGAGATGGATCATGTCAGGGTGAGAGAAGAGTGGAAATTGGAAGCAAAGTTGATAAGGTTTTCCAGTTCGGGGCGGGAGCAGGAAACGGCACCGATGCAGTCATCAATGTACCGGAAAAAGAGTTGGGGGAGGGGGCCTGAGTAGGACTGGAACAAAGAATGCTCGACATATCCCACAAAAAGACAGGCATAACTAGGAACCATGCGTGTACCCATAGCGACATCTTTTACTTGAAGGAAGTGCGTGGAGTTGAAGGAGAAGTTGTTCAATGTGAGAACAAGTTCAGCCAGGCGGAGGAGGGTGGTGGTGGATGGGGACTGGTTGGGCCTCTGTTCCAGGAAGAAGCGGAGAGCCCTCAAACCATCCTGGTGGGGGATGGAGGTGCAGAGCGATTGGACGTCCATAGTAAAGAGGAGGCGGTTGGGACCAGGAAACTGGAAATTGTCAAAATGACGTAAGGCGTCAGAAGAGTCACGGATGTAGGTGGGAAGAGACTGGACCAGCGGAGAAAAGATAGAGTCAAGATAGGAAGAAATAAGTTCAGTGGGGCAGGAGCAGGCTGACACAATGGGTCTGCCGTGACATTCCCGTTTGTGGATTTTGGTTTGGAGGTAGAAGTGGGCTGTCCGGGGTTGCGGGACTATGAGGTTGGAAGCTGTAGGAGGAAGATCTCCAGAGGAGATGAGGTCATTGACAGTCCTTTGGACGGTGGCTTGATTTTCGGCGATGGGGTCATGGTCCAGAGGGAGGTAGGAAGAAGTGTCTGTGAGTTGGCGCTGAACCTCTGCAAGGTACGCCATACAACAACAGCACCACCCTTGTCTGCAGGTTTGATGACCATGTCGGGGTTAGACCTGAGAGAAAGGAGTGCCTCAAGATCAGAGGGGGACAGGTGAGAGAGAGTGAGGGGGGCAGAGAAATTGAGATGACAAATGTCCAGCCGACAGTTTTCAATGAAGAGATCAAGAGCGGATAAGTGGCCAGGGGGAGGGGTCCAGGTAGAGGGAGAATGCTGGAGGTGGGTGAATGGGTCTGCTGGTCGGGAGGAGGACTCCTGGTCAAAGAAGTGAGCCTGGAGGAGGAGAATTATTTTCTGGATACAGCCCGAGGGGATTTCCATGGATCCAGTCCCTCACTTCACCTTGGTGGGGGTACCTTACATAGTGGTCTTCCCCAGTGAGCCTTTGCAGCGGCTGCCCCAAGCTGTTGTGCGTCCCTCAGCACGCAGTCCTGGACCTTGGAATGTGCCAGTCTGCAACATTAGGTCGTGGACAACTCTTTGCGCTGGATGACCAGCAAGTTTCGGGCAGACCGAAGGGCGTCTTTCACCGAATTGATAGTCCTCCAGCAGCAGTTGATGTTTATCTCGGTGTGCATCCCTGAGAACAGCCTGTAGAGCACAGACTCCTGTGTTACACAGCTGCTTGGGATGAACCGCGATAAAAACCACTGCATCTTTTTCTACACCTGCTTTGCAAAGACAGACAGGGCATTCCTCTCTCCTCTGTCTTGTTTGTTTTCTGTATTGAACCCTTTGCTGAGTCTATTAGGAAGGATGCAAGCATAAGGGGGGGTTACAATCCGAGGCAGTGGAGTCACTCAGGTTAAAACTTCCCTGTACCTGGATGACGTCGCCGTCTTTTGCACAGATCCGCTGTCCATTCGCAGACCGATCAGCATCTCCGACCAGTTCGAACTCGCCTCGGTAGCCAAAGTTAACCACGGAAGTGCGAGTCCATGTTCTTTGGGAACTGGGCTGACCAATCCTTTGTCCCCTTCACCATCAGGTCAGACTACCTGAAGGTGCTGGGGATATGGTTCGGAAGGGCCGGGGCGTGCACCAAAACCTGGAAGTAGCGAGTAGCCAGGATACACCATAAGCTGAGTATGTGGGAGCAGCGATCTCTCCATTGTGGGTAATAACCTGGTCATCAGGTGCGAGGCGCGCACGTTGCTGTCCATGGTGCAGGTCTGGCCCATCCGCCACTCCTGCGCTGTGGCGATCACCCGAGCCATTTTCCGCTTCATATGGGGTTCCAAAATGGACCAGGTCTGGAGGGACACGATGTTCAACCCCCTGGATAAGGGAGGGAAAAATGTACCCAACGTCGCCCTCATCCTGATGACTACCTTCGTGTGCGGTTGCATCAAGCTGTGCGCAGATTCCCAGCACACAATCTACAAGTGTCACTACGTTTAGATTAGAGATACAGCACTGAAACAGGCCCTTCGGCCCACCGAATCTGTGCCGAACATCAACCACCCATTTATACTAATCCTACATTCCCAACAAACATCCCCACCTGTCTCTATATTTCCCTATCACCTACCTATACTGGTGACAATTTAAAACGGCCAATTTACCTGTCAACCTGCAAGTCTATTGGCTAGTGGGAGGAAACCGGAGCACCCGGAGAAAACCCACGCAGATACAGGGAGAACTTGCAAACTCGAACTTGCAAACTCCACACAGGAGTCGAACCCGGGTCTCTGGAACTGTGAGGCCGCGGTGCTAACCACTGCGCCACTGTGCCGCCCTGCTGAGATTCTATCTGTCCCTAGCGTTGTGAAGGATTGGCCTGGTCACATTGCCGCGGAATGCTCCATTCAGTTGTACCGTGCCGTACCACCTATCCTTCGTGGTAAAGTTTCTGTGGAAAAATATCTTTGACCACCAATCCTTCAGGTAGTGGTCTGCACGGAATGTCCTCAAGGCCCTACAGGAAAAGGAGATGGTGGATCCAGTCGGATGGTTCCCCGAGCAAACTGCCAAAGTCATTTTGCGGAATGCCTCATCACAAGAACTTTCAAACAAGCACCAAGATGAAACTTGGCTGGTGGTGAGAAGAGCCCTCCCCATCAGATCCTTCCTGCACGCTCGAAGTCTCACCCCCTCCACACAATGCCCTCGAGGTGGCTGTGGTGGGGAAGAGACAGTTGCCCACCTCTTTCTCTGAATTGCCTCCAGTGCAAGTATATCCCTCCTTAAATAAGGAGACCAACACTGTACACAGTACTCCAGGTGTGGTTTCACCAACACCCTGTACATTTGTAGCAAGACGTCTCTCCTTTTATATTCCATTCCCCTTGTAATAAAGGGTAACATTCCATTTGCCTTCCTAATTATTTGCTCTACCTGCATGCTAACCTTTTGTGATTCATGTACGAAGACACCCAGATCCTTCTATACCGCAGCATTCTGTAGTCTCTCGCAATTTAAATAATATTTAATTTATCTGTTCTTACAACCAAAGTGAATAACCTCACATTTTCCCACATTATACTCCAGCTTCCAAATGTTTGCCTGGATCCGAGAGGCCCTGGCGGAATCGAAACTGAGAATCGATGAGCAGATTATTGCTAAATGCGTGGTGATTGATAGCACTGTTGATGACATCTTCCATCACTTTGCTGATGATTGATAGTAGACTGATGGGGCGGTAATTGGTCAGATTGGATTTGTCCTGCTTTTTTTTTATGGACAGGGCACACCTGGGCAATTTCCACATTGTCGAGTAGTTGTTTGTGTTGTAGCTCAAAAAAAATTATCTTAATAAATTATCGGCTGTAAGCACGTTTGTCATCGGGTTGAATAATTTCTGTGTGAGGAATGTTCCAGCATCATAAACCAGGGGAACGTGCTGACTGAGCTGTGTCTTCATCTCTTCTGGGCAGTCGGACAGTTCACCCTTCATTCTGCTCTGATTCACTTTCCCAAAGCGAATCTACAGATTCTGACATCTGGAGACTGGGTTTTCTTGTTAGGTTCCTTTTGATTTTTCTTGCTCCTGAATGATAATATATGCCAACCTTGGATCAACCTTGCGTTGTGTCCCAGTCTTGGTTAAGAGCGACACATAACGGCACCAACACTCTGAAACAAACAACACAGTCACACTTTCCTTCAGTGAGATTAATGTTGAGGCGGTTTCCATGTCGAATGCAATTGTGAACATATTTCTCACGAAGAAATTGTGGGTGATTTGAGTATTTGCACTGAATTTCTGTGCAAGGAGGGGCAGTTTCAAACGGCCATTCCGAAATCACTTCCCTCACAAAGACAAAGAGGGTGCTGTCTTAACGTGTCACTCAACTTCACAAACAAATTTGAACTCAAAGTTCAGGAGAAGACAGAGTGGTGAATGATTGATAGTGTAATCTTTGGATGAGAAAAGATACTAAACATACAAAATCCAACATTTGAGCTAGCGTGTAAGATTGATCTTTCCATGGAGATGTTCACTGGAACACTGGAACAGGCCCAAGACAGAAATGTTGACATGGGAGCAGGGGGGAGTGTTGAAACGGCAAGGAACCAGAAGCTCGGAGTCATGCTTTCGGACTGAGCAGACGTGTTCGACATAATCTGTGTTTGGTCTCCCCAATTTGGAGGAGACTGCAATGTGAGCATCGAATACAGTACACTAAATTGAAAGAAGTACAAATAAATCGCTGTTTCACCTGAAAGGAATGTTTGGGCTTTAGATAATGAGCAGAGAGGAGGGAAAAGGGTAGATATTATACCTCCTGTGATTGCATGAGAAGGTGCCTTGGGAAGGGGACGAGGTGTCAGGGATAATGGAGGAGTGGACCAGGGTGTCGTGCAGGGAACAATCCCTTCAGAATGTTGACAGGGGAGGGGAGGATGCGTTTGGTGGTGGCATCACGCTGGAGGTGGCGGAAATGGTGGAGGATGATCCTTTGGATGTGGAGGCAGGTGGGGAGGAAAGTGAGGACAAGGGGAACCCTGTCGCAGTTCTGGGAGGAAGGGGAAGGGGGAAGGCAGAGGCTGAGGGTCCTGTCAACTACACTGGGACGGCGGGGAGTGGGGAGGGCAGAGGTTGAGGGTCCTGTCAACTACACTGGGAGGGGGGCAAGGGGGGGGTTTGAAATCTGGTGACGTTGTTGAATTTAATTTCAAACACTCCTTGAACTCTCTGCCGATGAAGACTGAAGAAGGGAAGAACAACCACACAACAAGGGTCTCAAATCCAAGATCCTGAGATTAAAAGTCTCATGCTCTACCAACTGAGCTAACAAGGCCTGATAAAGTACTTCTACTCTGATACAGTAAATCCACTTACAGAAGCCCCAAAGTGTGAAAAATTCCTCTCACTCATCAATAATAAAACTGAAATCTTTTTACCTTCCAAATGCTGCCATCTATTTTGTCAGTATTTATTTCTCTCTCCTTTATATTTAGTTCATGCATTTCTTCAGAATTTCTTTTCCAATTATATCTGAGGGAAGAAATGAACAGATCTGGCAGCTCAAAACTGGGCATCCATGAGGCACTGTGGGTCATCAGCAGCAGCAGAATTGTATTTAAACACATTATGTTACCTCATGGCCTGGCATATCCCTCACTCTACCATTACCATCAAGCCAAGGGAGCAATAGTGGTTCAATGAAGTGTGCAGGAGGGCATGTCAGGAACAGCACCAAGCAGACCTAAAAATGAGGTGTCAACCTGGTGAAGCTGCAACACAGGATTACTTGCATGTCATATCGTGGAAGCAGCATGCAATCTCACAATCAACAGATCAGATCAAAGCTCTGCAGTCCTGCCACATCCAGTCCTGAATGGTGGTGGATAATTAAACAATTAACAGGAGTCACAGAGAGTCATAGAGCATACAGCATAGAACCAGGCCCTTCGGCCCACCGCGTCCATGTCGACTATAATGCCTATCTATACTAATCCGACCTGCCTGCATTAATTCCATATCCCTCCATGCCTTGCTCATTCAAGTACCTGTCCAGATGCCTCTTCAATTTGACTACTGTTCCTGCCTCCACCAGGCAGCTCATTCCAGATACCCACTATTCTTTCTGTGAAAAATTTAGCCCTTTGACCCCCTTTAAACCTCCTCCCTCTTAGCTTAAATCTATGCCCTCTAGTTTTAGTCACCCCTACCATGGGAAACAGACTCTGGCTATCTACACTATCTATGCCTCTCATAAAGTGTGACGTAGGAGTGAAGAACGAGTGGCCAAGAGGAGGGAAATGGCACGACCTAGAGCTAATGGCTGGAGTGGGGGTTGGGGGGCAGGGACCGAGTGGCAGGAGAGCTGGGTGACGCGCGCAGGGAACAATCGTCCTGGGGAGCAGCGAAGTGGAGAGCGAGCAGCTGAGGAGAAGAAACGTCAAGGCCTAGGGGGGAGAGCTCCAACCTCAAAGTCCCCCATTCAGCCGCTTCCACCAGCTAAGTGAGAGGCTGGATACCCGATGACGCTTTAGCGTGAATGTGCGAAGATGGACCATGGGCGGATATGCGATGATGTTGGTGCTGAGCCATGATATCATCCTGTGCATGTGCTACTTAATCCTGGCAAGATGTAGCTGTGCCTATGCACAGCTTGGCACACTCCGATGATGTCAGCGGACCGCTCCATTGACAGGAGTCACATTGTGTCAGCAGTGCCCACAACCCAGGAAAGAATAGAAAAGAGATTTACCACAATGGTAGCAGGGTGAGGGATTTCAGTTATGTGGAGAGATTGGAGAAGCTGGGGTTGTTCTCCTTGCAGCAGAGAAAATTCAGAAGAGATTTGACACATTTGTTCAAAATCATGGTGGTTTTCAATAGTTTAAATAAGGAGAAACTGTTTCCAGTGGTAAAACTGTCAGTAAGCAGAGGACACAGATATCAGGTGATTGGCAGAAGAACCAGAGATGACATGAAGAACCATTTTTTACACAGCGATGTGTTGTGATAAAGAAAGAAAAGACTTTCATTCATATAGCACCTTTCAGGACCACTGGATGTATCAAAGCACTTTGTAGACAATGAAATACTTTTGAAGTGTAATCACTGTTGTAATATCAGAAATGCAGCAGCTAATACCCACAAACAGCAATGTGATAATGACCAACTGATCTGATTGAGGGACAAATAGTGATCACAACACCAGGGAGAATTGCTCTTCACTTGTTTGAAATTGCAGCATGGGATCTTTTACAGTCACCCAAACATGCAGACCAGGTCTTGGTTTAACATCACACCTGAAAGGCAGCACCTTCAACACCCTCAGTGCTGCACTGGAGTGTCAGCTGTGAAATCTGAACCCAGAAGCATGTGATTTCGAGCTGAGTGTGACCAACTGAGCCACAGATTTTACCTGCGTCTCAATCCTTCTACCAACAGTTTCTCTCTATCGGGTCTGTCACGACCCCTCATGATTGTGAACACCTCTCTCAAATCTCCTCTCTCAGGCGAACAAATCCAGCTTCTCCAATCTATCCACATAACTGAAATCCTAACCACACGTTGCAGAAAGGAATTTTTCCTCATGTTCCTTCTGGTTTTGTGAGTCACCTTAAATCAATAACCTTCGGTTACTGACGGTTCAGCAGTTAGAAACAGTTCCTCAGTATTTACTCTGCCTAAAACCTTCAAGGAAGCTCTGCAAAGTAACTGAAAATCAAGTTGTCAGAAGTGGGATTTAAACACATGCCTCCAGTGAAAGCTGCAACCTGAACAGAGAAGCTGAAACCGCTCAGTCAGCTCAACTGTTCAGACCTTTTTGACCTCGTCATCACTTCTGTACTTTGAAAGGTTCACTTAGTTCAGGAAATTGTTCAATGTTACTGGAATGCTCAGTGACTGGGATATTAACTCCCCCGGGTTTTCCTGAGCTTGTTCTCGGTGTATGGGGATGTTTGTTCTGGGCCGTGGAATCTTGCATCCCTGTAAAGGACATAAACCCACTGATTGAATCTGTATTCACTGCTTTCCGCTGGTGCTGGGTAATTGTAGAGTGTGGGGCTGGAATGTTGCTGCTTGTCCCGGCCTCACTCACTCTGGGAAAGAGTGAATAATTGATGCGTCTGTTTCTGTATCTGAAATGTGACTTCGATCTGCTGTTATTATCTGAGGCAGCGCTGCAGGAGGATACGTTAATAATCTCTCACTAATCAACTGCAAACAGTCAGAATGTGTAACTTTGAGCAGCGCTTTCTGCACCGTCAGGGCTGGAAAGTTGAGGGAGGGAGAGACACTGTCAGTATCTGAGTGTATACAGCACTGTGCAGAGAAAGAGGCAATATACCGGGGCTGAGACACAGTGCATCGTTTCACATGTAATCACAATAATATCCACAGTCAGGAACTGAAAATGATGAAAAACTGAATAGCAAGAGCAAAAATATGAAAACTAAGCAATTATGGATTAGCTGATGAGCTTTCACTGTGTTATCTGGTAGTCTACTGTTTTATTTTCAATGCTCTCTCCACTGTGGCCAGGGAATGATTTCTTCTCAAGGGCTGAATATTAACAAAACTTCTTGGAATTTAAAATCTTTCAAAATTAATTCCATGGAGCTAATGGGGAAAAGTCAAATAACTGCATCAATTATAGGAGAGCTGGTTGGTGATGATGTGGATATGTCTGCAGTGTGCAGGACCGGACTCTTTCTATAGATTCACAATGAACGTTCCACCCTTTATTTGTAACAGTAAAACTGATCGTGGACAATGGCTATTCTGGTTGCAGCAACCTGAAGATTTAACTCATTGACACCCTGCTTTAGGGTAATCCAGAAAGCACAACACCCAGCTCTGTCAGTTAGTGTGCTTGTTTGTTAACCCACAATTTGTTGGTTCAAGCACTTAAAAGGATGTGGCTTTATTAACTTAAACTCTTCTACATCTGCTGTATTACTCTTGCTGTTGATTCTTCAAAGTTAAGGTTAATCAAGACTTTCTTTGTGAAATCCATGCTGACTGTGCTTTATTTTATTTTCATTTTCATATGTATTTTCTACTTTTGTGGATTACAGGATGTTGTCATTTTTTATTGATTTTCTTTTTATTTATTGCATTTATTGCCCATCCCTAATTCCCTCGAGAAGGTGGTGGTGAGCTGCCTTCTTGAACCACTGCAGTCCATGTGATGCTGTGAGGAAGGGAGTTCCAGGATTTTGACCCAGCCACAGTGAAGGAACGGTGATATAGTTCCAATTCCAGGATGGTGTGAGGCTCAGAGGGGAACTTGCAGGTGGTGGTGTTCCCATGCATCTGCTGCCCTTGTCCTTCTGGGTGATAGAAGTCACGGGTTTGGAAGGTGCTGTGTAAGGAGGCTTGCTGCGTTGCTGCAGTGCATCTTGTGGATGGTACACGCTGTGCGTTGGTGATGGAGAGAGTGAATATAGTGAATGAGGCGCCAAACAAGTGGGCTGCTTTGTCCCGGATGACGTTGAGCTTCTTAAGTGTTGTTGGAGCTGCCCCTATCCAGGCAATGGAGAGTATTGCATCACACTCCTGACTTGTGCCTTGTAGATAGGGGACAGGCTTTGGGGAGTCAGGAGGTAAGTTACTCGCCGCAGGATTCCTTGTGTCTGACCTGCTCTTGTCGCCATGATATTTATTTGGCTACTGCAGTTCAGTTTCTGGTCAGTGGTAAGCCCCCAGAATGTTGATAGTGGGGGATTCAGCAATCGTAATGCTGTTGAATGTCAAGGGGAGAGGGTTAGATTCTCTCTTGTTTCAGAAGGTCATTGCCTGGGACTTGCGTGACTCGAATGTGAAATATCCTTATTGCAGGGTATTGTATTGTACTGTACAGTGACTACACTTGGAAAGTCCTTCATTGGCTGTAAAAGGCTTTACAAAGTCCTGTGGTCGTGAAATGCATGTGTTGCTTTTTCCATTGTTATCAGTGTCATTTTGATCAAAAGATAGGTTTCGTGAGCACAAAGTTTAAATCAATGTTGATTCAAATAATGTAAAAGCATCTATATTCTTGCACTATACTTAATAATCACCATCTTCCCATCCTTGCAGAGTACAATGTTTTTGACCCTGAAATTGATTCCTCAATCTCAGTCCCTCAGACAATTTCAGCCCAGTTCTGATGAAAGATCACAGATCTGAAACGTTAACTCTGTTTCTCTCTCCACAGATGCTGTCAGACCTGCTGAGTATTTCCAGCATTTTCAAGAGTCTCGATTTAATGAATAGGAAACTTGTTTCAGATCAGATTGGGAGACAGTGTGAAACCACTCCAATGTACTCATGTCTGAGATTCTGAGGATAGTTGGCTGTTAGTGGAAGACATCATTAATTAAATGTACCTCGCAACAGCTCAGACCAATTATTATTTTACAAGGTGGTGTGATGGCCATCCAGGGGTTAAAAGTAGGGATTTTCAAGGTTTCAGTGTGCAGGAACACGAGAAGATCTCAGGGGTAAAGGCTCAGATCATCGACCAAGTTCTCCACCTGATGAGGGATCTAGACTTGACAAAGAGGACCGTGACACTCTGAGACCAAGCTCGACCAGTCCACACACCTGCTGGAGCAGTAAAGTTATATTCCCCAAGTTTGTTCAAGATAATTTTACTTCCAATTATTAAGTACTATTTTACTCTCAATAAAAGTTCTGGACTTATTAATCAATTATCCTGTTGCTTTAATTGGTTAAAGTCATGCCCAAAGTGATTGTCCACAATAGACTTTCCAGAACTGAAAGATAAGTCTGCAAGGATTGCTAATTTTACAGCCCTGTTTAAAAAGAGAGATAAACCCAGGAACTACAGACCAGTTAGTCTAATGTCAGTGGTGGGGAAACTTTTAGAGACAATTATCCAGGAGAAAATTAACTGTCACTTGGTAGAACATGGGCTAATAAATGACAGCCAGTACAGATTGGTTAACAGAAGATTGTGTATGAATTAATTAATGAATTAATTTCTTTGATGAAGTTTCAGAGAGTGTTGACCAGGGTGGTGAGGTTGATGGTGTGTGTCTGCACTTCAAAATTGTGTTTGAAAAAGTACCATAAAATAGACTTGTTAACAAAATTTGAGCAGATGGGATTAAAGAGGCAGTGGCAGTGTGGATACAAAATTGGCTGAGAGACGGAAAGCATAAAGTAGGGTGAATGCTTGTTTTTCAGAATGGAGGGACTAATGCAGTAATGTCACTGTTGTTGCAGTGTGTGCAGTGTCTGACCCTGAGCTGTCCGAGGGAGGGGGCTGTTTGTGATTTTCCAGTGGGGTGTATTATCATCAGGGTATCTCTCTGAGCTGTCACAGGGATGGGGCAGTGTGTGAAATCCTTGTGCATATCATGCAGGCCCACTGGCGTGTAGTTCCATCCTGATGCCAAGAAACAGAGCCCCATCTATGGGCAAAAAGTCTCACTTCCCTGTGGGTGTCTTGAGAGAGAAGAAGGCTTCGGGAGTAAACCTGGACAGTAAATCCGGAGTGGAGTCCCGTCGGCGGTTACCTGTTACTTATCAGGTAGTTTTCAAGCAACTCCTGCAGCAGAGCTGGTACCAAACAGTACTGTTATTTTTCCTTTCCTTTGGACAATACTAGCAATGCTGAGAGGGGGTCCTGATGCTCAGTGTCTCCATACTATTTGCCCAGGCCTGTGCCCTGGAGAGAACACTCCAGCTTCATGGTTAAACATTAGCAAAACATGGGAAGAAACAGTTACCGATTATAAGCTCTCACTCAATTGGTGTAGAGTATGAGCACCAGGGGTTACTTTTGACAGTGGGGGAGATCATCGCGTCTCATTGGATAACTACCACCTACTCCAAGCTGTGCAGCCACCAGTCAGTTAGGTGCTGTCCTGCCACGACCTACTTGCTTCAATGGGTGCTTGCAGCTTAGAGAGATATCTCTCAACTGGCGGATTGTTAATCTATGCACCAGGCAAGACAAACGCAACAAAGAAGACACCAGTGCTTCGCATCACAAGCTGGAATGTGAGGACCATGTGTCCTGGCCTTACTGACAACCTTCTGCAGGTTGATAGCACACACAAGACTGCTGTGATTGACAAGGAACTCACAAGGCTCAATGTGGACATTGCTGTGCTGCAAGAAACTAGACTCATTCAAAGTGGATCCCTCAAAGAGAAACACTACTGAAATGGAGTCAGTTACTGCAACTAAGAAGAGAGCCCTCATGAACTACAAACAAGTCCCCAGCAAACAAACTCGAGATGCTCTCAGAGCTGCCAGAAACAAGTCTCTGCAGACTGCTCGGCACTGCACCAATCAATACTGGTTAAAACTCTGCAACAGCATACAATCTGCCACTGAATCTGGGGGATGCTCGAGGGACATATGAAGGAATTAAACACACCAAGGTTCCTTAGACAGCACCTTCCATACCCGCAACCTCTACCAACTAGAAGGACCGGGCAGCAAATTCATGGGAACAACACCACCTGCCAGTTCCCCTCCAAGCCACACACTACGTGACTTGGAACTATATCGCCTTTCCTTCACTGTTGCTGGGTCAAAATCCTGGAGCTCCCTCCCTAACAGCACCGTGGGTGCACCTACCTCACACAGACTGCAGCGGTTCAAGAAGGCAGCTCACCACCACATTCTCAAGGGAAATGAGGGATGGGCAATAAATGCTGGCTTAGCCAGTGAAGACCACATCACATGAATGAATAAAAAAAAAATTATGAAAGCAACGGGCCCAGCAGTAACTAAATCAGCACCTTTGAAGACAAAGACAGGGACAATCATCACTGAACCTAACAAGCAGATGGAAAGGTGAGTGGAGCATTACCTTGAACACTGCATAACGGAGAACATTGTCATTGAAGTAGCTCTCAGCACCATTCCAGATTTCCCTGTCATGGAGGAGCTGGACAGCAACACCACCATAGTAGAGCTCAACAACGCCATTGACCGTCTTGCCAGTGGTAAAGCCCAGGGAAATGATGTTATTCCACCTGGAATCATCAAAAGTGGAAAGGCAGCTCTGCTGCAGCATCTCCATGAACTTCTGTGTCTCTGTTGGAAGGGGAGATCTGCGCCTCTAAACATGCGTGATGCAAACATTGTCACCTTGTGCAACAATAAAGGCGATCGCAGTGACTGCAGCAATTACCGAGGCAACTCCTTGCTAAGTATTGTGGGGAAGGTCTTTTCTCGCATTGCTCTGACCAGATTGCAGACCCTGGCATCACACATCTATCCTGAGTCTCAGTGCAGCTTCAGAGCTGGTAGATCGACAGTCGACATGATTTTCTCACTTCGGCAGTTACAGGAGAAGTACTGTGAAGAGTACAGACCACTCTACATTGTCTTCGATCTTGTTAGCAGAGACAGACTCTTCAAACTGCTGTGGAAACTAGGCTGCCCTCCTGAACTCTTGGGCGTCATCACCACTTTCCACGAGAACATGCACAGTTCCGTCAGTTACAATGGAGCAACATCAGACACTTTCACGATCAGCAGTGTGGTAAAACAGGGCTGTGCCTTGTTGCAAACTCTCTTCAGAATGTAGGAGGAGGCAGTTTAACCTGTCGAGCCAGATCTGTCATTCAATTACATCCTTGCTGATCATCTACCTCAACACCACTTTCCCGCGCTATCCCCATATCCCTTGATGTCATGAGTATCAAGATTTCTTTCAATTTCTGTCCTGAACATGCTCAATGATTGAACTTTCACAAACCCATGAGGTAGAGAATTCCAAAGATTCACCACACTCTGAGTGAAGAAATTCCACTCTATCTCAGTTTTAAATGGCCTTTTAAATGAAACTTTAAGGAATACAAGCCCAGTTTCCTCATAAGACAATCCCACCATCCCAGGGATTCGTCTGGTGACCCTCCGTTGCACTCCCTCTGTGGCAAGTATATCCTTCCTTAGATAAGGAAACCAAAACTGTACACAATACTCAAGCACGATCTCACCAAGGCACTATCCAATTGCAGCAAGACATCTTTATTCCTGTACTCATGACCCCTCGTGTTAAGGCCAACATACCATTTGCCGTCCTAATTGATTGCTGCACTTGCATGCGAGCTTATAGTGTCTCATGAACAAGGACACCCAGGTCCCTTTGGACATCAACACTTCCCAACCTCTCACCATTTAAGAAATATTCTGTCTTTCTGTTTATTCTACCAAAGTGGATAACTTCACACTTATTCACATTATATTCCATCTGTCATGTCATTCACTTATCCTGTCCAAGTCCCCTGGAAGCCTCCTTGTAACCTCCTCACAGCTCACATCCTTTACAATTGGCATATCCTTCTCCATGCTGCTATTTTAAACTTTCTGTGACTCAGATGGGGGTGTCCACCTGCATACCAGAGCTGATGACAAGCTGTTCATCTTGGCAAGACTGCGCACCAAGACCAAAATGAGTCAGTTCTAGGTCTGTGAGTTGCTGTTTGCTGATGACGCTGTGCTGACATCCCATAATGAAGTTCATTAACAGCAGCTTGTATATCGCTTCTCCCTCGCCTGCAGGGAGTTTGGACTGACGATCAGCATCAGGAAGATCAACGTTATGGGCCAGGACGTAGAGACTCCACCTTCCATCAACATCGACAGGCTCAATTTGGAGGTTGTCAACAGCTTCACATACCTTCGATCAACAATCACCAGCAATCTGTCCCTTGATACTGCAATCAGCACCAGGATTGCCAATGCTGCAGCTGTCATGTCAAAGTTGAGAAGACGAGTGTGAACCGACAGCAAACTGATCAAAAATACAAAACTCCGCGTATAACAGGCTTGTGTTCTCAGCACCCTCCTTTATAGTAGAGAAGCATCAACAACTTATGCAAGTCAAGAAAAGCAGCTGAACAGCTTCCACCTCCGTTGCCTCAGATGGATATTGGGCATCTCCTGGCAGGACAGAGTGCCGAATGCGGAAGTCCACCAGCATGCAGGGATCTGCAGCATGTTTGCCCTCTTGAGTCAGCGGTGATTCTGTTGGCTGGGTCATATGTGCTGAATGGATGACGGTTGCTTTGCCAAAGACATGCTCTTTGGTGAGCTTGCTATCAGCACGAGACCAACAGGTCACCCACGTCTGTGATACAAGGACATCTGCAAAGCGAGATCTCAAGCTGACTGGGATTGGAGTCAATGCATGGGAAGTACTTCCTGCTGACTGGAATTCCTGGAGAAAGGCATTCAGGAAGACCATGGGAAAAGCAGAGGACAGAAGAAATGACCAGATGGTGGGAAAGAGAGCTCAGAGGAAGGAAAAATTATCTGTCGACCTCGGGCCAATGATATTCATCTGTACCAGCTGCGGAAGGGATCGTCACTCACGAGTCATCCTCTGCAGCCACAACAAACGATGTTTAATACAGAAGTGACGCACACCCCGGGTGTAGCCCATCGTTCCGAGACGGACGGTTGCCTATTACAATTACAACTACAGCTACAACTACAAGAGCGAGTCAGAGGCTGGGAACACTGCCGTGACGAACTCAGCTCTTGACCCGCCAAAGCCTGCCCACTATCTACAAGGCCTTCCTCTGATTTCAATTGCATACACATTGGTGATCGGGCTCTGTCGTTTAGATGGTTAAAGCGCCTGTCTAGTAAACAGGAGATTCTGGTTTCAACTCCCAGCAGAGCCTTGTTTCACAGTCACAACATGCTTGAAAAGTTTCATTGTCAACATTGACATCTGTGTCTTGTGAACTTTAATTCAAAATACATGATGAATTTCAAATGCATAAAAGAACAGCCTTTGTGAGGGATATCAGTTTGGAATGGCTGTTCCTCCTTGCACAGAATTTCAGTGCTGATACATCAAAGGTAACTTCTTTGACACAAATTTGTTCACAGTTTCATTCAACCTGGAAAACAGCTTGATATTAATCTCACTGAAGGAGAGTGTTTGTGTCATTATGTGTTGCTTTTAAGCGAGACTGGGACATGACGCAGGTGGGAGGGTTTATCTGAGGTTTGGAATATTTGTCAGTCAGGAACAAGAAAAATCAAAGGAACCAAATAAGAAAACCTATGTCTCATGTGGTTACCGAGAAACGGTGAGAAGATATTAAACTTTGTTGTATTTCATACAACTGTGTGAACTTTGATCTTTGCGGCCTTTTATAAACAGTATTTGAAGTGTCTCAGTAAAAATGTTCAGTGGTGATGAGAGTGGGTCTGGGTGAGCAGCTGCTTAATGTGACAGGGTCAGGACTGGATGCAGGAAGTTCTCTGACAGTCTCTCTCTGATGGGTTGAGTTGATTTTCAACTGGCAGCTGTTGCTGTTTTGATAATTCAAGTTCCCTCCACCAATATTTTTGGACAGACAGTGCAGTATGAGGATGTAAAGGGTTAATGCTGAAGACAGTGGGATCAACCCCTCCCACAATCAGAGTGATGATGTAACAGTCACATGAGATGAGGTTTGGGAGAAGAGAGAGCAGCACCAAGGATGCTAGTTTAGGTGGCTTGATGAGTGTGCATATAGTATTGTGTAAATTAGACAGGAGTTCTTCGTTCTTTCAGCAGGAAATGCGTCCAGAAAATATCGCGAAACTCACAATTTTATTATTCAGGAGTTGGAACACAGGGATATTAACTCCAAATGACAGTAGTGGTTTCATTTAACAAAAGAAAAGTAGAGAATAATATTGCTCATTGATTGAAATCCCCCAGTGAGGAGACAGTTAAACAGGTGATCTGTTGGGGCATCCTTCCATCCAAGGTTTCGGCAGCTTTTAATCTCCCTTTTTGGTGGAATTCTCTGCTTTTTGCATCTTTTTTTAATCCAGCTTTGATGGACCAGTGAAAAAACTGAAAAAAGTGAACAGATCCATCCTTTCTTTTCTTCCTTCTTCCCATCAGTTTCTCTTTTCTGTCCCAATTTAATCTGCTGTTTTATCCATTCCAATCATAATTCAACATTCCAATCAAATCTATTTGTTATTCCACAGTGTCTCTCCATGTGTTTTATTCTGTTGTATTTTCTCACAGTCTGTTGGATGATCAATTTTACATCTCACTCTCTGTTCTGGTGAAGATCAGAAGCAGTGATATCTGTTTACAACACCCGACAAGTCAGCCTGAGGCTGTGTCTCATCGATAATGTGGAGTTAGGAACATAGGAACATAGGAGCAGGAGTCGGCCATTGAGCCCATCGAGCCTACCCCACCATTCAATATGATCATGGCTGATCATCCACTTCAATGCCCTTTTCCCCGCACTTTCCTCATATTCCCTTATGTCATTTGTATTTAGAAATCTATCAATCTCTGCTTTAAACATACTCAATGACTGAGCTTCTACAGCCCTCTGGGTTAGAGAATTCCAAAGATTCACAACCCTCTGAGTAACAACATTTCTCCTCATCTCTGTCCTAAGTGGCTTGCCCCTTATTTTGAAATTGTGTCCCCTGGTTCTCGACTCCCCAACCAGGGGAAACATCTTTGCTGCATCTACCCTGACTGTCCTTTAAATATTTTGTAGGTTTCAATGAGATCACCTCTCATTCTTCAAAACCCTAGAGAATACAGCCCCAATTTCCCCAGTCTCTCTTCAGAGGACAGTCCCACCATCCCAGGAACAAGTCTGATGAACCTTCTTTGCACTCCATCTATGGCAATAATATCCTTCCTAAGGTAAGGGGACCAAAGCTGCACACAGTACTCCAAGTGCAGTCTAACCAAGGTTCTATACAATTGAAGCAAGAATTCACTACTCCTGCACTCAAATCCTCTTGCGATAAAGCCTAACATACTATTAGCCTTCCTAATTACTTGCTGCACCTTCATGTTAGCTGTCAGTGACTTATTGACATGGATACCAGGTCACCCTAAAATTCTATACCTCAGTTAATAAAGGAAAGGATTCCATATACCTGCTGAACCAGCTTATTGACCTGTACTGCTACTTCAGGGATCTGTGGACATTCACTCCAACGTCCCTCACTTCCTCTACACCATTCATTGTTCTCCCATTAATTGTGTCTTCCTTTGCTTTTTTTGACGCCTGCTCTCGCTGTTCCCTGCTCTCCGAGTGAACTCTTGCTCTCTCTCTCTCCTGGGCTCTTTATGCTCCACTCTGCTCTCACTGTTTCCCGCTCTCTTAATGTATCAATATTTATTTGCCTTGTGTTTAATTTAAAATATGGATTAACTGTGTTTTACAGTTGTAGGTTTTATTTGGTAGTCCTGTGCAAGTTGTGGATTGGTATTCAATATTCAGCTCTGTGAAAACGATTGTGAATGAAAATATGACTTTCAATCTTCTACATGAGCTGGTCTGCAAGCTCCAAGTCCTTCACTTTGTAGTAATGGAATTGATACTGTATCTTTCAGTCTTAATCTCTGTGGCATTTTTGAACTGGTATGTAATGCATAACTTGGTCTAACGTCTGATGTACATTATTGGGATTCATAGGATCATAGGAAATAGGGGCATTAGGCCATTCAGCCCATCGAGCCTGCTCCAACATTCAAACAGATGGTGACTGATCATCTACCTCTACGCCATTTTTCCCTGCTATCTCCATATCCCTTGATCTTGTTAGTAGTTAGAAATCTATCGATTTATGTCTTGAATATGTTCAATGATTGAGGCTCCACAGCCCTCGGGGATAAAGAATTCCACAGATTTCTCACCCTCTGAGTAAAGAAATTCCTGCTCATCTCAGTCTCAAATGGCCTGTCCTTATTCTGAGACTGTGTCCCCTTGTTCTAGACTCACGAGACAGAGGAAACATCCTATCCATATCTACCCTGTGACACCCTGTAAGAACTTTGCCTGTTTCAATGAGATCACCTGTCATTCTTCAAAACTCTAGAGAATTTAAGCCCAGTTTCTGCAGTCTCTCATCATCAGACAATCCCACCATCCAAGGGGATGAGACCGGTGAATCGCTGTTGCACGCCCTCTGTGACAAGTCTATCCTTCCTTAAATAAGGAAACCAAAATTGTACAGAATACTCCAGGTGTGGTCTCATCTAGACTTCATACATTTTTACTCATGTACTCAAATACACTTTCAATGAAGCCAACATACCATTTGCCTTCCTAATTGCTTGCTGCACCTGCATACTAGCTTTGAGTGTATCATGAACAAGGACACCCAGGTGCCTTTGGACATCGACACTTCCCAGCCTCTCACCATTTAAGAAATATTCTGTCTTTCTGTTTATTCTACCAAAGTGGAGAACGTCACACTTATTTACATTATATTCCATCTGCCATGTTCTTGCCCATTCATTTAACGTGTCCAAATCCCCTTGAAGCCTCCTTGCATTCATTCTGTACCTTTCAATTCAGTAAATTTTGTCTGTTCTATTTCAGATTTTGTATTTAAAATGTCACCATGGTGACAGAAGTTATTTAGATCTGATGGTGGGTTTGTTTCTGGACTGTGATTGATGTATCAACCTTTCAGTTGTACTGAATTGGAGTGAAATAGAAACAACTTCTGTCTCTCCTGCTGTTGTTTGACTGCTGGATTGAAAATGTGTCTCTTGACTTTGGCATCAGTGTCTGACTACTTCTTTTATTTGTTCCAGTGGAACTGATGAGCTGGCAGTATCTCTGTGCTTTGGGAGTGATCCTGTACCGACTGTGTGTTGGAACGAGATCACTGCACTTTTCCTTGTGTCCAAGAATCACCACATCCATTGAGGTTCCTTCGTGTATTTTACTGCAGGAATGAAAGAACTGGTGAGGTAGAAGATACAAAAGCGATCAATTTAATCGTCCCAATAATAATCATGATGAACAATCACAAAATGAAAACCAGGAACACAAACAGTGTCAGTGTCTGTCTCCACTGCAGTACTGCAGCATTCGGCTTCTGTTTACCAGGTGTTTGCAGTGGTTTTACAACAAGTTTGTGACAGTCAGAAACAACACAAGCCCTGCACTGCTCAATGACTGGGACTGTCCGAAAGAGCAGTGACCTCTACACAGTCACATTTCTATTTCAACGGAAAACAAGCAGCCACTATTTAAAATGTGCCTTTCACACTTCTCACCTGGTGTTAACAATAAATGCTCTTTGTCTAACTGTCCACATCATTATTTTGCGGCTATGTTTCCCCCACTGTTCACTATCCAACAAACAGTGAGAGACTGGAACTAAAGCAGGAAAATTCCCTCTCCTTTGGGTGGTGAAATTGTCAGTGATTTTCAATAGTGATTTCTTCCCATTGTGTCTCCCTGAGCCTGGACAGACACTGTCCGAGAATGAACTCTCCCTTCCCCGTGTCCCCGGCTCATTCCATGTTCCGGGAGCAGCTCCTGCTCCACAGTGTCTGTTGCAAACACTCCCCGACTCCCCCTCAACTTCCCACCACTCAATGCTAATCTCTGAGCACATCTGCGGACACGCTCCCAAAGCAGTGGCTGCTGGAAGCAGATGCTGTTTGTTCCCTTCCCCCGGGCCCGGGAAGTCTCCATTAGCAGCTGATTTAAAGCATCTTCCCCTGATTGAGTGAATGGCCTCACAGACTGGGTTGGGGAAAGGATGTGCATGCGATCTACTCCTCATTGTGACGTCCCACTGGGGGCGGGGCTGCATCGCGCGTGCGCAGATCTTTGCAGCAATTCTGCATTCAAACATCAATGGGAACTTTCCCCATTTCACACTCATCAATGTCCCAAAGAAAGTGAAGAGGGGCTTGGACTGGAGGGAGGGAGTGGCGGGGTAGGGGGAACCTAGAACCCAGAAAGCTGCCCACTTGCCCCATTTAGATGCTCAATTTGCTGTCATTCCCTGCAGGGGATTTGTTATTATTGAGCCCCTCCTGGTAAAACAATCCGATAGAAAGAGGGGAGAAAGGAGGGAGCCGGTGTGTTTGCTGGGATCTTGCAGAATTCAATTCAGCAGCAAAAGTCCCGGGTTATATTAACCCGAGTGAAACACGCTTTCAGTGAGAGGAAAACCGAACGGCCCTTTTCATCTTTTCATTGGAAACAAAGTAGAGCCGGACGTGCGGCGAGCAGAGCAGACACACAAGCTCAATGACAGGAGAGCTCGGCCGTCCCTGAGTTTCAGCTCCCAGCTCTTACATTTCCTCATCCACACTGTCTTTACTGTGGATGTTCAGGGGTTCCTTGTCGGATCTGAGGACTGCATCTATTAAACATTCTGAGTCAGGAGATCCACACACTCTCTGTCATCAAGATTTATGTGCAGGAATGTTTCAAAACTTTGTCTATTAAATCATTGTATTATTCACAGAACTAATGAGGCAATCGGTTCATTATTCAGGCTTTGAACTTGGTTTGGGTAGACCGAAAACTGAGAGGTTCAGCACCTTTCCACTTCTTCACTAACATTTCTAATTTTTTTGATGAAGTAACAGAAAAGGTTGATGAAGGGAAAGCAATGGATGTTGTCTATATGGATTTTAAGAAAGCGTTTGACAAACTACCACATAAAAGACTGGGTAACAAAACTGAGGTTCATGAAATAGGAGGGTCAGTATCTGCTTCGATTCAAAAATGGATGAAATATCAAGAAAAGCGAGTTGTGATATTTGGTTGTTTTTCAGAATGGAAGATGGTGAACAGTGATGTCCACAAGTGTCAGTGTCAGGACCACCATATATAGAAATGACTTGAATATTGGAATCACAGAATCACAGGATTGTTACTGCACAGAAGGAGGCCATTTGGCCCATCGTGTCTGCACTGACTCTCCAAATGAGCAATTCACCTCATGTCACTTCCCCGTCTTCTCCCCATAATCCTGCACATTCTTCCTTTTCAGATAACAGTCTATTTCCCCTATGAATGCTTCAATTAAACCTGCCTCCATCACATTCTCAGGCAGTTCATACTTTAACCACTCGCTGTGAGAAAAGGTTTTTCCTCATGTCGCTTTTGCTTCTTTTACCAATTACTTTAAATCTGTGCTCTCTCATTCCCGATCCTTTCACAAGTGGGAACAGTTTCTCCCTATCCACTCTGTCCACACCCCTCATCATTTTGAATACCACTATGAAATCTCCTCTTAGCCTTCTTTTCACCGAGGTAAACAGTCCTAACTTCTCCAATCTATCTTCATAACTGAAGTTCCTCATCCCTGGAACCATTCTCATGAATCTTTTCCATAATCTCTCCAATGCCTTCACATCTTTCCTAAAGTGTGGCAACCAGAACTGGACGCAGTACTTCAGCTGAGGCTAGTGTCTTATACAAGTTCAACATGACCTCCTTGTTCTTGTACTCTATGCCTCTATCACTAAAGCCGAGGATACTGTATGCTTCATTAACCACTCTCTCAACCAATAACATATAACCCCAGGTCCCTCTGCTCCTGCACCCCCTTTAGAATTGTACCCTTTATTCGATATTGTCACTCCATGTTCTTCCTACCGAAATGAATCAATTTACATTTCTCTGCATTGAACTTCACCTGTCATCTGTCCTCCCATTCCACCAACTTGTCTATGTCCTTTTGAAGTTCTACACTATCATCCTTACAGTTCACAATGCTTCCAATTTTCGTATCATCCACAAACTTTGAAATTCTGCCCTGTACACACAGGTCTTGGTCATTAATATATATCAGGAAAGGCAAGGGTCCCAACACTGACTCCTGGGGAATTCCACTACAAACCTTCCTCCAGTCCGAAGAACATCCATTGCTCACTACTCTTTGTTTACTGTCACTCAGCCAATTCCATATCCATGTTACTACTGTCCCTTTTATTCCATGAGTTATAACTTTGCTCACAAGTCTGTTGTGTTGCACTGTATCAAACTCCTTTTGAAAGTAAATAAAAGCAAAATGCTGCAGATGCTAGAAATCTGAAATATAAACAAAAAGTGCTGGAAATACTCAGCAGGTCTGGCAGCATCTGTGGAGAGAGAAACAGAGTTAATGTTTCCGGTCAGTGACCATTCAGATGCTACCAGACCTTTTGAAAGTCCATGTACACCACATCAACAGCATTGCCCTCATCATCCCTCTCTGTTACCTCATCAAAAAACTCCAGCAGGACAGTTAAACATGACTTTCACTTAAGAAATCCATGCTGTCTTTCCTGAATTAACCCACATTTGTCCATGGGACTATTAATTTTGTCCCGAATTATTCTTTCGAGAAGTTTTCCCACCACCGAAATTGAACTGACTGGGGAGTGAGACGAGGTGAGTTGCTTTAGCAGAGAGCCAGCATGGGTTCGTCAGGACGAATGGCCTCCTTCTGTGCTTTAGCCATTCTATGATTGTATGATTCTCGCAGCAACTGTTGGTGGAGAGGCAGTGATGCAAAATGGGTTGACAGAAAGGGGAAAGTCTGGGCTGGTGTGCGTTTGCAGCATTTGCAGCTTGTGTTCGGGTTTGTGAATCAAGGTGATTTGGAAACTGTGTTCCAAATTGAAGTGTTTATTGGAAGCAAGAAGTTGATGTCAATGAAGAATAAAATATGTTAAGATGAAGCGTGGTGTGATTGTGGATAGCAGTAAATATAGTGCTGGTGAATTATTTGTGTTAATAAACTTCCACTGCGCCCTCTGCTGCAGGCTGCTGTTTATATCCAGCTGTGTATTAGTGCTGTGTGTTGACTGGATAAATGTTTGTTTCAACACTGTTTATAAAGCAATAGCATTGCACTCAAACAGTCCCAGACATAGCAACACATGGACGAAAGCAAAATACTGCGGATGCTGGAAATCTGAAACATAAACACAAAATGCTTGAAATAATCAGCAGGTCTGGCAGCATCTGTGGAGAAAGAAACAAAGTTAATGTGAGCTAAGGAAACAGATCTGAACTGTTAACTGTTTCTCTCTGCACAGATGCTGCCAGACCTACTGAGCATTTCCAGCATTTTCTGCTTTTATTACAGCAACACCTTTAATCAGCAGTAGCAGTGATAGTGCGAGCCAGGGGTCAGCCGGGAAGGTACGTTTCACTATAAAGTACTTACCTGGTGATTCGGCAGACACGGACACGGGGACTGCTGGGTAAGTGAACTTATATATTCGGGCTGTGGCTAAACCCGAAACACTACACATGTAGTGTCTCCCACCCATCCTCCTCCTCCAACCAAAAAAAATGACTCATGTGTGGAGGGTTTGGTAAGGTAAGGTTTTCCTTTATATTTTTTTATTCTCTGTTGTCAATTTCGAGCAGAGGGGATGGAAGCTAGGGCAGTTGCATGCTCCTCTTGCAGGATGTGGGAGGTAAGGGTCACCACTTGTGTCCCTGCTGACTTCACCTGTGAGAAGTGCACCAAACTCCAGCTCCTCAGATACCACGTCAGGGAACTGGAGCTGGAGCTGGATGAACTTCGGATCATGCGGGAGGCAGAGGGGATGATAGAGAGCAGTTATAGGGAAGTACTGACACCTAAGTCACACGATAAAGGTAGCTGGGTGACCGTCAGGGGAGGGAAAGGGAATAGGCGCACAGTGCAGGGATCCCCTGTGGCCGTTCCCCTCAATAATAAGTATACCGTTTTGGATACGGTTGTGGGGGGGGGGACCTACCAGGGGAAAGCCACAGTGGCCAGGTCTCTGGCACTGAGCCTGGCTCTGCGGCTCAGAAGGGAAGGGTGGAGAATAGGAGAGCGATAGTGATAGGAGATTCAATGGTTAGAGGAACAGACAGGAGATTCTGTGGTCGCGAACGAGACTCCCGGATGGTATGTTGCCTCCCGGGTGCCAGGGTCATTGATGTCTCGGATCGAGCCTACAGGATTCTTAAAGGGGAGGGGGAGCAGCCAGAAGTCATGGTACATATCGGTACCAATGACATAGCTAGGAAAAGGGATGAGGACCTGAAAGGCGAATATAGGAGTTAGGTTGGAAGCTAAAAGGCAGGACGAGCAGAGTAGTAATCTCAGGATTGATACCGGTGCCACGTGCTAGTCAGGCTAGAAACAGAGAGCGAGTGCAGCTGAACACGTGGCTACAGAGCTGGTGTAGGAGGGAGGGCTTCAGTTATGGGATCATTGGGATACCTTCTGGGGAAGGTGGGACCTGTACAAGAAGGACGGGTTGCATCTGAACTGGAGGGGCACCAATATCCTGGGCGGGAGGTTTGCTAGAGCTCTTTGGGAGGGTTTAAACTGGTTTGGCAGGGGGATGGGAACCGGAGCTATGGATAAGTGGTTGGGGTAGCTGTTGAACAGGCAGATACAGAGTGCAGAGAGTCTGTGAGGAAGGTTAGACAGTTGACAGGGCAAAGCTGCAGCCAGTACGATGGGTTGAAGTGTGTCTATTTTAATGCAAGCATTGTCAGGAATAAGGGTGATGAACTTAGAGCATGGATCAGTACTTCGAGCTACGACGTTGTGGCCATTACGGAGACGTGGATATCACAGGGGCAGGAATGGATGTTGGATGTTCCGGGCTTTAGATGTTTCAAAAGGAATAGGGAGGGAGGTAAAAGAAGTGGGGGAGCGGCATTGTCAATCAGTGATAGCATCACAGCTGCAGAAAGGGAGGTCATCGAGTAGGGTTTGTCTACTGAGTCATTATGGGTGGAAGTCAGAAAAAGGAAAGGAGCAGTCACTTTATTGGGAGTTTTCTATAGACCCCCCAATAGCAACAGAGACACGGAGGAACAGATTGGGAGGCAGACTTTGGAAAGGTGCAGAAGTAACAGGGTTGTTGTCATGGGTGACTTCAACTTTCCTAATATTGATTGGAACCTCCTTAGTGCAAATAGTTTGGATGGAGCAGTTTTTGTCAGGTGTGTCCAGGAAGGTTGATTTGGTGCTTGGCAACGAACCAGGCCAGGTGGCAGATCTCTCGGTGGCAGAGCATTTCGGTGATAGTGATCACAACTCCCTGACATTTACTATAGTCATGGAGAGGGACAGGAGTGGACGGGATGGGAAAATATTTAATTGGGGGAGGGGGAATTACAATGCTATTAGGCAGGAACTGGGGTGCATAAATTGGGAACAGATGTTCACAGGGAAATGCACAACAGAAATGTGGAGGTTGTTTAGGGAGCACTTGCTGCGACTGCTGGATAGGTTTGTCCCGATGAGGCAAGGAAGGGATGGTAGGGTGAAGGAACCTTGGATGACAAGAAATGTGGAACAGCTAGTCAAGAGTAAGAAGGAAGCTTACTTAAGGTTGAGGAAACAAGGATCAGACAGGGCTCTAGAGGGTTACAAGGTAGCCAGGAAGGAACTGAAGAATGGACTTAGGAGAGCTAGAAGGGGACATGAAAATGTCTTGGCGGGTAGGATTAAGGAAAATCCCAATGCGTTCTACACTTATGTGAGGAACAAGAGGATGGCCAGAGTGAGGGTAGGGCCGATCAGGGATAGTGAAGGGAACTTGTGCCTGGAGTCGGAGGAGGTAGGGGAGGTCCTAAATGAATACTTTGCTTCAGTATTCACTAGTGAGAGGGACCTGGTCGTTTGTGAGGACAGCGTGAAACAGGCTGATATGCTCAAACAGGTTGATGTTAAGAGGGAGGATGCGCTGGAAATTTTGAAAGACATGAGGACAGATACGTCCCTGGGGCCAGACGGGATATACCCAAGGATATTAAGGGAAGCGAGGGAAGAGATTGCCGCGCCTTTGGCGATGATCTTTGCGTCCTCACTGTCCACTGGAGTAGTACCAGATGATTGGAGGGTGGCAAATGTTATTCCCTTGTTCAAGAAAGAGAATAGGGATAACGCTGGGAATTAGAGACCAGTCAGTCTTACGGAGGTAGTGGGCATATTATTGGAGAGGATTCTGAGAGACAGGATTTATGATTAGTTGGAAAAGCATAGTTTGATTAGAGACAGTCAGCATGGCTTTGTAAGGGGCAGGTCATGCCTCACAAGCCTTATGGAGTTCTTTGAAGTTGTGACAAAACACATTGATGAAGGAAGAGCAGTGGATGTGGTGTATATGGATTTCAGCAAGGCGTTTGATAAGGGTCCCCATGGTAGGGTCATTCAGAAAGTAAGGAGGCATGGGATACAGGGAAAGTTGGCTGTCTGGATACAGAATTGGCTGGCCCATAGAAGACAGAGGGTGGTAGTAGATGGAAAGTATTCAGCCTGGAGCTCGGTGACCAGTGGTGTTCCGCAGGGATCTGTTCTGGGACCTCTGCTCTTTGTGATTTTTATAAATGACTTGGATGAGTAAGTGGAAGTCTGGGTTAGCAAGTTTGCCGATGACACGAAGGTTGCTGGAGTTGTGGATAGTGTGGAAGGCTGTTGCAGGTTGCAACGGGACATTGACAGGATTCAGAGCTGGGCTGAGAAGTGGCAGATGGAGTTCAACCTGGAAAAGTGTGAAGTGATTCATTTTGGAAGGTCGAATTTGAATGCAGAATACAGGCTAAAAGACAGGATTCTTGGTAGTGTGGAGGAACAGAGGGATCTTGGGGCCCATGTCCATAGATCGCTCAAAGTTGCCACCCAAGTTGATAGGGTTGTTAAGAAGGCGTATGGTGTGTTGGCTTTCATTAACAGGGGGATTGAGTTTAAGAGCCGCGAGGTTATGCTGCAGCTCTATAAAGCCCTGGTTAGACCACACTTGGAATATTGTGTTCAGTTCTGGTCGTCTCATTATAGGAGGGATGTGGAAGCTTTAGAGAGGGTGCAGAGGAGATTTATCAGGGTGCTGCCTGGACTGGAGGGCATGTCTTACGAAGAAAGGTTGAGGGTGCGAGGGCTTTTCTCACTGGAACGAAGAAAGATGAGAGGTGACTTGATAGAGGGTTACAAGATGATGAGAAGCATAGATAGAGTGGATAAACAGAGACTTTTTCCCAGGGTGGAAAGGGCTATCACCAAAGGGCATAATTTTAAGGTGATGGAGGAAGGTTTTGGGGAGATGTCAGAGGTCGGTTCTTTGCACAGAGAGTGGTGGGTGCGTGGAATGCACTGCCAGTGGTGGTTGTAGAAGCAGATACATTAGGGACATTTAAGCGTCTCTTGGATAGGTACATGGATGATAGTAGAATGAAGGGTATGTAGGTAGTTTTGATCTTAGAGTAGGTTAAAGGTTCGGCACAACATCGTGGGCCGAAGGGCCTGTACTGTGCTGTACTGTTCTATGTTCTATGTTCTATGTTCTATAACACAGGTGTTGGGAGGCTCAGCTTGGCTATGCAATGTTACAAGGACGCTGAGTGACACCATCGACAACGGGACAGAGAGAAAAACACACAGAAAAGTAATAGACTGTGAGGAAATAAAAGTGAGGAACGGAGAGAGACAGACAACGAAACTGAGTTGGAGAAACAAGGCATTTGCATGATTGTGTTCTCCCTGTTGTGTAACGGTATTTCCTGTTGTGTAAATATGTTTTCTGTTGTGCAAAGATGTACCCTGTTGTTGTGTAAAGGTTTTCCCTGTTATTGTTTTATTTTCTGTTGCTGACCGTCTCCTCACTGTGACCATTTGTCCTGGTTTTATCGTGGCCAACATCACCATCTGGTGGTGGAGAGGAGGCTCTGCAGGAAGGGGTTGACAAAGTGGGAGAGACTCGGCTGGTCCATGTTTGCAGTTTGTGTTCGCGTGAGCAAAAGTGATTTGTTAGTGATTGATGTGTTCACTCGAAGGAAAAAGCTGATTGCAATCGAGAGCATCTTGTTATTATGGGGAAGCACTTGATGTTTGGAAAGTGAAGTCTTTGTGTTATTACCAAACATAAATACCACAGATGCTGCCAGACCTGCTGAGTGAATCCAGCATTTCTTGTTTTTGTTTCAGATTTCCAGCATCCACAGTATTTTGCTTTTATATAAATAGCAGAGAATGGTTTCGATTCACCGACCGCTGGGTTATGGGCCCAGCACGCTGCCACTGCGCCACTCTGCTAACTGCTATTTTAAATTTCAGCTGCCTGTTAGTGAAATATGTTCATTTCCCCAATGTTTTTAGAAAAATAGGATTGGAGTCGGATTTCTCAAGAATCCCGGACTCAGCAAAACACGTGCTGACGGACTCACCCTCACTGCACAATGACACAAGGACACAGAGTAACAGCACCGACAATGAGGCAGGCAGAGAAAGACACACAGAAAACCAGGAAGATATTATCAGGACTCAGAAAGGAACAGACAGAGGAAGACACACAGAAAATCAGGGAGAGATCATTCGGACCCAGAAAGGAACAGACAGAGAAAGACACACAGAAAACCAGGAAGAGATTATCAAGCCCCAGAAGGGAACAGACAGAGAAAGGTACTGAGCAAACCAGCAAGAGACAGCGAAAGACCAATGATTTATTTAATTGTGTTCTCTGTTGTGTAAAGATGTTCCCTGTGTTCTTTTAAAGATATTTCCTGCTGTGTAATATGTTCTCTGTTGTGTTACTATATTCGCTGTTGTGTAAAGATGTTCTCTGTTATTGTGTAAAATGGTTCCCTGTTGGGTAAAGATCTTCTCAGTTGTGTAAATATGATCCGTCTTGTGTAAAAGTGTTCCCGGTCGTTTAAATATGTTCCCTGCTCTGTAATGTAGAGCTGAGTCTGCACTAATGGAATTGCTACAGTATCTTCCAGTCTGATACTGGATGAGGGCTGGAATGTGATCCAAAGCACAGTCTATACAAATTGAATTGCTATTGTATCTTTTAGTTTCACAATCCGGGGGAGTTTTAAACTGAATTCTCAGTTTGCATCTCAGGTTATACTATCTTTCAGATTCTCTCAATCTGATATTGCACTTGAGATTTAGACTTAAGAAAGGATGTACTGGGATTGGAGGAGTTCAAAAGAGATTCACTCAGCTGATTCCTGGGATGAAGGGGTTGACTTATGAAGAACGGCTAAACAGGTTATTCATTCGTGTTTAGAAGAATGAGGGGTGATCTTTTTGAAACGTACACGATTCTGAGGGGGCTTAACAGGGTGAAGAAGGGTCTCTGACCTGAAACATTAACTCTGCTTCTCTCTTCACAGATGCTGCCAGACCTGCTGAGTATTTCCAGCATTTCTTGTTTTTATTAACAGGGTAGATGTTGAGAAAATGTTTCCACCAGAGGGGGAATCCCAAACTAGGCGACATAGTTACAGAATAAGGGGACACTCATTTAAAACTGCGAAGCAAAGGAATTTCTTCTCTCAGAGGGTAGTGAATGTCTGGAATTCTCTACCCCAGACAGTATTGAAGGCTAAATCACTGAAAGTATTTAAAGAGGATGTAAATAGATTTTTGAAATATTGGAGAGTTGAGGGCTATGAAGAGCTGGCATGAAAGAGGAGTTGAGGTCTGGGGCAGATCAGCCATGATCTTACTGAATGGCGGGGCAGGCTTGAGGGGCCGAATGGCCTACTCCTGCTCCTATTTCTTCTGTTCTTATGTTATGTTATATCTAATGTATGTGTCAGGATGCACTATGGGAATTAATACTGAAACTTATAAACTCATAATGTGTGTAAATATTGGGCTGGTATTTAACTTGAATCTCAGAGTACATTATTGTGGTTAATTCTGTAACTTTGAAAAGGGAACTATGTGCCATAATGAAAACAAGAAATGCTGGAAATACTCAGCAGGTCAAGCAGCATCTGTACAGAGAGAAGCAAAGTTAACGTTTCAGGTCAGTGACCTTTCAGATGCTGCCAGACCATTTGAAAGTCCATGCACACCACATCAACAGCATTGCCCTCATCACCCCTCTCTGTTACCTCATCAAAAAACTCCCGCAGGACAGTTAAACATGATTTTCCCTTAAGATATCCATGCTGCCTTTCTTGAATTAACCCACATTTGTCCATGGGACTATTGATTTTGCCCCGAATTATTCTTTCGATAAGTTTTCCCACCTTCAAAATTGAACTGACTGGGGAGTGAAATGAGGTGAGTTGCTCTAACAGAGAGCCAGCACGGGTTCTACAGGCTGAATGGCCTCCTTCTGTGCTGTAGCCATTCTATGATTGTATGATTCTAGCAACAACTGTTGGTGGAGAGGCAGTGATGCAGGAATGGGAAGACAGAAAGGGGAAAGTCTGGGCTGGTGTGTGTTTGGGTTTGTGAATAAAGGTGATTTGGAAGCTGTGTTCCAAATTGAAGTGTTTACTGGAAGGAAGAAGTTGATGTCAATGAAGAATAAAACGTGTTAAGATGAAGCGTGGTGTGATTGTGAATCGCAGTAAATATAGTGTTGGTGAATTATTTGTGTTAATAAACTTCCACTGCGCCCTCTGCTACAAGCTGCTGTTTATATCCAGCTGTGTATTAGTGCTGTGTGTTAGTGAGATAAATGTTTGTTTCAACGCTGTTTATAAAGCAATAGCATTGCACTCAAACAGTCCCAGACATAGCAACACACGTACAAAAGCAAAATACTGAGGATGCTGGAAATCTGAAATATAAACAGAAAATGCTTGAAATAATCAGCAGGTCTGGCAGCATCTGTGGAGAGAGAACAAAGTTAGTGTGAGCTAAGGAAGCAGACCTGAACTGTTAACTGTTTCTCTCTGCACAGATGCTGCCAGACCTACTGAGCATTTCCAGCATTTTCTGTTTTTATTACAGCAACACAGGTGTTGGGAGGCTCAGCCTGGCTACACAATGTTACATGGACGCTGAGTAACACCATCGAAAACGGGACAGAGAGAAAAACACACAGAAAACCAATGGACTGTGAGGAAGCAAAAGTGAGGAACAGAGAGAGAGACAACGAGACTGAGATGGAGAAACAAGGCATTTGTATGATTGTATTGTCCCTGTTGTCTAAAGGTATTTCCAGGCGTGTAAATATGTTTTCTGTTGTGTAAAGATGTACCCTGTTGTTGTGAAAAGCTTTTCCCTGTTATTGTTATATTTTCTGTTGCTGACCGTCTCCTCACTGTGACCATTTGTCCTGGTTTTATTGTGGCCAACATCACCATCTGGTGGTGGAGAGGAGGCTCTGCAGGAGGGTGTTGACAAAGTGGGAGAGACTCGGCTGGTCCATGTTTGCAGCTTGTGTTCGTGTGAGCAAAAGTGATTTGTTACTGATTGATGTTCTCACTAGAAAGAAGAAGCTGACAGAAATAGAGTGCCTTTGGAAGCATCTTGTTATTATGGATAAATACTTGATGTTTTGAAAGTGAACGGTTTGTATTATTACCAAACATAAATAGCAGAGAATGGTTTCGATCCAGCGACTTCTGTGTTATGGGCCCAGCACGCGTCCGCTGCGCCACTCTGCTAACTGCTGTTTTAAATTTTAGCTGCCCATTCGTGAAATATGTTCATTTCCCCAATGTTTTTATCAAAATAGGATTGTAGTCGGATTTCTCAAGAATCCCGGACTCAGCAACACACGTGCAGACGGACTCACCCTCACTGCACAATGACACAAGGACACTGAGTAACAGCACCGACAATGAGGCAGACAAAGAAAGATGCACAGAAAACCAGGAAGATATTATCAGGACTCAGAAATGAACAGACAGAGAAAGGTACTGAGCAAACCAGCAAGAGACAGCGAGAGACTGATGAACACCACTTGGAGGGAGCACTGAGGGTGCCAAGGACACAGAATGTAGTCTGGCTGGGGGATGTCAATGTCCATCACCATGAGTGGCTCGGTAGCACCACTACTGACCATGCTGGCCGAGTCCCAACAGACATAGCTGCGCGATTGGGTCTGCAGTAGGTGGTGAGGGAACTAACAAGAGGGAAAAACATACTTGACCTCATCCTCACCAATCTGCCTGCTGCAGATGCATCAGTCCATGACAGTATTGGTAGGAGTGACCACTGCACAGTCCTTGTGGAGATGATGTCCTGTCTTCACATTGAGGATACCCTGTATTGTGTTGGGTGCCACTACCACTGTGCTAAATGGGATGGATTTTGAACAGATCTAGCAATGTATAACTGGGCATCCATGAGGTGCTGTGGACCATTAGCAGCAGCAGAATTGCAGTCAACCACATTCTATAACCTCATGGCCCGGCATATTCCCCCACTCTAACATTACCAACAAGCTGGGGGATCAACCCTAATTCAATGAAGAGTGCAGGAGGGCATGCCAGGAGCAGCACCAGGCATACCTTGAAATGAGGCATCAGCCTGATGAAGCTACAGCCCAGGACTACTTTCATGCCAAACAGCAGAAGCAGCATGTAATAGACAGGGCTAAGGGATCCCACAACCAACGGATCAGATCTACACCCTGCCACATCCAATGATGAATGGTGGTGGACAATTAAACAACCAACAGGAGGAGGTGGCTCCACAAATATCCCCAACCTCAATGATGGGGGAGCCCAGCACATCAGTGCAAAAGACAAGGATGAAGAATTTGAAACAATCTTCAGCCAGAAGTGCCGGGTTGATAATCCATCTCGGCCTCCTTCTGAAGTCCCCAGCATCACAGATGCCAGTCTTCAGCCAATTCGATTCACACAACGTGATATAAAGAAACGACTGAAGGCTCTGGATACAGCAAAGGCTACGGGGCCTGACAATATTCCGGCAATAGTACTGAAGACCTGTGCTCCAGAACTTGCCGCGCCCCTAGCCAAGCTGTTCCAGTACAGGTACAACACTGGCATCTACCCGGCAATGTGGAAAATTGCCCAGGTATGTCCTGTACACAAAAAGCTGGACAATTCCAACCCAGCCAATTACTGCCTCATCAGTCCACTCTCAATCATCAGTATAGTGATGGAAGATGTCATCGACGGGGCACTTGCTTTGCAATAACCTGTTCAGTGACGCTCAGTTGGGTGCCGCCAGGGTCATTCATCTCCTGACCTCATTACAGCCTTGGTTCAAACAAGGACAAAAGAGCTGACCTCAAGAGGTGAGGTGAGAGTGTCTGCCCTTGACATCAAGGTAGCATTTGACTGAGTATGGCATCAAGGAGCCAGAGCAAAACTGGAGTCAATGGGAATCAAGAGGAAAACTCTCCACTGGTTGGAATCGTACCTAGCACAAAGGAAAATTGGATGTGATTGTTGGAGGTCAATCATCTCAGCTCCAGGCCATTACTGCTGGAGTTCCTCAGGGTAGTATCCTCGGCCCAACCTTCTTCACTATTTCATCAGTGACCTTCCTTCAATCATAAGGTCAGAAGTGGGGATGTTCACTGATGATTGCAACATTTAGCACCATTCGCGACTCCGCAGATACTGAAGCAGTCCATGTAGAAATGCAGCAAGACCTGGACAATATCCAGGCTTGGGCTGATAAGTGGCAAGTAACATTCGCGCCACACAAGTGCCAGGCAATGACCATCTCGAACAAGAGAGAATCTAACGATCTCCCATTGACATTCAACAGCATTACGATCGCTGAATCCCCCACTATCAAATTCCCTGGGGTTCCCATTGACCAGAAACTGAACTGGAGTAGCCTTATAAATATTGTGACTACATGAGCTGGTCAGAGGGTAGGAAGCATGCGGTGAGTAACTCACCTCCAGACTCCCCAAGCCTGTCCACTATTTACAAACCACAAGTCTGGAGTTTGATGGAATACTATCCACTTGCCTGGACGGGTGCAGCTCCAACAACATTCAAGAAGCTCGACACCATCCAGGACAAAGCAACATGCTTGATTGGCACCCCGTCCACAACATTCACTCCCTTCACCACTGACGTACAGTGGCAGCAGTGTGTACCATCTACAAGATGCACTGCAACAATGCACTAAGGCTACTCAGGCAGCACCTTCCAAACCTGCATCCTCTACTGCTTAGAAGGACAAGGGCAGCAGATGCATGGGAATACCACCACCTGAAAGTTCTCCTCCAAGCTACACATCATCCTGACTTGGAACTATATCGCCATTCCTTCACTGTCGCTGGGTAAAAATCAAGGAACTCCCTTCCTAATAGCACTGTGGGTGTACCTACCCCACATGGACTGCAGTGGTTCAAGAAGGAAGCTCACCACCACCTTCTCATGGGCAATTAGGGATGGACAATAAATGCTGGCCTGGCTGGCGACGTCCACATCCCATGAAACAAATAATTAAATGCAATAACAGCTCATCTCAATTGCTAGTATTTCTAAATCCCACCAGTCCAACATAAGCTGAACAATTATTGCATGTTGTGATTGACGGTCTGGTCTGTAAACTGCACTGTTTACAATCACAGATTGCTGACATTTGCTAACTGGAAATGAGATCTGCAAAATGGGGACAGTAGTTCACACAGTCTGTCAGTGTGAAAGAATCAGGCAATGTGAGGTAATAGAATTTGTCTGCAAATGTGACACTCATATTGCTTTATATTTTTATATTGAAAATAAAAGTAATCATTTCGTGAAAATAGTGTCCAAACTTTGGTAGCCAGTTGTTTTCGTCTTGCACTCAGCAGGGCAATCCACAAGAATACCAATTTAAGGGAAAAAAACAACTTTCTTCTGTATGAGAATAGAGTGCTGATTGGTTTGCAAGTGAACTCTGATTGGTCGAGGCATTGCCATTCAGAATGCATCAGTTTATGGTTACTGACAGATAACTGCCCAGCTTTGTTTGAAATGTAAACCAGGCAGCTTGACTCTGATTGGTCAAGGCATTGCCCTGAAGAATGAGCCAGTGAATGGCTGTCACATATTTTGTTTAGCTGAAACTGGCACAATATGTGTGCATGTTCTTTCTGTCTGCAAAGAACAGAGCCCTGTGTATTAATATATGCAGCTTACAGTACACACCAATGAACCACACTGCGAGCCCTACTGACAGTCTTAAATCGGTTGTCAGTGTAATTCTTAGCACATTGAGAATTATTTAGCAAATGTTGTCCTATTGTGGAATCACATCTCATGTTGGATACTGTGTTTTGAGTTTTGCAAGCACGGGTTGGTTGGGTAGGGCCCATTGCGAACAGTGGAAGGGACATGTTATTTGATACAATCCGCCAGTTTTGGGATGTACGGTCTAGAAACCTAGCATCACACTGATATTGAAATTCATATATCACGTTACTTATTTGTGTGATAGGCAGGACGTCTCTTTTGCTTGACAGCAGCATCCTGTTAGTGGTGAACACCACACTTGTTGCTCCTGCATAGTAACAGCAGGAAACAGCTCGCTTCACCTGTTACTCAAATACTGGGGATATATTACCTTTCCAGGGTAATTTGAGGGAGACTGGGCACTTTTCAGGGCTCAAAACGACGGCCTTCAGCCCGTTTCTCAGTTTGTGTGATACACAGTGAGAAATGATCTGATCAGTGTAGCCATTGTAATGCAGGATGTCTTTGATTCGCCCTATTTCAGCATCAAGCTTGCATGGTGAGCAAATGGCACAGCCCTATTTATGAGGTTGTCGATAAGATCAATCTTATAGCGCGTGGAACTGTAAGAATCCCAACGCGTGTATTGACTAGTGAAGGTAGGTTTGCGGTAGACCGTGGTAGAAAACCCCTTAGCAGATTTCTCAACTAGTACATCAAGGAAAGGGAGCTCATTTGACAGCTCTATTCCAAAGGTGAATTTGAGTGCAGGATGGAGCCCATGAAGACGTGCGAGGAAATTATTTCATGCAGCTGCGGATTCAAATATAGCAAACGTATCATCTACATATTGGAAATATGCAAGAGGTAGGAGGTTAGATGTCATTCCCTTAAAAACAGGTTTGTCATGGAATCCAACAAAGTTGTTTGTGAGAGCTGGGCCTAGAGGGGATCCCATGGCAACACCAGCGATACATGGTGTCAATAAAACTGAACTCAACTGTGCGAGTTGCCGAGTTCATAAGCTCAATGAATACTGATTCACACAACGGTGACTGGTCAAGATGGCCATGATATAGCACTGCAGTGCAAATATCTATGGCTTCCTGAAGTGGTACATTGGTGAATAGGCTAGCAATGTCAAATGAACACATGGACACGGCATTGCTATCGATATGCAAGTCCTGTGTGGTCTTCACAAATGTGAAGGAATCCTTCACCGTGTATGTGGAGAACTTGCTCAAAAACTGGTTGTAACAATTTGCCCAACCATTTGGCAAATTCATTTCAGGATACTATTTACATTGCTTCAAATAAAGTAAACACAACGACACAAAGAATTGAGCACAACGCTGAAAGTTTCACAGCAAATAGTCAAATGGGAAAAGGATGAAATACAGAAAGAAAAAGTCTAAAATGCTGAAAACACTCAGCCAGTCCGGAAACAACTGTGGAGAAGAGAAGCTCGGGTTAATGGTCCAGTTCTGTGACCCTTCTATAGACCTGAAACATTGCTCCTACCTTCCTCTCTCCACAGATACTGCTGGAACTGCTGAGTGTTTCCAGAATCTTCTGTTATTATTCAGGTTTCCAGTGTGTGCAGTATTTCTCTTTTTGAAAACAAAATATTCCCTGAGAGGAATGTAACTTTACATAAAAAATAGGAGTAGGCCATTCGGCCCGTCGAAATAGCTCTGCCATTCAATAAGATCACAGCTGATCTCCTACATCAACTCCATCTTACCACACTAGCACAGATCCCTTGATTCCCTTAGTATCCAAAAACCTATCGATCTCTCTCTTGGATATACCCAATGATTGAGCATCCACATCTCTGGAGTCACAGAGAGATACAGCACTGAAAAAGGCCCTTCGGCCCACCGTGTCTGTGCCGACCAACAACCACCCATTTATACTAATCCTACATTCATCCCATATTCCCTACCACATTCCCACCATTCTCCGACCACCTATCTACACTAGGGGAAATTTACAATGGTCAATTTACCTATCAACCTGCAAGTCTTTGGCTGTGGGAGGAAACTGGAGCACCCGGAGGAAACCCAAGCGGTCACAGAGAAAACTTGAAAACTCCGCACAGACAATACCCTGAACGGAGCCGATGTCACTGAAGCTGTGAGGCTGCGGTGCTAACCACTGCGTGTAGAGAATTCCAAAGAATCACAATACTTTGAGTGAAAAGAAATTCTCCTCTTCTCAGTCCTAAATGATGGAGCCATTTATACTGAGACTGTGATTCCTAGTTCTAGATTCCCCAGCCAGAGGAAACATCCTCCCAGCACTTACCCTGTTAAATCCCTTAAGATTTTTAGGTGCCAGTAAGATTACCTCTCACTCTTCTAAATTCTGAGGAATATCGGCCTCGTCTACTCAATCTCTTATCAGAGGACAATCCCCTCATCCCAGGAAGCAATGGAGTGACACTTTGATACACTTCCTTCAAGGCAAGTATATCCTTCCTTAGATAAGGGGACCAAAACTGTACACAGTGCTCCAGGTGTGATCTCACCAAGGCTCTGTCTAATTGTAGTCAAACTTCTTTATTCTTATAAAAACTCTTCACAATGTTGAACACAACTATTAACTGCGCCATTAACATCTCTGCTCTAAGAAGAAGGACCCCAGCTTCACACACCTATTCTTTCCACATTAGCTGAATTCCTGCATCTCTGATACATTCTCGTAAATCTCCTCTGCGCCCTCTCTAAGGCCTTGACATTCCTGCTAAAGTGTGGAACATGGAATTAGACACAATGCTCCAGCTGAGGCCTATAACCAGTGAGATTTATAAAGGTTCAGCCTCAATTCCTTGTCTGTGTCCCGGACTCCCATTTCTGGTTTCTGACTCAATGTCGGCTCTGAGCTGTTGAAACTGCCTGAACAAACATTTCCACCCAACAAAGCGCTCGGAATGTGAGAAGGGACAAAGTGAGTGACCAAGTACATCAACTCCAAGTAAAACTCCACCGTGTAGTGAAAACACTCGAAACACAACGGCTCTTTTAATCTCTCTGAAAAAGCTGCACCAACATCTCTCGAGAATTGGTTTTTTTAATTGGTTTTAATGCTCAGTAACTCTCTGGAACTTTCTCACTGTCTTTGTGTTTTCTGTTTCAATCTGGTATGGAGATTCTGGGAAGGTGAGTTTCACTGCCTGGGAGGATCTTTGAGGTTTTCCTGCAGAAACACAAAACAAAGTCTCTTTTCAGAGTCACCCACCGCCTCATTGGGACAGCAGTGACATGGGAACGGGAGCTGGGGTGTGTTTTATGCCGGAAATATCAGTTAATTATTTATGTTGTGCTCTCTTTATATTCCAATCTCTGCATTGAGCCTTTCCACCGCACCAGGGTTATGGGGAGAGTTTTCATCGTTTCTTTTCCAAACGTACAGACGATGTTATAAAGTTGCTGATTTGCCCAGATGGCGGATTCTCCCCTCACAGTGAAAAGTAACATCGCACCTTCACATCTGCCCATTGTTTTATAATTGAATAATTAGACAAATGGAATTATTTGTGATGTTATTTCCCCCGAGACGGTGTTTCCTGCAGTGAAACTGATCAGTTTCAGCTCAGTCATTCAGGGACCTGGAATTCCTGCAGTTTGAGCCCGCTTTAACCCCAGCCCACTTCTGATTGGTCACCTTCCTCTCATAAAGTCAGTGACAGCACATGAGGAGGCCATTCCACCCATTAAGTCCATGTTGGGTTTCCAATCTGTTCAGTCCCCGACTCGATCCCCAAAGCCCTGCATAATCCCTTTGAGTCAAAATGACCATGGCAGAACTCAAACCTGCAATCTTCTGATAACAACATAGAATATACCGAAGTCAGATGCCTTATCCATTAGGCCACAGGGCCACTAGCTCACGTGAATGATTGAATCAGAGAACCTCGAAGCACAAAATACAGCAAATCATTGGCTGAACCTGTCAACCTAGCACAATATTTGAATTTGTGAAAGCCGCCAATCTCACTATGGAAAAGAAGTGATCCACTGGAAAAGTACATAAAAATCTATTTTCCCATCACGATGTAAAAAGAAGCTTTTAAAACACAATTCTGCTTTTACCGACTAAAATTGCTGGTGCTATTTTATGAACAGCTTTATTTTGGCAATTGTTGTCAACTTCTCATCCGTAACTGACAGTAAAAGACTCCGTTCAGCAATCTTTCACGCGACAAATAACTCAAACTCGGCGTGGAAATAATAAATTACAGACTATTGGTAATTCCCCTTCACACAGGCTTCAGGGGGACAGTGAGAAGACACTGAAATAGTTGCTTCATCCTTTTAAAAGGTTCCCATTCTGTCCTGTTACTGACATGTTGGAATCAGATTTGTATTTAACAAGTTATTTCTGTGAAAGCAAAATCCTCAACGGACCAGCTGGGAATCTGGGAATCACTGAAGTAAAATAAAAGGTTTTTGATTGAGAAAACGGGACCTTCTCACCAGCATCCTGGTTACATTCCCCTCACATCCTTACAAAGTGAGCAGCTCTTTTCCTCGAGAAATAGACAGCAGCAGTTGGAAGTTCAGTAAAAGGATCGGTTCATTGAGACAAGTTTCTGACTGACAGGTGGTGCTGAATATTAATACAAGAAGGTCCTGGAATAGGAAACAAGTTTCCAGAGTGGGGTCTGAATTCAGGACAGGAAAATGGCCAGCACTGACACAGATCATTTCATTATTACATTGATATCTGACTGTCTATAAGGAGAAGCGAGTTAAACATATGATGGTGAAAGGAATGGAAGATGACGCTGGTTGTTCTAGATGAAGAGGGATAGACAGTGGTGTGGGTACAGCAGACTTCAGACAGTAATCAGCCCTTTCAGATACTGTGGGTGCATCTGAAAAGAGCCTTTGGGTATTTGATAAAATCCTGGCAGATTGACTTGGTTTTGGTGCCCGGAGCGCTGGTCTTCTTGGGCAGCAGCACGGCCTGGATATTCGACAGCACCCTGCCCTCAGTGTCCTGGAATCAAAAGCAAGTGTCCAGAGTGGGGCCTGAAATCAGGATAGGGGAAAAAGCTCTTTGTTTAATAACCCTCAAATAGCTACCTTGTCAGGTTACTAATATTTTAGTGAGTGTAATTTATGAATAATTACTAATTAGAATGTGCTGTTTGGGCAGAGTGTAAAGCTGTGAGTTGATGTGTGAGGGACTTCACTGACTAGGGGAAGGAGGTGCTCTTTGGTCTCTTTTCTTTTCTGCCTTTTCAGCCTCCATGGTACAGGGGAAGAAGCTGATCGGTGAGTAACTGGTAAATTATTCTACTTATTACACTTATTACACGAGCAATAATACGTTTCTAAAGCTAAGTAATGGCAGGGCAGCTCTAAAAGTAAAAGTTCGAAATTGGGGTAAGGCAAATTTTACAAAACTGAGAGGTGATTTGGTGGTTGTGGACTGGATACAACTACTTGAAGGAAAACCCAAGGATGTTTTATCAGTCCATTAAGAGCAAGAGGATAACTAAGGAAAGGGTATGGCCTATCAGAGATGTACAAGGGAACTTCTGTGTGGATCCAGAAGATGTGGGCGGGGTTCTTAATGAGTTTTTTGTCTCTGCCTTCACAAAGGAGAGGGATGATGCAGACATTGTAGTAAAAGAAGAGGAGTGTGAAATATTAGATACGATAAGCATAATGAGAGTGGAAGTACTAGAGGGTCTGACATCCTTGAAAATGAATAAATCACCAGGGCCAGATGGTTTGCATCTGAGGTTGTTAAAGGAAGCCAGGGAGGAAATAGTGGATGCGCTGAGGATCATCTTCAAATCCTCACTGGATATGGGGGAGGTGCCGGAGGATTGGAGGTCTGCGAACGTTGTAATATTATTTTAAAAGGATGTGAGGGATAGGCCAAATAATTATCGACCGGTCAGTCTGACCTCGGTGGTGGGTACATTATTAGAATCAATTCTGAGGGACAGGATAAACTACCACTTAGAAAGACATGGATTAATCAGGGATAGTCAGCATGGATTTGTTAAGGGAAGGTCATGTCTGACTAACTTGATTGAGATTTTTGAGGAAGTAACAAGGAGCATTGATGAGGAAAGTGCGGTGGATGTGGTTTACATGGATTTTAGTAAGGCATTTGATAAGGTCCCACATGGCAGTCTGGTCTGTAAAATGAAAGCCCGTGCGATACAGGGGAATGTGGCAGGTTGGATCCAAAATTGACTCAGTGGCAGGAAACAAAGGATAGTAGTCAACGGATGTTTTTGCGAATGGAAAGCGGTTTTCAGTGGCGTTCCACAGGGCTCAGTGTTGGGTCCCTTGCTGTTTGTGGTACATATTAATTATTTGGAATTAAATGTGGGAACTATGATTGGGAAATTTGCTGATGACACAAAAATTGGCCGTGTAATTGATAGTGAGGAGGATAGCTGAAGACTTAAGAATGATATGAATGGATTAGTTGACTGGGCGGAAAAGTGGCAAATGGAATTCAATCTGGAGAAGTGTGAGGGAATGCATTTGGGCAGGGCAAACAAAGCAAGGGAATACACAATAAACGGGAAGATATTGAGAGGGGTAGACGAAGTGAGAGACTTTGGAGTGCATGTCCACAGGTCCATGGAAGTGACAGGATAGGTAGATAGAGTGGTGAAGAAGGCATATGGAATGCTTTCCTTTCTTGGTCGACAAAAGCAGGGATGTAATGCGAGAACTGTTTAAAACGGTGGTTTGGCCACAGCTGGAGTGTTGCGTACAGTTCTGGTCATCACATCACAGAAAGGACATAATTGCTGTGGAGAGAGTACAGAGGAGATTTACAAGAATGATACTGTGGGTGGCTCTGAAAAGAACCTTTGGGTATTTGATAAAATCCTGGCAGATTGCCTTGGTTTTGGTGCCCGGAGTGCTGGTTTTCTTGGGCAGCAGCATAGCCTAGATATTAGGCAGCACCCAGCCCTGAGTGATGGTCACCCCTCCCAGCAGCTTGGTGAGCTCCGCGTCATTCTGGACAACCAGCTGTCGGTGTCTGAGGATGTTGCGGGTCTTCTTGTTGTCCTGGGCCACGTTACTGGCCAACTCGAGGATGTCAGCGGTGAGATACTTGAGCACAGCAGCCAGATAGACCGGGGCTCCGGCTCCCACACGCTCAGCATAGTTGCCCTTTCTCAGGAGCCTGTGAACACGGCCCACCGGGAACTGCAGTTCAGCCCGGGAGGAGCGAGACTTGGCCTTGGACCGAGCTTTCCCGCCGGTCTTTCCTCTTCCAGACTTTTCTTTTCCAAAAATATACTTGAGGACATTCCGTGCAGACCACTGCCTGATGGATTGGTGGTCAAAGGTGTTTTTCCACACAAACATTTCCACGAAGGCACAGTCCAACTGGATGGAGCGTTCCGTGGCAATGTGACCAGATCCATCCTTCGCAACACCGGGGTCAGATAGAACCTCAGCACGTAGTGACACTTGGTGTTTGCATACTGGGGCTCTACGCACAGCCTGATGCAGCCACATACTAAAGTGGCCATCAGGTTGAGGGCGACGTTGAGTACATTTTTTCGCCTTTATCCAAAGGTTTGAACATCGGACCCTGTCCATTTTGCATCTTCAGATAAAGCGGGAAATGGCTCTGGTGATCGCCACAGCGCAGGAGTGGGGTATGGGCCAGACCTGCGTCACATACAGCAACAACGTGAGCACCTTGCACCTGATGACCAGGTTCTTACCCGTAATGGAGAGAGAACGCTGCTCCCACATGCTCAATTTATGTTGTACCCTGGCTACTCGCTCCTCCCAGGTTTTGGTGCACGTCCCGGCCCTTACAAACCATATCCCCAGCACCATCAGGTAGTCTGACCTGACCGTGAAGGGGACAAAGGATCGGTCAGCCCAGTTACCAAGGAACATGGCCTCGCTCTTGCCATGGTTAACATTGGCTCCCGAATCCAGTTCGAACTGGTCGCAGATGCTCATCAGTCTGCGAATGGACTGCAGATCCGATCAGAATACAGCAACATCATCCATTTACAGGGAGGCTTTGACCTGAGTGACTCCACTGCCTGGGATTGTCACCCCTCTTATGCCCGCATCCTTCCTAATAGACTCAGCAAAGGGTTCGATACAGCAAACACACAAGGCAGGGGAAAGATGACAGCCCTGTCTGACTCCAGATTTGATTGGAAACTTTCTGATTCCCACCCAATTTTTTGGATTGTGCAACTGATGTTTGTGCAGAGCAGTTTGATCCAATTGCAGATTCCCTCCCCAAACCCCATTTTGGAAAGAACGTCCATCATGTGTGTGTGCGATATCCTGTCAAAAGCCTTCTCCTGGTCCAGGCTGATGAGGCAGGTGTCCACCCTCGTGGCCCGTACATAGGCGATCGTATCCCTGAGTAGCACGACACTATCAGAGATCTTCCTGCTGGGTACAGTACAGGTCTGGTCAGGGTGAATCACCAACTCCAGAGCAGACTTGACTCGACTGGCGATGACTTTGGACAGGATCTTGTAGTTTACATTAAGCAGTGAGATGGGCCGCCAATTTCTGATTTCTGCTCTCTCCCCCTTCTGCTTGTAGATGAGGGTGATGATGCCTTTCCTCATGGATTCTGACATGCTGCCGGCCATGAGCATACTCTCGTACACTTCCAGCAGGTCTGGGCTGACCCAGTACCACAGGGCCGAATACAACTCAACTGGTAAGCCGTCGCTTCCGGGAGTTTTCTTCGTCTCAAAAGACTGATGGCCTTTGTCAGCTTGTCCAGAGTTAGCGGTTTGTCCAGATTCTCCTGCATGCTGTCATCTAAGACCTCTGTGATAGATGACAGGAAGGACTGGGAGGACGTGCTGTCCATAGACTTCACGTCTTACAGCCCAGCATTCAAGGATTTGCTAATCCTTAGTATGTCGGACTGTGAAGACGTTACCGAACCATCCTCTTCCTTCAGGCTGCTGATCACAGAGTTCTCTCTGTGTACCTTTTGGAAGAAGAAACGTGAGCACATCTCATCCTACTCAATGGAGCGGACTCTGGACTGGAAGATGATCTTGGAGGCCTCCATGGCAAAGAGCGAGGCCTGCTGGCTCTTCACCTCTTGGAAATCATCCTTGTCCTCAACCCCCATCGACTGCAGCCAGAGCAGATTTTGCATTCTTTTCTGGAGTCGGGAAATTTCCCTCTGTCTCTCTCTCACCCTCTAAACACCTTTGGAGATAAAGAATCTCTTGATGTTCTCCTTGATCACTTCCCACCAGTTCACCGGATACTCAAAGAGGGTCTCACTGTTCTCCAACTTTTTCAATCTCTTTTGAGCTCCTCAATGTTCTCTGGGGTTAGCAGTGTAGCATTGAGCTTCCATGTCCCCCTGCCAACCCGCTGGTCATCCTGTAAGTGACAGTCAACCAGTAAGAGGCAGTGGTCGGAGAAGAACACCGACTTGACGTCGGTGGATCTGACCGTGAAAGCAGGGGACACATACAGGAAGTCAATCCTGGAACGGGCAGACCCGTCCGATCTTGACCAGGTGTACCTACGCTGCTCTCTGTCTGCAGATTTGCTGAAGACATTGTGCAGTTTGGCATTTTTTACTGTTTCATTTAAGAATCTGGGCGAAGCGTCCAGTTTTCTGTCGTCACTGCCAGATCGTCCAGCTGCATCAATGATGCAGTTGAAGTCACCTCCAAGAATGACCGGCCTGGATGTCGTCAGCAGCAGTGGGAGTTGCTGGAGGATGGTCAGCCACTCATTGTATTGGACCGGGCATACACGTTGCTTAACTGGAGCGGAGCATTGTTGTACATTATATCTGCTACGAGAAGGCGACCGCCCACCAGCATCTTAACTTCAGAGATGGTTAAATTGCCTCCCCGCAGCAGAATCCCCAGGCCGGAGGAACAGGAATCATTTCCCCTGGACCAGATCGATGTCCCATGGGATCACCATCGTGACCATTGCCTGTAAGTGCTGCGGTGCAGGATTCCACACTCCTGACAAAACAGTATGCCGGCTTTGACCTTTACGAAGTCATCCAAGGTTGAAACACATCACGTGGTAGATTTAACACAATGCATGTAAATCGAAGCAACCTTTATATCCTCTATAAAGTTGGGTGTTGCTTACCACACCAGGTGGCTTTGCTAGTCCCAGTGCTTGAGTATGTTCCTGCATACCCATAGTGTACGCAAGCTGTTTCACATTCGTTGAGCCCAGAAACCCCTCATGGTTATTCATGAGGACTTTGTTCCACTGGGGTGACATCGGCGGGTGGGGGGTGGGTCTTGTAGGTAGCAAGGCTTGGGTTGTCCTCTGCTGTTGGTGTCCTTCCCCTCGGTCGCTCCTCGAAGACATCACTGTTCCTGACTTCCCGGAGCTGGAGCTGGAGTGCGCAGGACACTTCGCTGCTCTCGGTCTCCCAGAGCTGGGGTGCACAGAGCATGTCCTTTGGTTTCATGCTTTTGGTTTGGGGTGCGCTGGGCGTGTCACAACTTCCAGTGCCCCGGAGCTGGGGGGTTTTATCTTCCAGCTCCTTTGAGTTCTGCTGCTTCTTTTGGAGGTACCATCGTTCCGGCCCTTCCTCGTCCAGTGAGGAGGAGCTGCTGTAGTCTGTCTCAGACGGTAGCCTCCTCTTGCCACTGGTTTGGGTGGTGACCTGTTCTTTTTATGGAGGTTTTTTCTTTGTGGTTTTCCTTTGTACCACCTGCCACTGATCTGTTTGTCCATCTGCTGCCTCCTCCTCCATTAATTCTGTCTGGAGAGGAGGAGTTTCCAGGCACGGAGTAGGTGTTGGGTCGCTGGTTGCAGCTGCCTCCCCTTTCTTCTCTTTCTCAGATAGACTTTCATCGCTGTGGGGAGGATTGCTTGTTTCCCTCCCAGTACCAGACATGTTCACCATTCCTTAACCCGGCCTTTCCTTGGTCCATGCTGCCTGAGCATAACTGAGGCAGCGTTTGGGCAGGTTTTGTACAGGTGGCCTGCCCCACCACACAGGTTGCAGTACTTACAATGTTTACAGTCCTTGGTCTGATGGCCTTCCTTCTTGCAGTTCTTGCAGACGACTGTGCTGCAGTTAGCTGCCACGTGACCAGATTTGCCGCAGGTACGACAAACTCTGGGCTGCTCCGCATAGACCATGAAGCCTCGACTTCCCCCGAAAGCGAAGCTGGAGGGAGGATGGATGATGGCTCCGTTGGCAACGGCCTTCAAGGTCACCTTGACCTGCCGCTTGCTGGTCCAATTCCCAAATGGGTCCTTGACATCAGTGCTGCCGCCGGCCACCTCAACATACCTGGCGAGGAAGGTGAGTACATCCACGACAGGAACATGGGGTTGTAGAGGTGGCTTCTCACCACCCGGTCACGTTGCGATGGCAGTGTGAAGAGCGGCTCCACTGTGAGGATCGACAGCGGCGCCTGGTTTCCCTTCTCCTTGAACACCTTCAGGAACTTGATGCATCCGCCACGTACTTGGACGTCACGTCAAAATATCCACTGCTGGGGAAGTCCTGCAGGCAGAAGATGTTCGCAGCTTGGAATCCACAGCAATCAATAAGGATTTTCTTAATGAAGAAGGTACGATCAACAGGTGCATCTCCATCATTATCCTTCACTACTACCCGAACATGGTTACACACTCCCTGGCCTGAAGTTACAGAATTGGTTTCAGCCATTTTACTCAAAAACTTTACTGAGACAGGATCATGGTCTCTCCCCGGCTCCTCTTCCAGACATTTCCACAATCTCACAAATACTTTCACACAGAGTGAGGAATTCCTCCCGCACTTCCCTGCTTTATCTTCTGGAGGAATGCAGTCCGGCTACTTCTGATTGGTTACTGTCTGCTGAATCTCATTGGCTGGTTCATGTCACCAATCAGGTAGCTGCTATTTTGCCGATCATCAAAGGGCAATGAGAAAATGGGGCGGAGAATGACAAATTGTCAGAGCTGAAATCCATTCTCAAATCTTAAAAGCCCGCCAAAATATTTGTAAAAGAAGGAACAGCTGAAATATAATAAATAATATCGTCTAAAGAGTAAAATGTATTTCACTCTCTCCTCATTGTCCGTCACAGACATCAGACTTACTTTCCTTCCGGGAACAGAGCAGAGAGGAGCAGACCTGTGGGGAGAACACCGAGAGTGGAGCTGATAAATTGAGCCCAAGGATCGTGGCCCACTCCCTTCTGGGAGTGGAGCAGACCTGTGTGGGAGAACGGAGGACATAGGTGAGGTTTTAAATGTTTTCTTTTCATCTGTGTTCACTATGGAGAAGGACAATGTAGGTGTAGTGATCAGGGAGGGGGATTGTGATATACTTGAACATATTAGCATTAAAAGGGAGGAAGTATTAACTGTTTTAGTGGGCTTAAAAGTGGATAAATCCTCAGGCCCAGATGAGATGTATCCCAGGCTGTTATGTGAGGCAAGGGAGGAAATAGCAGGGGCTCTGACACAAATTTTCAAATCCTCTCTGGCCACAGGAGAGGTATCAGAGGATTGGAGGACAGCAAATGTGGTTCCTTTATTCAAGAAGGGTAGCAGGGATAAACCAGGTAATTACAGGCCGGTAAGTCTAACATCAGTGGTAGGGAAACTATATTGGGAAAAATTCTGAGGGACAGGATTAATCTCCACTTGGAGAGGCAGGGATTAATCAGGGATAGTCAGCATGGCTTTGTCAGGGGGAGCGCGTGTCTAACTAACTTGATTGAATTTTTCGAGGCGGTGACTAGATGTGTAGATGAGGGTCAAGCAGTTGATGTAGTCTACATGGACTTCACTAAGGCTTTTGATAAGGTCCCACATGGAAGATTGGTTAAGATGGTAAGAGCCCATGGGATACAGGCCAATTGGGCAAATTCGATCCAAAATTAGCTTAGTGGCAGGAGGCAGAGGGTAATGGTCAAGGGTTGTTTTTGCGAGTGGAAGACTGTGACCAGGGATCGGTGCCGGGACCCTTGCTGTTTTAGTGGACATTAATGATTTAGAAGTGAATACAGCAGGTATGATAAGTAAGTTTGCAGATGACATGAAAATTGGTGGTATCATAAATAATAAGGAGGAAAGCCTTCGATGACAGGACAATATAGATGGGCTGGTAAGATGGGCGGAGCAGTGGCAAATGGAATTCAATCCTGAGAAGTGTGAGGCCTTGCATTTTGGGAGGACTAACAAGGCAAGGGAATATACAATGGATGGTAGGACACTAGGAAGTACAGAGGGTCAGACGGACCTTGGTGTACTTGTCATAGATCACTGAAGGCAGCAGCACAGCTCGATAAGCTTGTGAGGAAGGCATATGGGATAGTTGCCTTTATTAGCCGAGGCATATAATATAAGAGCAGGGAGGTTATGATGGAGCTGTATAAAATGCTAGTTAGGCCACAGCTGGAGTACTGTGTACACGTCTGGGCACCATACTACAGGAGGGATGTGATTGCCCCAGAGAGGGTGCAGATGAGATTCACCAGGATGTTGCCTGGGCTGGAGCATTTCAGCTATGAAGGGAGACTGAAAAGGCTAGGGTTGTTTTCCTTAGAGCAGAGAAGGCTGAGGAGGGACATGATTGAGGTATACAAAATTATGAGGAGCATTGATAGTTTAGATAGGAAGAAACTTTTTGCTTAGCGGAGGTGTCAATAACCAGGGGGCATAGATTTAAGATAAGGGACAGGAGGTTTAGAGGGGAATTGAGGACATTTTGTTTCACTCAGAGGGTGGTTCGAATCTAGAAAACACTACCTGAAGAGGTGGTAGAGGCAGGGACCATCACAATATTTAAGAAGTATTTCAATGAGCACTTGAAATGCCATAGGATGCAAGGCTACATCCCAAGTGCTGGAAAATGGGATTAGAATAGTCAGGTGCTTGATGGCCGGCACAGACACGATGGGCTGAAGGGCCTGTTTCTGTGCTGTATAACTTTATGACTCTCTGACTTGCTTTTAAAATCCGGTCTGTATTCGGGTTTATTGTCCCTTCTATTTGACACTGTCTGTAACGGGCGGGTATAAAGCCCCATTCACAGCATTCCGTAACGGGACACATTCCAGCTCAATCTGTGTAAAGAAAACACATCACAGATTATAGATTGATGGCTGGTGACAGGAGCTGCCAAGGGAGCTAAACCTGAGCCCAGACTTCTGGTGTAAGAAGTAAAAGTGACATTAAGGTTGTTACACTCCCAGCGGTTTACGGTTAATGAATTAATATTCTCCAATAAGTAAACAAACTGGAAAAAGAGAAATGAGTGACTGAAGACTGAGCCATTCCCTTTAAATCAGCTCTTACTGACCACAGTCTGGGAAGAGGCAGAACATGAACGGGTCAGACGAGAAAACGACAAAGGATCAGGGAGCAGTGTTCAGTTTAAATCACACAGAGTGAATCGGGAGACAAATATTCTGCTGGGGAGTGAAACTGCATTTCCCAGAAACTTACCACCGGATAGAAAAACGATTCAAAAATGGAATCACAATCTGCCGGAAAAATATTTAACATGAAAAGCCATAAATGCAAAATATCGTTCACAAACGAATTCATGATGCTCATGGCCCTGGAGTAGATGGTAGCGTCGGGGTGAACCTGCTTCATCACTTTGTTGATGTAGATGGAGTAACTCTCCTTCCTCGACTTTGACAACCCTTCCATTCCATTTTCCATACCATGTACATTTTACAGCAAACCCATATTTGGTGTATACAGCCCGAGGGGTTTCCCATGGGTCCAGCCCCTCAGTTCATTTTGGTGGGAGGACCTTACACAGAGGTCTTTCCCCATTGAGACATTGCAGTGGCTGCCCCAAGCTTTAGTGCGCCCCACAGCATGTAGTCCTGGACCTTGGAATGTGCCAGTCTGCAACACTCGGTCGTGGACAACTCTTTCCACTGGAAAAAGAGCAAGTTTCGAGCAGACCAAAGAGCGTCTTTCACTGAACTGATGGTCATTCAGCAGCAGTTGATGTTTATCTCGGTGTGTGTCCCTGGGAACAGCCCGTAGAGCACAGACTCCTGTGTTACAGAGCTGCTTGAGATGAACCTCGACAAAAACCAGTGCATCTCTTTCCACACCTGCTTTGCAAAGGCACATTCCAGAAGGAGGTGGGCAACTGTTTCTTCCCCACCACAGCCACCTCGAGGGCAGCGTGTGGAGGCTGTGAGATTCTGGGCATGCAGGAAAGAGCTGAGAGGGAGGGCCCTTATCACCACCAGCCAAGCTACATCTTGGTGATTGTTTGAAAGTTCTGGCGATGAGCTATGTTTCTATGTTCCTAACTGCACATGATCGGTGAGGCACAGCCTCAGGCCGACTTGGTGGGTGGTGCAAACAGATATCACTGCTTCTGATCTTCACCAGAACAGAGAGTGAGCTGTAACATTGATCATCAAACATTCTGTGAGAGAATACAACAGAATAAAACACATGGAACGACACTGTGGAATAACAAATTGATTTGTTTGGAATGTTGAATTTTGATTGGAATGGATAAAACAGCAGAAACAGCTGATTAAATTCGGATTCTCATCATTATATTGATCTGGGACAGACAAGAGAAGCTGATTGAAAGAAGGGAAGAAGGAAGAAAAGAAAGGATGGAACTGTTCACTTGTTTCAGTTTTTTCACTCGCCCATCAATGCTGGATAAAAAAAATTGCAAATAACAGAGAATTTGAACAAAAAGGGAGATTAAATGCTGTCGAAACCTTGGATCGAAGGATGCCCCAACAGATCACCTGTTTAACTGTCTCCTCACTGGGGGATTTCAATCAGTGAGCAATATTATTCACTTCTTTTCTTTTGTTAAATGAACCCAGAACTGTCACTTGGTGTTGATATCTGTGTTTCAACTCCTGAATAATAAAATTGTGAGTTTCTTGATATTTTTTGGACACATTTCCTGCTGAAAGAACTAAGAACTCTTTTCTAATTTACACAATACTATATACACGCTCATCAAGCCTGCTAAACTAGCATCCTTGGTGCTGCTCTCTCTTCTCCCAAACCTCATCTCATGTGACTGTTACATCATCACTCTGACAGTGGGAGGGGTTGTTCCCACTGTCTATTTTATTTTTTATTCAGAGATACAACAATGAAACAGGCCCTTCGGCCCACCAAGTCTGTGCCGACCAACAACCACCCATTTATACTAACCCTGCAATAATCCCATATTCCCTACCACCAACCCACACTCGGGGCAATTTACAATGACCTATTTACCTATCAACCTGCAAGTCTTGGGCTGTGGGAGGAAACCAGAGCACCCAGCAAAAACCCACACGGTCACAGGGAGAACTTGAAAACTCCACACAGGCAGTACCCAGAGTCAAACCTTGGTCCATGGAGCTGTGAGGCTGCGGTGTTAACCACTGCACCACTGTGTCTTCAGCATTAACCCTTCACATCCTTATATTTCACTGTAAGTCAAAAAAAAATGGTTCGAGGGAACTTCCTTCATTTATTGAAACATCAACAGCCGCCAGTTAAAAATCAACTCAATCCCATCAGAGAGAGAGAGAGAGAGACTTGCAGCTGGGAGGTCAATTTCAGTGTAAGTTAAAAGTTAATTCCCTTTTGTTTTCGGAGGACCAGGGGACTGCTGGGTAAGTAAAAACTATATATTTGGGTGGTGGCTGTACCCGAGACACTACACTTGTAGTATCTCCCACCCACCCTCCTCTTCTAACCAAAAAAAAAGGACTCTGGTGTGTTGATAAGGTAAGCTTTTTATTTAAAAATTTCTGTCCGTTGGATTGCTAAGCTAACAAGTTTTGACTTTTCTTTTTGGTTTTTCAGTAGATTTGTTGGGAATTTAGAATAGTGGGAATGGAGGTTAAGGCAGTTGTATGTTCCTCCTGCAGAATGTGGGAGGTAAGGGTCGCCAAGAGTGTCCCTGCTGCCTGCATCTGCGGGAAGTGCACCCAACTCCAGCTCCTCGAGAACCGCGTTAGGGAACTGGAGCTGGAGCTGGATGAACTTCGGATCATTCGGGAGGCGGAGGGGCTTATTGAGAGGAGTTATGTGGAGGTAGTCACACCTCAGGTAAAAGAAGTAGGTAGATGGGTTACCGTCAGGGGAAGGAGAGGGAACCAGCAGGCAGTGCAGGGATCCCCTGTGGCCGTTTCCCTCAACGACAGGTATACCATTTTGGATACTGTTGCGGGGGACGACTTACCAGGGGTAAGCAATGGGGTACAGGTATCTGGCACAGAGTCTGTCCCTGTTGCTCAGAAGGGAAGGGGGAAGAGGAGCCGAGCATTAGTCATTGGGGTTTCCATAGTTAGGGGAACAGATAGGAGGTTCTGTGGGAACGAGAGAGACTCACGGTTGGTGTGCTGGCTCCCAGGTGCCAGGGTTCGTGATGTCTCGGATCGTGTTTTTGGGATCCTTAAGGGGGAGGGGGAGCAGCCCCAAGTCGTGGTCCACATAGACACCAACGACACAGGTAGGAAGAGAGATGGGGATTTAAGACAGAAATTCAGGGAGCTAGGGTGGAAGCGCAGAGCGAGAACAAACAGAGTTGTTATCTCTGGGTTGTTGCCCGTGCCACGTGATAGCGAAGCGAGGAATCGGGAGAGAGAGGAGTTGAACACGTGGCTGCAGGGATGGTGCAGGAGGGAGGGTTTTGGTTTCCTGGATAATTGGGGCTCTTTCTGGGGTAGGTGGGACCTCTGCAAAAAGGATGGTCTTCACCTGAACCAGAGGGGTACCAATATCCTGGGGGGGAGATTTGCTAGTGCTCTTCGGGGGGGTTTAAACGAATTCAGCAGGGGAATGGGAACCTAAATTGTAGTTCCAGTGTACAGGATGTTGGGAATAGTAAGGTCAGGGAAAAGGTTACAAGGACGCAAGAGGGCACTGGCAAGCAAGAACTTGGTTTAAAGTGTGTCTACTTCAATGCCAGGAGCATCCGGAATAAGGTGGGTGAGCTTGCAGCATGGGTTGGTACCAGGGATCTCGATGTCGTGGCCATTTCGGAGACATGGGTTGTGCAGGGGCAGGAATGGATGTTGCAGGTTCCGGGATTTAGATGTTTCAGTAAGAACAGAGAATATGGTAAAAGAGGGGGGGGGGGGTGTGGCATTGTTAATCAAGGAAAGTATTACAGCGACAGAAAGGACGTTTGAGGACTCGTCTACTGAGGTAGTATGGGCCGAGGTTAGAAACAGGAGAGGAGAGGTCTCCCTGTTGGGAGTCTTCTATAGACCTCCGAATAGTTGCAGAGATGTAGAGGAAAGGATTGCGAAGATGATTCTCGACAGGGGCGAGAGTAACAGGGTAGTTGTTATGGGGGACTTTAACTTTCCAAATATTGACTGGAAATACAATAGTTTGAGTACTTTAGATGGGTCAGTTTTTGTCCAGTGCGTGCAGGAGAGTTTTCTGACACAGTATGTAGACAGGCCAACCAGGGGCGATGCAACACTGGATTTGGTACTGGGTAATGAACCCGGCCAGGTGTTAGATTTAGATGTAGGTGAGCACTTTGGTGACAGTGATCACTATTCGGTTAGGTTTACATTAGCGATGGGCAGGGACAGGTATATACCGCAGGGCAAGAATTATAGCTGGGGGAAAGGAAATTATGATGCGATTAGGCAAGATTTAGGATGCGTAGGATGGGGAAGGAAACTGCAGGGGATGAGAACAATCGAAATGTGGAGCTTATTCAAGGAGCAGCTATTGCGTGTCCTTGATAAGTATGTACCTGTCAGGCAGGGAGGAAGTGGTCGAGCGAGGGAGCCGTGGTTTACTAAAGAAGTTGAAGCGCTTGTCAAGAGGAAGAAGAAGGCTTATGTTAGGATGAGACGTGAAGGCTCAGTTAGGGCGCTTGAGAGTTACAAGCTAGCCAGGAAGGATCTAAAGGGAGAGCTAAGAAGAGCAAGGAGAGGACACGAGAAGTCATTGGCGGATCGGATCAGTGAAAACCCTAAGGCGTTCTATAGGTATATCAGGAATAAAAGAATGACTCGAGTTAGATTAGGGCCAATCAAGGATAGTAGTGGGAAGTTGTGTGTGGAATCAGAGGAGATAGGGGAAGAGTTAAACGAATATTTTTCGTCAGTATTTACAGTCGAGAAACAAAATGTTGTCGAGGAGAATACTGAGATTCAGACGACTAGGCTAGATGGTATTGAGGTTCACAAGGAGGAGGTGTTAGCAATTTTGGGAAGTGTGAAAATAGATAAGTCCCCTGGGCCAGATGGGATTTATCCTAGGATTCTCTGGGAAGCCAGGGAGGAGATTGCAGAGCCTTTTTCCTTGATCTTTATGTCGTCATTGTCGACAGGAATAGTGCCGGAAGACTGGAGGATTGCAAATGTTGTCCCCTTGTTCAAGAAGGGGAGTAGAGACAGCCCTGGTAATTATAGACCTGTGAGCCTTACTTCGGTTGTGGGTAAAATGTTGGAAAAGGTTATAAGAGACAGGATTTATAATCCTCTTGAAAAGAATAAGTTCATTAGCGATAGTCAGCACGGTTTTGTGACGGGTAGGTCGTGCCTCACAAACCTTATTGAGTTTTTCGAGAAGGTGACCAAACAGGTGGATGAGGGTATCGCAGTGGATATGGTGTATATGGATTTCAGTAAGGCGTTTGATAAGGTTCCCCACGGTAGGCTACTGCAGAAAATACTGAAGTATGGGGTTGAAGGTGATTTAGAGCTTTGGATCAGAAATTGGCTAGCTGAAAGAAGAGAGAGGGTGGTGGTTGATGGCAAATGTTCATCCTGGAGTTTAGGTACTAGTGGTGGACCGCAAGGATCTGTTTTGGGGCCACTGCTGTTTGTAATTTTTATAAATGACCTGGAAGAGGGTGTAGAAGGGTGGGTTAGTAAATTTGCGGATGACACTAAGGTCGGTGGAGTTGTGGATAGTGCCGAAGGATGTTGTAGGGTACAGAGGGACATAGATAGGCTGCAGAGCTGGGCTGAGAGATGGCAAATGGAGTTTAATGCGGAAAAGTGTGAGGTGATTCACTTTGGAAGGAGTAGCAGGAATGCAGAGTACTGGGCTAATGGGAAGATTCTTGGTAGTGTAGATGAACAGAGAGATCTTGGTGTCCAGGTATATAAATCCCTGAAAGTTGCTACCCAGGTTAATAGGGCTGTTAAGAAGGCATATTGTATGTTAGCTTTTATTAGTAGGGAGATCGAGTTTCGGAGCCACGAGGTCATGCTGCAGCTGTACAAAACTCTGGTGAGACCGCACCTGGAGTATTGCGTGCAGTTCTGGTCACCGCATTATAGGAAGGATGTGGAAGCTTTGGAAAGGGTGCAGAGGAGATTTACTAGGATGTTGCCTGGTATGGAGGGAAGGTCTTACGAGGAAAGGCTGAGAGACTTGAGGTTGTTTTCGTTGGAGAGAAGGAGGAGGAGAGGTGACTTAATAGAGACATATAAGATAATCAGTGGGTTAGATAAGGTGGATAGTGAGAGTCTTTTTCCTCGGATGGTGATGGCAAACACGAGGGGACATAGCTTTAATTTGAGGGGTGATAGATATAGGACAGATGTTAGAGGTAGTTTCTTTACTCGGAGAGTAATAGGGGCGTGGAACGCCCTGCCTGCAACAGTGGTAGACTCGCCAACCTTAAGGGCATTTAAGTGGTCATTGTATAGATATATGGATGAAAATGGAATAGTGTAGGTCAGATGGTTTCACAGGTCGGCGCAACATCGAGGGCCGAAGGGCCTGTACTGCGCTGTAATGTTCTAATTCTAATTCTAAAAAGACTGTCAGAGAACTTCCTGCATCCAGTCCTGACCCTGTCACACTCAGCAGCTGCTCACCCAGACCCCACTCTCATCAACACTGAACATTGTTACCGAGACCCTTCAAATACTGTTTATAAAAGGCAGAAAAGGTCAAAGTTAATCACAGCTGTATTGAGTAGAACAAGATTTAATATCTTCTCACTGTCTCTTGGTAACCACGAGACATAGGTTTTCTTATTTGGTTCCTTTTATTTTTCTTGTTCCTGATTGACTAATATTCCAAACCTTGGAACAATCCTCCTGCTTACGTCATTTACCAGTCTCAGTTACAAGCAACACATAACGACACAATCACTCCGAAACATACAACATGGTGACACTTTCCTTCAGAGAGATTAATGTCGAGCTGTTTTCCAGGTTGAATGCAACTGTGAACAAATTTGTATCAAAGAAGTTGCCTTTGGAGTATCAGCACTGAACTTCTGTACAAGGAGGAACAGCCATTCCAAACTCACATCCTTCACAAAAGCTGTTTTCTCCTGTGACTGAAATTCATCATGAAATTTGAATTCTAAGTTCAAGTGACACTGATGTAAATGTTGATACGGAAACTGATAAAGCCCATCACTAATGCAAAATAAGGCTTGGTTGGGAGTTGAACCCACAATTGCCTGTTTACTAAATAGGTGCTTTAACCACTTAAGCTACAGAGCCAGCTAACAAACGGAGCTACAAATGAAATCAGAGGTGGTTACTATTTATTCTTATACCACTTTTCCACAGGTCACAACAAAAATTTTCACTTTTCCCACTTGCTGATAGAGTCAATCATATACTCTATTTTTCACAGAATAGAAGATACTGACCAGGTTTCTTTAATGAACAACAAAATTATCAGTTTCTTATCGAGCAAGATTTAACTAGTCATGAATTAAAGTATAAATACTCAGGTGGAAATTTTAAGAGTTCCCTTTTTACCTTAACCGACTTTTCAAGTCCCTTTCTTACCTCAGCCTCACACACGCACACACACATACACCGGTTAACTGAAAAAAATAAAAGGGATTATTTTTTACAATTCAGAGCTCTGTTAAAGACAAAAAAAAAAACACTTGGACTGATTACTTGCTCATTTCTGAACAAAACAGCAGATGAGATATGTTGTTCCAAAACTGGCGCAAAGTCTAATTTCCGAGTATACATATGCAGGCCACTAGGGTCTTTTAGAACAGTTTTTTAGAGGCAGTGTTGAGAATTAATTTTAGCAGGCTTTCTTCAAAGACAGGTGATGAGATGAATTGACACAGTGAACTTCTCACAGTCTTTTAAAGATTTGCTGCAAAACAAGCTGGGTTGTGGTCTTCTCTCCTTCCTTGACACTTCTTCAGACTAACTTTATCAGCTGCTCACTCCAGAAGGTAAAATACACTGACTGCTACAAAGAAAAGCTTGTGATTTTGTGAGCTATAGGTGATTGCAAGTCTCTCTGGCTGTGTTTTTTTCTGTTGATTTTGCACTCAGGTTCTTTCTGAATCCATGTGTTTGCAGATCTTTGTGAGAGAGAGACATGGAGATGTGCTTAAAGATTTCCCAATAAATTATTCGTATCTGCGTCTTGCTCCGAACTTTGTACAAGCACATTAATGTGGGAATCACACATATCAAGCCATCAAACCTTTCCACTAAACATTGAAAGGTGACAGTGTATATTGTGTTGAGGTTCCATTTATTCAAACACATCTGGTGTAAAAGTATCAGTGATCGAGAAGTGACTCACACAGGTAATGTATTTGTATATTATGTTCATGAACTAATGATGTAAATAAACAATTCCTTGCACTTGCCACGCTTGGTGTATATTTTCTCTGCTGATGCCCCCTGAATATCTTTGAGAAAATGGTGATGACGATGAGATAAAAGTCTGTAAATATAGGCAGCAAACAGCAGCAGGGACTGAAGTGAACAAGATCAGCTAGCTCCTGGTGACCTACCTGTTCGGATGGTGGAGAATTTGGGTGGATTGTGTGAAGCCTGGGCCACACACTGTCTCCTCAGTTGAATGAGATGTTGCAGGGTCTTAGTGTGCATCAGATTCAAAGTGATTATTTGGGACAATATGGCTGAACTCATGGGATATATCGGAAGGCTAGGAACATATGAAAGGGCTCGAGAACGATTCAGTTGATATATTGAAAGAATGGACATGTTTTTCAGAGCTAATAACATATTGGAATGTGAAGATGAAAATAAAGAGGTCAAGACTCAGAATAAGGCAATTCTTGAGGGCAAGAAAGCAATTTTGCGAATGGATATTAGCCTGGAAGTGAATGACATGCCAACAAAGCTTCCTGTTCTTATCAAGGCAAAAGATGTGCCATTCAAAATAATCATCACCAAGTTGGAGGAACATTTTAACCCCCAGCCACGAGAGATCACGGCAAGCTAGAAATTTGGAACCAGAAATCAGAATAGTAGTGAAACAGTTGGTGAGTACATTGTGGCACTGAAGAATTTATCACTGCTTTGCAAGTTTGGCACATTCTTGGACCGTGCATTATGAGACAGATTAGTGCTTATATTGGTGGATGAGAAAAGATGCTAAACACACAAAATCCTACATTTGAGCTAACCTGTAAGATTGCTCTTTCCATGGAGATAGCATCAAAGAATGCTCGGGAATTTCATCCTGTGCCAGTGATAATAACACACTTCAGGGGAACTTCAAAAAACTGGTAAAATGGGCTTTCACATGGCAGATAAAATTTACACAGAGAATTGTGAAGAGATACAATTTGGGAGGAAGAATAAGGAGAGGCCATATAAATGAAATGGTACTATTGTAAAGTGGGTGCAGGAACAAAGTGACAATGTACACCAATCTTAGAAGGTTTGAAAAGGCTTCAAAGAAAAAACAGGACACTTAGCTGTATTAATAGAGGCATAGCGTAAAAGTAAATAAGTTATGATAAACCTTTATAAAATACTGGGTCTGAATGGCCTACTCCTGTACCTCCACAGAAAGCTTCCATTCCAGGTTTACACACACTCGCCAGGATCACTCTCCACTGATCCCAGCACTCCAGGCTCAGACACCCTCTTCAGGATCACTTTCCATAGATCCCACCACTCCACGCATGGATATCTCCCTCACGATCAGATCACAGGTCCTTATTCCTACCACATCCAGTCATGAATGGAGGTTTACAGATGAGATGAGGAGGCTCCAAAAACATCCCCATCCTCAATGATGCTGGAGCCAAAGCTAAATCATTTACAACCATCTACCATCAGAAATTGCTCAGTGGATAATTCATCTCAGCCTCCTGAGGTCCCCAGCATCACAGTTTCCAGTCTTCAGCCAATTCGATTCACTCCACATGATAGCAAGAAACAACTGAAGTCACTCGATACAGCAACGACAATACGCCCGAACAACGTCCCGGCTCTTGTACTGAAGAATTGTGCTCCAGAACTAGCTGTGCTCTCAGCCACACTGTTCCAGTAGAGCTACAACACTGGCATCTACCCGAAAATGTGGAAAATTGCCCAAGTGTGCCCACTCCATAAAATAAAAGCAGGACAAATGCAATCTGACCAATTACCACCCCATCAGTCTCCGATCAATCATCAGCAAAGTGATGGAAGATGTCATCAACAGTGCGATCAAGCACCAGACACTTAGCAATAATCTGCTCATCGATGCTCAGTTTAGGTTCTGCCAGGGTTCCTCGACCCCAGGCAAATACTTGGCAGGTAGAGTATAATGTGGGAAAATGTGAGGTTATCCACTTTGGTAAGAAGAATGGAAAAGCAAAATATTATTTAAATTGTGAGAGATTACAGAATGCTGCGGTATAGAAGGATCTGGGTGTCCTCGTACATGAATCACAAAAAGTTACCATGCAGGTAGAGCAAATAATTAGGAAGGCAAATGGAATGTTGCCCTTTATTTCAAGAGGGATGGAGTATAAAAGAAGAGAAGTCTTGCTGCAAATGTACAGGGTGTTGGTGAAACCACACCTGGAGTACTGTGTACAGTTTTGGTCTCCTTATTTAAGGAGGGATATACTTGCATTGGAGGCAGTTCAGAGAAGGTTCACTGGATTGATTCCTGTGATGAAGTGGTTGTCTTATGTGGAGAGTTGATCAGGTTGGACCTATACTCATTGCAGTTAAGAAAAATGATAGGTGATCGTATTGAGACATATAAGATTTTGAGGGGGCTTGACAGGGTGGATGTTGAGAGGATGTTTCCCCTCATGGTGGAATTTGGAACTAGGGGACACAGTTTCAGAATAATGGTCTTCCATTTAAGAAGGAAATGAGCAATTTCTTCTCTCAGAGAGTCATTAATCTTTGGAATTCTCTACCACAGAGAGTAGTGGAGGTTGGGTCATTGCATGTCTTCAAGACTGAGTTTGACAGAATTTTATCTGCAAGGAAGTCAAGGGTTATGGGGGGCAGGCAAGAAAGTGGGGTTGAGGCCATGATCAGGTCAGCCATGATCCTATTGAATGGTGGAGCAGGCTCGAGGGGCCAAATGGCCGACTCCTGCTAATATTTCTTCTGTTCTTATTTTTTATTGCAGCTTGGTTCAAATAGACACAAAAGAGTGGAGTTCTAGAGGAGAGGTGACAGTGATTGCCCTTGAGTGAGTGTGGCATCAAGGATCCCTAGAAAATTGAAGTCAATGGGAATCAGGGGGAAAACTCTCTACTTGGTGGAGTCATACCTCGCACAAAGCAAGATGGTTGTGGTTAGTGGAGACCAATCATCTCAGCCCAGGACATTGCCTCAGGACTTTCTCAGGGTAGTGTCCTCGGCCCAAACATCCTCAGCTGTTTCATTGATCACTTTCCCCTCAACAGAAGTGGGAATGTTCGCTGATGACTCACAACTCCTCAGATACTGAAGCAGTCTGTGCCCACAAGCAGCGAGACCTGTACAAACTTCAGGCTTGAGCTGATAAGTGACAAGCAACCTTCTGGCCACACAAGTGCTAAGCAGTGAACATCTCCATTGAGAGAGAATCAAACCATCTACCTTTTGATATTCAGCAGCATAATCATCACTGAATCCCCCACCATCAACATCTTGGGGGTTACCATTGACCAGAAACTAAACTGGACCAGTCACATCGATGCTGCAGCGATAAGTGCAGGTCAGAGATTAGGAATTCTGCAGCAAGTATCTCGCCTCCTGCCACCTCAAATCCTTTCCACCATATACAAGGCACAAGTCAGGAGTGGGATGGAATCCATCCCACTCAACAACACTGAAGAAGCTCAACACCATCCAGGAGAAAGCAGCCCACTTGATTGGCACCTAACCCACAATCTTAAACATTCACTTCCTCCACCACCAGTACACCGTGGCTGCAGTGTATACCATCTCCATATGCACTGCAGTATCTCGCCAAGTATCCTTCAACAGCACCTTCCAAACCCGTGACCACTACCACCTCGAAGGACAAGGGCAGCAGATGCATGGGAACTCACGACCTGCAGGTTCCCCTCCAAGTCACTCACCACCCTGACATGGAACTATATCGCCATTTCTTCACTGTTGTTGGGTCACAATCCTGGAACTCCCTCCCCAACAGCACTGTGGGTGTTCCTGCACCATATGGACTGCATCAGTTCAAGAAGGCAGCTGACCACCACATTCTCAAGGGCAATTAGGGATGGGTAATAAATGCCAGCCTTATCAGCGATACTCGCGCCCATTAATGAATAAAAAACAAATCACTCTCCACAGATTCCCCACAATCTGGGCTTGGACATTTACTTCAGGAGTACAGAGCTTTTTATAACTGCTACATGAGTTCCAATCTTCATATTCCGTTCACTGTTCACATTATTTTTCTACCAGTCCACTAGCTTTTAGTGATTCAGTACTCGGGTCTCTGCGCCTCCGCAGTTTCTATCATCTCACCACTTAACAAAAAACACTCTGATCAATCTTTCGTCGGTACTAGATGACCCCTCATTTTAAACTCCATCTGCCAAAGCATTGCTCACTCACTTAATCTATCAAGAAGATTTGAAAATACATTTCTTGCCAAAGGATAATGTTCTGCTTCTGCTCCCTCGCCATTTGCTTTTCCCGTTAGTCTTTCACTTGGTGTAAATCCAGAGAAAGTAAAGATGGAAAGAAGGAAGGAGGGGAGGGAAAATCCTGCTCCGTTTCGTGATCCCTATTTGATCTTCATTCCAGTCCAATTTGGGTGAAGAATTCCAATTGTCTATCTCAATTTTAATAACGTATAAACAATTCTGGAACCACCGTCAAGATACTGACAAGAACAGGTTTCCAGGCCGACATTGCATTGAAGCTGCAAACAAGAATGCAACAGGCAGTTGATAAACTAACGACAAGGATGGGATTCGAACCAACACGTGCACAACACAATAGATCAGTCGCCATAACTTCTCAGCCACCTCTTCACCTGGCAAGTAGCAGAAGCACAACCGTCACCTTCATACAAATCCTGTTGGAAATGTAGCTTCTGTAAGTAAATGAAATTTCCATCACATCAGGTCATGGCCTGTTGGGAATGGAGCGGTGTGAAACATTTCCAGACCATGTCCAACACGTTTCTACTCAGTGTGAACACCCACCACGGAAAGACTGGAACATACAATCATTTGATCACAGCATGATTAACATCACTCAGACACCTGAACCATTCGGTCACTGACGAAGTCATGATAACTTCGAATTTCTCATGAAATGACAACTGAGAAAACTGACTGGAAGAATTAGATCAGATTAGAGATACAGCACTGAAACAGGCCCTTCGGCCCACCGAGTCTGTGCCGACCAGCAACCACCCATTTATACTAATCCTCCACTAATCCCATATTCCTACCACCTGTCCCTATATTTCCCGACCACCTGCCTATACTAGTGACAATTTATCATGGCCAATTTACCTACCAACCTGCAAGTCTTTTGGCTTGTGGGAGGAAACCGGAGCACCCGGAGAAAACCCACGCAGACACAGGGAGAACTTGCAAACTCCACACAGGCAGTGCCCAGAATCGAACCCGGGTCCCTGGAGCTGTGAGGCTGCAGTGCTAACCACTGGGCCACTGTGCCACTGTGCACTCCACGTGATCAGTGAGGCACAGCCTCAGCCGACTTGTCAGGTGGTGTCAACAGATATCACTGCTTCTGATCTTCACCAGAACAGAGAGTGAGATGTAACATTGATCATCAAACAGACTGTGAGAGAATGCAACAGAATAAAATACATGGAGAGACACTGTGGAAAATTAAATAGATTTGATTGGAATGTTGAATTTTAATTGGAATGGATAAAACACCAGAAACAGCAGATTAAATTGGGATTCTCATCATTATATTGATCTGGGACAGAAAAGATAAATTGATAGAAAGAAGGGAAGAAGGAAGAATGGAACTGGACAGTTTTATCAGTTTTTTCACTCGTCCATCAAAGCTGGATAAATAAAAGTTGCAAAAGTTGCAAATGCTGCCAAAACCTTGGATTGAAGGATGTCCCAACTGTTTAACTGTCTCCTCACTGGGGGATTTCAATCAGTGAGCAATATTATTCTCTACCTTTTTTTTGTTAAATGAACCCAGAACTGTAACTTGGAGTTAATATCTGTGTTCCGACTCCTGAACAATAAAATTGTGAGTTTCTTGATATTATCTGGATACATTTCCTGCTGAAAGAACTAAGAACTCTTTTCTAATTTGCACAATACTATATACACACTCATCACGCCTCCTCAGCTAGCATCCTTGGTGCTGCTCTCTCTTCTCCCAAACCTCATCTCCTGTGACTGTTACATCATCACTCTGACATTGGGAGAGGTTGATCCCACTTTCTTCAGCGTTAATCCTTTACATCCTTAGATTACACTGTGAATCAAAAAAAAATGGTTAGAGGGAACCTCCTTCATTTATCGAAACACCAACAGCTGCCAGTTGTCAACCAACTCAAACCCATCAGAGAGAGAGAGAGAGACTGTCAGAGATCTTCCTGCATCCAGTCCTGACCCTGTCGCGATCAGCAGTTGCTCACCCAGACCCCACTCTCATCAATAATGAACATTGTCACTGAGACCCTTCAAATAATGTTTATAAAAGGCAGAAAAATTCAAAGTTCATCGCAGCTGGATTGATTGAAACTAAGTTTAATATCTTCTTCCCATTAGGTAACCACATGAGAAAGTCCTTCAATCGTTAGCATAAATTATCAGCTGCAAGAATGTTTGTCATTGGGTTGAATAATTTCTGTGTGAGGAATGTTCCAGCATCATAAACCAGGGGAACATGCTGACTGAGTTGTGTCTTCATCTCTTCTGGGCAGTCAGGCAGTTCACCCTTCATTCTGCTCTGATTCACTTTCCCAAAGCGGATCTACAGATTCTCAAATCTGGAGATTGGGTTTTCTTATTTGGTTTCTTTTGATTTTTCTTGCTCCTGAATGATAATATATTCCAACCTTGGATCAACCTTGCCCTGTGTCCCAGTCTCGGTTAAAGGCGACACATAATGGCACCAACACTCTGAAACATACAACATGGTCACACGCTGCTTCAGTGAGATTAATGTTGAGGCGGTTTCACGTCAAATGCAATTGTGAACAAATTTCTCTCGTGGAAATTGTGGGTGATTTGAGTATTTGCACTGAATTTCTGTGCAAGGAGGGACAGTTTCAAACAGCCATTCCCAAATCACTTCTTTCACAAAGACAAAGACTGTGCTGTCTGAACGTGCCACTCAACTTCACAAACAAATTTGAACTCAAAGTTCAGGGGAAGACAGAGATGTGAATGATTGACAGAGTAATGTTTAAATCATAACTTTCCGTTTCTTCACTGCAGTGAGGCTTTGTTGGGGTTTGAAGTGAGGTTCTGCTATTTATTAGACAGAGGCTTTAACCAACTAAGCTACAGGGCAAAATCTCAAGCACATCCTTTCCTGGAGTAACAGGTTATTGCAGGACTATCTGTCTCTGGGTTCTTTTTGAATCCATAAGTTTGCAGATCTTTGTGAGTGAGAGACATGGAGATATGCTTCAAAGATTTCCCCGTAAATTATTCATATCTCCATCTTTTCCTGAACTTTGAACAAACACATTACTGTGGGAATCACACACATCTGGCCCTCACACTCGTCCGCTAAATATTGAAAGGTGACAGTGTTTATTGTGAGGGGATCCATTTATTCAGACACATCTTGATCGGGACGTGTTTCACACATGTAATGTTTTTGTATATTATGTTTATGATGTAATATTGCAAATAAACATTTCCTTTCACTTGTCGCATTTGATGCCCATTTTCTCTGCTAATGCCCCCTGAATATATCGGAGAAAATGGTGATGAGGATGAGATAAAAGTCTGTAAATATAGGCAGCAAACAGCAGCAGGGACTGCAGTGAACAAGAACAGCCAGCTCCTGTTGACCCACCTGCTCAGATGGTGGAGATTTTGGGTGGATTGTGTGAAGCCTGTGCTACAGACTGTCTCCTCAGTTGAATGAGATGCCCTAGGGTGAAGCATGGCTACCCGAGCCGACTCCAACCAGACCCGATGACATGTCAGGTTCGGGTCGGGTCTCTCTTCCATGTCCGGCATTCGGGTTCGTGACGGGTCGGGCTGGAGGCCGACACAGTGCTGCCTTGCTCAGGGAGGGAACTTCTGCATGATTCCGCAGGAAGAGCCAGCTTTCGGAATGGAGGATCACAACATGTGGACAAGGTATGTTTGATATAATTAACTTTATTATGGTAGTCGGGTCGGGTCGGGTCGGGTCGGGTGTGGGAAAAAGGTCAAAGGACTCGGGCCCGGGTCAGGTTCAGGTTGGATGTGGTCAGGTCGGACCGGGTCGGGTTTCAATTTCATAAACGAGCAGGCCTTTACAGCAGGGTCTTAGTGTGCATCAGATTCAAAGGGATTATTTGGGACAATATGGTTGCACCCAAGGGATACATCAGAAGGCTAGGAACTTATGAGAGGGCTCGAGAACCATTCAGTTCATATATTGAAAGAATGGACATGTTTTTCAGAGCTAATAACATTTTGGAACTTGAAGGTGAAAGTGAAGAGGTCAAGACTCAGAATAAGGCAATTCTTGAGGGCAAGAAAGTAATTTTGCGAATGTAAATTATCCTGGAAGTGTATGACATGCTGACAAATCTTCGTGCTCCCATCAAGGCAAATGATGTGAATTCAAAACAATCATCACCAAGTTGGAGGAACATTTTAACCCTCAGCCACTGGAGATCACGGCAAGCTAGAAATTTGGAACCAGAAAGCAGAAAAGTAGTGAAATAGTTGGTGAGTACATTGTGAAACTGAAGAATTTATCACCACATTGCAACTTTGGCACATTCTTAGACCGTACATTACGAGACAGATTTGTGCTCATATTGGTGGATGAGAAAAGATACTAAACATGCAAAATCCTACATTTCAGCTGGCGTGCAAGATTGCTCTTTCCATGGAGATAGCATCAGAGAATTCTGGGGAATTTCGTCTTCTGCCAGTGACAGTAACACACTTCAGGAGAAGATAAAAAAACTGTCAAAATGGGCTTTGACATGGCAGATAAAATTTTCCACAGAGAAGTGTAAAGTGATAAAGTTTGGGAGGAAGAATGAGACAATGTGCACCAATCTTAGAAGGTTTGAAAATGTTGCTAAAAGCAAACAGGACACTTGGCTTTTTTCATAGAGGCATCGAGTAAAAGCAAATAAGTTATACTAAACCTTTATAAAACACTGGGGCTGAATGGCCTACTCCTGCACCTCCACAGAAAGCTTCCACTCCAGGCTCGGACACCCTCTTCAGGATCACTCTCCATACATCCTGCCACTCCACGCATGGATATCTCCCTCAGGATCAGATCACAGCTCCACAGTCCTGCCACATCCAGTCGTGAATGGTGGTGGATAATTTAATAACTAACCAGATGATGAGGCTCCAAAAACACCCACATCCTCAATGATGGTGGAGCCGAGCACGTCAGTTCAAAAGGCAAAACTGAAGCATCTACAACCATCTTCAGTCAGAAATATTAAGTGGTTTCGATCTGTGCTCATTTCAGCTCCTCATGCTCGCTGGTGCCTTGATTCTCTGGTGCTAATTTCAGAGTAAATCATGCAGCTTGACAATTGCAGCCAAAGAAAAAGACACAGGAGAGGTTGAAAGTGACAAAACTTGGGATTGAACCAAGAACTGCGATTTTTAGTGCAATGCAAATCCAGCTGATCTATTTCAGGAACACACTAAAACCAGCCTTCGCTCACTGCTTTGGAAGACAATATTTACATTCAAGTGTTTGTCAAAATTTACAGAACACAACATGAGTAATATTTCCCATTGTTTTCTCAGCACTGATGGATTGTGAAGCGGGAGACAGCCAGAAGTCCCACTGATCCACACTGACCCAGAGCTGAGAGTGAAATGAGATAAAGTTCAATCTTTAGCAGCGAGACGCTGGAGAGACGTAAGAGTCCTGAATCAAGGAGAGACTTTCTGATATAGTAAAAGCAAAATACTGCATATGCTGGAAATCTGAAATAAAAACAAAGGTGCTGGAAATACTCAGCAGGTCTGGCAGCATCTGTGGAGAGAGAAATAGAGTTAAAGTTTCAAGTCTGTGACCTTTCATCAGAACTGCCAAAGGTTAGAAAAGAATTGGGTTTTAAACCAGTGAAGGAGAGGGGCCTGTGGGAGAAAACAAAGGGGAAGGTGTTTGATAGGGCAGAGGGCAGGAAAGATTAAATAACAAAGTTGTCCTGGCACAAAGGCAAAGAGTCCGTTAATGCTTGTGGTCAAAGACAAAGCATTTGTCCAGAGAGAGTGTTAATAGCAGAACAATGAGCAGCTCTGACTACATGAAAAACAGGCACATGGTTTTAAACACACTGTGTTTTGTGCTCCCCCTTTTGTGAATCCTTGTTCACAGCTTTCCAATTATCATGCAAGGAAATGAACACAAACAGGCTTTCTTTGGTTTAAAGAAGAAAAGGGAAACTTATTAAACTTGCTTAAACTTTAATACGGTTCATGCCTACAGATATGCGATGTACCCATGCTAGCATGGACACGTGATATACAGATGCAGCGGCGACAGAAAAAATAAAAGATAAAGTGGAACAGTTTGTGGCAATATCTTGTTACTGTGCTTCGAGCTCACGGTATAGCACATTTGTAGGTAATTCTTGCGTTTCATAGGGCCCAGTATTCTACTTAAACCTTGTACATGTTGGAGACTTTTCTCTCTTTGAGATTCACATGTTTTCACAAGGGTCAGTTCTGTGGGAAAGAGATGGAGGCAGGCAGGACTGGAGAGGGTCTGCCCCATCCGGGAGCACATGGTGTTCTGAGTTCAAATCTGTGGCAAGTTCAAAAAACCAACAGCCAACTAGTCATGTGACTAAAACTGGTCTGACCACTTCTGCTGTGTATTGGGGAAGCAAAAGACTGCGTCCCTTTGTTTCAATGCTGTTTGTTACTATGCAAATTTCTTTCCAGTCAGGCGCTTGCAATTTTAAGTTTTAATGTTCATGTGGCAAAAATCATGTGTGCCTCAGTCTTGGCAGGTGGCGTGGGGGGGTTTTCCTGACACCAGTCATGTTCTGAAGTTATTGAACTCAAGGTTCGGTCCACAACGCTGTGGAGTGACGAATCGAAAGATCAGGTGCTGTTCCTCGAGCTTGCGTTGATGTTCACTGGAACACTGGAGCAGGCCAAAGATAGAAATGTTGACATGAGAGCAGGGGGAAGTGTTGAAATGGCAAGCAACCAGAAGCTCAGGGTCATGCTTTCGGACTGAGTGGAGGTGTTCTACAAAGCGGTTAGCTAATCTGCGTTTGGTCTCCCCAATTTAGAGAAGACCGCATTTTGAACAGAAAATACAGTACACTAAATTGAAAGAAGTACAAGTAAATCGCTGCTTCACCTGAAAGGGGTGTTTGGGGCCTTGGATAGTGAGGAGAGAGGAGGTAAAAGGGACGCTATTACACTTCCTGCGATTGAATGGGAAGGTGCCGTGGGAAGGGGACGAGGTATTGGGGATAATGGGGGAGTGGAACAGAGTATTGCGGAGGGAACGATCCTTTCAGAATGCTGACAGGGGAGGGGAAGATGCATTTGGTGGTGGCATCACGCTGGAGGTGGTGGAAATGGCGGAGGATAATCCTTTGGATGTGGAGGCAGGTGGGGTGGAAAGTAAGGACAAGGGGAAACCTGTGGCGTTTCAGGGAGGGATGGGAAGAGTGGAGGGCAGATGTGTGGGAGATGGACCAGACACACTCCTTGAACTCTCTGCTGACGAAGTCTGATAAAGGGAAGAACAACCACACAACATGGGTCTCAAATCGAAGACCCTGGGATTAAAAGTCTCATGCTCCACCAACTGAGCTAACAAGGCCTGATACAGTACTTCCACTCTGTCTGTTATTGGACGGATGCAGCTGTTGGCTCCACCCCAATGGCGGGCGTTTGTTCCACCAACCATGAAGCAGCTTCCTATCAATTCCCAAAATTATCATCTCCAACAAGAGAGAATCTAACTATCTCCCCTTGACATTCAATGGCATTATCATTGCTGAATCCCTCACTATCAACATCCTGGGGGTTGCCAATGAACAGAAACTGAATTGGAACAGCCATATAAATACCACAGCTTCAAGAGAAGGTCAGAGGCTGGGAATACTACTGTGAATCACTCACGTCCTGTCCACCATCTCCAAGACACAAGTCAGGAGTGTGATGAAAGGCTCCTCACTTGCCTGGATGAGTGCAGCTCCAACAACACCAAAGAAGCTCAACACCATCCAGGACAAAGCAGCTCACTTGATCAGCACTCCATCCACCACGACCTCGACCACCAAGAAGGACATTGGATGAATGGCAACACTACCATCTGCAACTTCCCCTCCAAGCTACACACCATCCTGTCTTGGAACTATATCATGATTCCTTCACTGTCACTGGATCAACATCCTGGAACTCCCTTCCGAACAGCACGTATTGCAATGGCTCAAAAAGGCGGCTCACCACCACCATCCCAATGGAAATTAGGGATGGGCAATAAATGCTGGCTTTGCCAGCAATGCCCACATCCCATGAAAGAATAAAAAAGAGATTTGCCCAAATGGTAGCAGGGTGAGGGATTTCAGTTATGTGGAGAGATTGGAGAAGCTGGGGTTGTTCTCCATGCAGCAGAGAAAGGTCAGAAGAGATTTGACGCATTTGTTCAAAATCATTTTAAATAAGGCGAAACTGTTTCCAGTGGCAAAAGGGTCAGTAAGCAGAGGACACAGATATCAGGTGATTGGCAGAAGAACCAGAGGTGACATGAAGAACCATTTTTTGCACAGCAATGTGTTGTGATAAAGAAAGAAAAGACTTGCATTTATATAGCACCTTTCAAGACCACTGGACATATCAAAGCACTTTGTAAACAATGAAATACTTTTGAAGTGTAATCACTGTTGTAATGTCAGAAATGCAGCAGCTAATACCCAAAAACAGCAATATGATAATGACCAACTGATCTGATTGAGGGGCAAATATTGATCATAACACCAGGGATAATTAGAATTAGAATTACAATTAGAACAGTACAGCACAGTCCAGGCCCTTCGGCCTTCGATGTTGCGCCGACCTGTGAAACCATCTGACCTACACTATTCCATTTTCATCCATATGTCCATCCAATGACCACTTAAATGCCCTTAAAGCTGGCGTGTCTACTACTGTTGCAGGCAGGGCGTTCCACGCCCCTACTACTCTCTGAATAAAGAAACTACCTCTCACATCTGTCCTATATCTATTACTCCTCAACTTAAAGCTATGTCCCCTCGTGTTTGCCATCACCATCCGAGGAAAAAGACTCTCACTATCCACCCTATCTAAACCTCTGATTATCTTATATGTCTCTATTAAGACACCTCTCCTCCTCCTTCTCTCCAACGAAAAAAACCTCAAGTCCCTCAGCCTTTCCTCGTAAGACCTTCCCTCCATACCAGGCAACATCCTGGTAAATCTCCTCTGCACCCTTTCCATAGCTTCCACAGTCTCACCAGAGTTTTGTACTGCTGCAGCATGACCTCGTGGCTCCGAAACTCGATCCCCCTACTAATAACAGCTAACACACCAGATGCCTTCTTAACAGCCCTATTAACCTGGGTAGCAACCTTCAGGGATTTATGCACCTGGACACCAAGATCTCTCTGTTCATCTACACTACCAAGAATCTTCCCATTAGCCCAGTACTCTGCATTCCTGTTGCTCCTTCCAAAGTGAATCACCTCACACTTTTCCGCATTAAACTCCATTTGCCATCTCTCAGCCCAGCTCTGCAGCCTATCTATGTCCCTCTGTACCCTACAACATCCTTCGGCACTATCCACAACTCCACCGACCTTAGTGTCATCCGCAAATTTACTAACCCACCCTTCTACACCCTCTTCCAGGTCATTTATAAAAATGACAAACAGCAGTGGCCCCAAAACAGATCATTGCGGTACACCACTCGTAACTAAACTCCAGGATGAACATCTGCCTTCAACCACCACCCTCTGTCTTCTTTCAGCTAGCCAATTTCTGATCCAAAGCTCTAAATCACCTTCAACTCCAGACTTACGTATTTTCTGCAATAGCCTACTATGGGGAACCTTATCAAACGCCTTACTGAAATCCATATACACCACATCCACTGCTTTACCCTCATCCACCTCTTTGGTCACCTTCTCGAAAAACTCAATAAGGTTTGTGAGGCACGACCTACCCGTCACAAAACCGTGCTGACTATCTCTAATGAACTTATTCTTTTCAAGATGATTATAAATCCTATCTCTTATAACCTTTTCCAACATTTTACCCACAATCGAAGTAAGGCTCACAGGTCTATAATTACCAGGGCTGTCTCCACTCCCCTTCTTGAACAAGGGGACAACATTTGCTATCCTCCAGTCTTCCGGCACTATTCCTGTCGACAATGACGACATAAAGATCAAGGACAAAGGCTCTGCAATCTCCTCCCTGGCTTCCCAGAGAATCCTAGGATAAATCCCATCTGGCCCAGGGGACTTATCTATTTTCACACTTTCCAAAATTGCTAACACCTCCTCCTTGTGAACCTCAATCCCATCTAGCCTAGTAGCTTGAATCTCAGTATTCTCCTCGACAACATTTTCTTTTTCTACTGTAAAAACTGACGCAAAATATTCATTTACCACTTCCCCGCCCTCCTCTGATTCCACATACAACTTCCCATTGGCCCTAATCTAACTCTCGTCATTCTTTTATTCCTGATACACCTATAGAAAGCCTTAGGGTTTTCCCTGATCCTATCCGCCAATGACTTCTCGTGTCCTCTCCTTGCTCTTCTTAGCTCTCCCTTTAGATCCTTCCTGGCTAGCTTGTAACTCTCAAGCGCCCTAACTGAGCCTTCACGTCTCATCCGAACATCAGCCTTCTTCTTTCTCTTGACAAGCGCTTCAACTTCTTTCGTAAACCACGGCTCCCTTGCTCAACAACTTCCTCCCTGCCTGACAGGTACATACTTATCAAGGACACGCAGTAGCTGCTCCTTGAATAAGCTCCACATTTCGATTATTCCCATCCCCTGCAGTTTCCTTCCCCATCCTACGCATCCTAAATCTTGCCTAATCGCATCATAATTTCCTTTCCCCAGCTGTAATATTTACCCTGCGGTATATACCTGTCCCTGCCCATCGCTGAGGTAAACCTAACCGAATTGTGATCACCATCACCAAAGTGCTCAGCTACATCTAAATCTAACACCTAGCCGGGTTCATTACCCAGTACCAAATCCAATGTGGCATTGCCCCTGGTTGGACTGTCAGCATACTGTGTCTGAAAACCCTCCTGCACACACTGGACAAAAACTGACCCATCTAAAGTACTCGAACTATAGTTTTTCCAGTCGATATTTGGAAAGTTAAAGCCCCCATAACAACTACCCTGTTACTCTCGCCCCTGTCGAGAATCATCTTCGCTATCCTTTCCTCTACATCTCTGGAACTATTTGGAGGTCTGTAAAAGACTCCCAACAGGGTGACCTCTCCTCTCCTGTTTCTAACCTGGGCCCATACTACCTGAGTCGACGAGTCCTCAAACGTCCTTTCTGTCGCTGTGATACTGTCCTTGATTAACAATGCCGCACCTCCCCCCCCCCCACGCCCCTCTTTTACCATCTTCTCTGTTCTTACTGAAACATCTAAATCCCGGAACCTGCAACTTTTGCTCTTCACTTGTTTGAAATTGCAGCATGGGATCTTTTACATTCACCAAAACATGCAGACCAGGTCTTGGTTTAACATCACACCAGAAAGGCAGCACCTTCAACACCCTCAGTGCTGCACTGTAGTGTCAGCTGTGAAATCTGAACCCAGAAGCTTGTGATTTAGAGGTGTGTGTGACCAACTGAGCCACAGCTTTTACCTGAGTCTCAATCCTTCTACCAACAGTTTCTCTCTATCTGGTCTGTCACGACCCCTCATGATCGTGAACACCTCTATCAAATCTCCTCTCTGAGGAGAACAATCCCTGCTTCTCCAATCTATCCACATAACTGAAATCCTAACCATACGTTGCAGAAAGGAATATTTCCTCAAGTTCCTTCTGGTTTTGTGAGTCACCTTAAATCTGTAACTTTCGTTATGGACCGTTCAGCAGTTAGAAACAGTTCTTCAGTATTTACTCCACCTCAAACCTTCAAGGAAGATCTGTAAAGTAACTGAAAATCAAGTTGTCAGAAGTGGGATTTAAACACATGCCTCCAGTGAAAGCTGCAACCTGAACAGAGAAGCTGAAACCGCTCAGTCACCTCAACTGTTCAGACATTTTTGACCTCATCATCACTTCTGTACTTTGAAAGTTCACTCAGTTCAGTAACTTGTTCAATGTTACTCCCCCGGGTTTTCCTGAGCTTGTTCTCGGTGCATGGGGATGTTTGTCCTGGGCCATGGAATCTTGTGTGCCTGTAATGGACATTAACCCACTGATTGAATCTGTATCCACTGCTTTCTGCTGGTGCTGGGTAATTGCAGAGTGTGGGGACGGAATGCTGCTGCTTGTCCCGGCCTCACTCACTCTGGGAAAGAGTAAATAATTGATGCATCTGTTTCTGTATCTGAAATGTGACTTAGATCTGCTGTTATTAACCGAGGCAGCGCTGCAGGAGGATACGTGCATAATCTCTCACTAATCAACTGCAAACAGTCAGAATGTGAAACTTTGAGCAGCGCATTCTGCACCGTCAGGGCTGGAAAGATGAGGGAGGGAGAGACAGTGTCAGTATCTGAGTGTCTACAGCACTGTACAGAGAAAGAGCCAATATACCGTGGCTGAGACACAGTGCATCTTTTCACATGTAATCACAATAATATCCGGTGTCAGGAACTGAAAAGGATGAAAAACCGAATAGCAAGAACAAAAGTAAGAATACTAAGCAATTATAGATTAGCTGATAAGCTTTCACTGTGTAACCTGGTCGTCTGCTGCTTTATATTCAATGCTTTCTGCACTGTGGCCAGGGAATGGTTTCTTCTCAAGGGCTGAATATTAACAAAACTTCTTAGAATTAAAATCTGTTAAAATTAATTCCATGGAGCTAATGGGGAAAAGTCAAATAACTGCATTAATTACAGGCGAGTTGGTTGGTGATGACGTGGATGTGTCTGCAGTGTGCAGGACCAGACTGTTTCTATGGATTCACAATGAATGTTCCACCCTATGTTTGCAACAGTAAAACTGATAGTGGACAATGGTTATTCTGGTTGCAGCAACTTGAAGATTTAACTCATTAACACCCTGCTTTAGAGTAATTTAGAAAGCACAACATGCAGCTCTGTCAGTTAGTGTGCTTGTTTGTTCACCCACAATTTGTTGGTTTCAACACAAAAAAGGATGAGGCTTTATTAACTTAAACTCTTCTACATCTGCTGTATTAGTCTTGCTGTTGATTCTTCAAAGGTAAGATTAATCAAGTCTTTCTTTGTGAAATCCATGCTGACTGTGCTTCATTATATTTTCATTTTCATATGTATTTTCTTCTTTTGGGAATTATTGTCTTTTTGATTGATTTTATTTTTATTTGTTGCCCATCCCTAATTCCCTGGAGAAAGTGGTGGTGAGCTGCCTTTTTGAACCACTGCAGTCGATGTGATGCTGTTCGGAAGGGAGTTCCAGGATTTTGACCCAGCAACAGCAAGGGAACAGTGATATGTTTCCAATTCAGGATGTTGTATTTCTTGGAGGGGAACTTGCAGGTGGTGGTGTTCCCATGCATCTGCTGCCCTTGTCCTTCTAGGTAGTAGAAGTCACGGGTTTGGAAGGTGCTGTCCATGGAGGCTTGCTGCCTTGCTGCAGTGCATCTTGTGGATGGTGCACACTGCTACCACAGTGCATCGGTGATGGAGAGAGTGAATATTGTGAATGAGGTGCCAATCAAGTGGGCTGCTTTGTCCCAGATGGCGTTGAGCTTCTGAAGTGTTGTTGGAGCTGCACCTCTCCAGGCAAGTGGAGAGTATTCCATCACACTCCTGACTTGTGCCTTGCAGATAGTGGACAGTCTTTGGGGAGTCAGGAGGTGAGTTACTCACCGCTGGATTCCTAGTCTCTGACCTGCTCTTGTAGCCATGATATTTATATGGCTACTGCAGTTCATTTTCTGGTCAATGGTAACCCCCAGGATGTTGATAGTGGGAGATTCAGCAAACGTAATGCTGTTGAACGTCAAGGGGAGATGGTTAGATTCTCTCTTGTTTGAGATGGTCATTGCCTGGCACTTGTGTGACTCGAATGTGAAATATCCTTATTGTCGGGTATTGTATTGTACTGAACAGTGACAACACTTGGAAAGTCCTTCATTGGCTGCAAAAGGCTTTACAAAGTCCTGTGGTCGTGAAATGCATGTGTTGCTTTTTCCATTGTTATCAGTGTCATTTTGATCAAAAGATAGGATTCGTGAGCACAAAGTTTAAATCAATGTTGATTCAAATAATGTAAAAGCATCCATATTTTTGCACTATACTTAATAATCACCATCTTCCTATCCTTACAGAGTACAATGTCTTTGACCCTGAAATTGATTCCACAATCTCAGTCCCGAAGACAATTTCAGCCCAGTTCTGATGTAAGATCACAGATCTGAAACGTTAACTCTGTTTCTCTCTCCACAGATGCTGCCAGACCTGCTGAGTATTTCCAGCATTTTCTGTTTTTATTTCAGATTTCCAGTTTCTGCAGTAATTTGCTCCTGTGTTACTTTGAAAGTTAAAACGGACCCACCTGTCTACAATTCACACTGGGGTCTCCCATGAAATGATTCTGTATAATGTTGATGGAAGGAATACAGACTCCGAGCACAGAGTTTCCTGTGGGGAATTGGGGATATGAAAACCAGCAGACTCTGCAGGAATTTCCACTGGGAGCACAAATTCACAAAATCAACCTATTATATCTCGAGTCATTTTGATTGTCCTACTTGAAAATTATTTTGAAACAATTTAAACATCAACCCAAAGCTCCATGACTTGGTCAATTATGAGGTCATCCTCTGACAGGTCATGTGACAGCTGGAGCCACAAGACATCAGAGCCAGATTTGTGACTGGATTGAAATCCGGAATCCTGTCACAATGGCTTTTCAAATAAAGCTGTTGCTGTTTGAAAACACAGCAGTTAAACTTTCTGCCTGACCATGAGGGGAGCTAGGGAGAAATTTACAAAACTCAATCCTTCAACAAAATAGTTCGGAAACCATTGATATAGAAATCATGTGAGGATTCATATGCGGGAGAAACAAGCAGAATACAGAAAGTACAGAGGAGAGCTGAAAAAGGAAATGAGATCAGCAAGAGAATGTATGAGAAAAGATTAGCAGGTCACATAACTGGGATCACTGAAGTCTTTTACCAACATATGGACAGTCAAAGAAAGGGTGGGTCAATTAGGAGATCCTGTGGAGGCAGAGGGTGTGACTGAGGTACTAATTGAGTACATTTCATCTGTCATCACAAAACAAGCAGATTGTGCAAATGTCACAGTAAAGGAGGAGGTAGTGGAGAAATTGGACGGGATGAAAATAGATAAAGAGGAGACAATTACAAGGTTAGCAGTGCTCACAGTAGAAAAGTCACCCGGTCTGGATGGGCTGCATCCTGCGTTGCTGAGGGAAGTAAGGGTGGAAATAGTGGGGACTTGAGCCACAATCTTTCAATCCTCCTTTCGATGGGAATGATGCCAGAGAACTGGAGGATGTAGGTAAGCTTAGGTAGTTCGATCTCAGTTTAACTTGACCATTTTTATAATTTATCTGTTGTAATAACTAACAAGGTCAAGGAAGCCATTTTACAATTAACACATGACCGAAGGAGCCATTTTGTGTTCAGTACTAACATTTATATCCTGTATAATTAATGAGTAGCTACCCATCATGAAACAGATGTTTGTAAAGGTAATGAACCTTGATTGAGTTATAAATAATGAATCAATAATCATTTTAGAGAGAATGGGTTTTCATTTAAAGTTAGTTCAATCTAATTACTTTGAGTTTCTGTGTCTGTGTGGGAAAGGGCAGTTTCAGCGAAACGTATTCAAACAATGGACCTTTCTAGGACACCTGATAAAACCCATGGTATGTTACATCGTGACCTTCAAGAGTCTCGATTTAATGAATAGGAAACTTGTTTCAGATCAGATTGGGAGACAGTGTGAAACCACTCCATTGTACTCATGTCTGAGATTCTGAGGACAGGTGACTGTTAGTGGAAGACATCATTCAGAACTTATTAAATGTACCTAGCAACAGCTTGGACCAAATATTATTTTACAAGGTGGTGTGATGGCAATCCAGTGGTTAAAAGTAGGGATTTTGTGAGGTTTCAGTGAGCAGGAACACGAGAAGTTCTCAGGGGTAAAGGCTCAGATCATCAACCAAGTTCTCCACCTGATGTGGGATCTAGGCTGGACAAAGAGGACCGTGACACTCTGAGACCAAGCTCGACCAGTCCACATACCTGCTGGAGCTGTAAAGTTATATTGTCCAAGTTTGTTAAAGATAATTTTGCTTTCAATTATTAAGCACTATTTTACTCTCAATAAAAGTTCTGGACTTACGAATCAAGTATCCTGTTGCTTTAATTGGTTAAAGTCATTCCCAAAGAGATTGTCCACAATAGACTTTCCAGAATTAAAAGATAAGTCTGCAAGGATTGTTAATTTTACAGCCCTGTTTAAAAAGAGAGATAAACCCAGCAACTGCGGAGCAGTTAGTCTAATGTCGGTGGTGGGGAAACTTTTAGAGACAAATATCCAGGCGAAAAATAACTGTCACTTGGTCGAACATGGGCTAATAAATGACAGCCAGTACAGATTGGTTAACAGAAGATTGTGTCTGAAATAATTAATTCATTTCTTTGATGAAGTTTCACAGAGAGTTGACCAGCAGAGTGAGGTTGATGGTGTGTGTCTGGACTTCAAAATTGTGTTTGAAAAAGTACCATAAAATAGACTTGTTAGCAAAATTGGAGCAGATGGGATTAAAGGGGCAGTGGCAGCGTGGATACAAAATTGGCTGAGGGACAGAAAGCATAAAGTAGGGTGAATGCTTGTTTTTCAGAATGGAGGGACTAATACAGTAATGTCACTGTTGTTGTAGTGTGTGCAGTGTCTGACCCTGAGCTGTCCTAGGGTGGGGGCTGTTTGTGATGTTCCTGTGGGGTGCGTTGTCATCAGGGTATCTCTCTGAGCTGTCACAGGGATGGGGCAGTGTGTGATATCCTTGTGCATGTCATGCAGGCCCACTGGCTTGCGGTTCCATCCTGATGCCAAGAAACAGAGCCCCATCGATGGGCAAAAAGTCTCACTTCTCTTTGGGTGTCTTGAGAGAAAAGCAGGGTTAGGGAGTAAACCTGGACAGTAAATCCGGAGTGGAGTCCTGGAGGCGGTTACCTGTTACTCATCAGGCAGTTTTCCAGCAACTCCTGTAGCAGAGCTGTTATCAAACAGTACTGGTTTTTCCCTTTCCTTTGGACAATACTAGCAATGCTGAGAGGGGGTCCTGATGCTCAGGGTCTCCATACTATTTGCCCAGGAGAGGACACTCCAGCTTTGTAGTGAAACATTAACACAACATGGGACGAAACAGTTACCGATTCTAAGCTCTCATTCAATTGGTGTAGAGTATGAGCACCAGGGGTTACTTCCGACACTGGGAGAGAACATCAGATCTCATTGGATAACTACCATGTACTCCAAACTGGGCAGCCCCAAGTCAGTTAGTTGCTATTCTGCCACGACCTGCTTGCTTCAATGGGTGCTTGGTGGTTAGAGAGTCATCTCTCAACAGGTGGATTGATAATCTATGCACCAGGCAAGACAAACTCAAAACAGAAGACACCAGTCCTTCGCATCACAAGCTGGAATGTGAGGACCATGTGTCCTGGCCATACCGACAACCTTCTGCAGGTTGATGACACACACAAGACAGCTGTGATGGACAAAGAACTCACAAGACTCAATGTGGACATTGCTGTTCTGCAAGAAACTAGACTCGTTCAAAGTGGATCCCTCAAAGAGAAACACTACACCTTCTTCTGGCAGGGGAAAGCCCAAGAGGCAACTCGTGAGCATGGAGTGGGTTTCACAGTGAAAAACACGCTACTTGCAATGAGTGAACCCCCCACAGTAGGCTCAGAGAGACTTCTTACTCTTCACTTGTCAACAAGCGCGGGCCCAGTTAATCTCATGTGCATCTATGTGCCGACACTCACCTCCACCCCAGATGTCAAGGATCAATTCTATGTGACACTTGACACTGCCATCAGTAGAATTCCCAGCACTGAGGGACTGTACCTTCTAGGAGACGTCAACGCAAGCTTGGATACTGACTATAGCTTGGCCAATGAGCTTAGGGCACCAGGGGATTGGCAAGATCAACAAAAATGGACAGAGGTTGCTGGAGCTATGCTGTCAGCATGGATTCTCTGTGATGAACAGCTACTTCCAGGTCAAGCTGTGCTACAAGGTGTCCTGGAGACATCCGAGATCATGCCACTGGCACCACCTAGACCTTATCATCACCAGACGTACCACCCTCAGCAGTGTCCTCATCACGCACAGCTTTCAAAGCGCAGACTGTGACACTGACCACTCCCTGGTTTGTATCAAGGTCAGGCTGCAGACAAGGAAGCTTCATCCATCCATGAAGAAAGGTCATCCTCTGATCAACACCTGCCGAACCACTGATCCAGAAAGGACCCAGGAGTTCCTCAACATCCTCGATCAGGCTCTTTCAAACAACAATGCACTCACTGTATATGGGAAAAGAGATGGGAGGAATGCTGACTGGTTTGAGGCTTATTGGACTGAAATAGAGTCAGTTATTGCAACTAAGAGGAGAGCCCTCATGAACTACAAACCAGTCCCCAGCAAACAACATCTAGATGCTCTCAGAGCTGCCAGAAACAAGTCTCTGCAGACTGCTCGGCCCACCTCCTTCTGAAATGTGTCTTTGCAAAGCTGGTGTGGAAGCGATGCAGTGGCTTTTGTCGAGGTTCATCCCAAGCAGCTCGGTAACTCAGGAGTCTGTGCTCTACGGCTGTTCCCAGGGACACGCACTGAGACAAACATCAACTGCTGCTGGAACACTATCAATTCGGTGAAAGACGCCCTTTGGTCTGCCCGAAACTTGCTGGTCTTCCAGAGCAAAGAGTTGTCCACGACCGAATGTTGCAGACTGGCATATTCCGAGTTCCAGGACTACGTGCTGAGGGACGCACTAAAGCTTGGGGCAGCCGCAGCAAAGGCTCAATGTGGAAAGACAACTGTGTAAGGTCCCCCTACCAAGCTGAACTGAGGGGCTGGATCCATGGGAAACCCCTCGAACTGTATCGGGAAAATTTTCATTTGCTGTAAAATGTAAAAATGTATATGGCATGACAAATGAAATGGAAGGGTTGTGAGGCAACTCAATATTGTATTGAAGGAAACTGATCTCCCTTGCGCTGTTTGCATTTTTTGACTTGGTGTTGTTTGAAACTGTTCGGTAATGTATTTTTTACAGATTTTTTATGAATAAAGTATATTTTGGAAATTTAAAAAAACTGCTTGGCACTGCACCAATCAATACTGGTTAAAACTCTGCGGCAGCATACAATCTGCTGCTGAATCCGGGGATGCTAGAGGGATGTATGAAGGAATTAAGAAAGCAATGAGAGCAGCAGTAACTAAATCAGCACCTTTGAAGACAAAGACAGGGGTGATCATCACTGAACCTAACAAGCAGATGGAAAGGTGAGTGGAGCATTACCTTGAACTCTACATAACGGAGAACATTGTCATTGAAGTAGCTCTCAGCACCATTCCAGACTTCCCTGTCATGGAGGAGTTGGACAGTGAGTCCACTATAATAGAGCTCAACAACGCCATTGGCCGTCTTGCCAGTGATAAAGCCCCGGGAAATGATGGTATTCCACCTGGAATCATCAAAAGTGGAAAAGCGGCACAGTCGTAGCATCTCCATGAACTTCTGTGTCTCTGTTGGAAGGAGAGATCTGCGCCTGAATACATGCGTGATGCAAACATTGTCACCTTGCACAAAAATATAGGAATCACAGTGACTGCAGCAATTACCGAGGCATCTCCTTGCTAAGTATTGTGGGGAAGGTCTTTGCTCACATTGCTCTGACCAGATTGCAGACCCTGGCATCACACATCTATCCTGAGTCTCAGTGCAGCTTCAGAGCTGGTAGATCGACAGTCGACATGATTGTCTCACTTCGGCAGTTACAGGAGAAGTGCTGTGAACAGTGCAGACCACTCGACATTGTCTTTATAGACATCACCAAGGCCTTTGATCTTGTCAGCAGAGACGGACTCTTCAAACTGCGATGGAACGTAGGCTGCCCTCCTGAACTCTTGGGCATCATCTCTTCTTTCCACGAGAACATGCACAGTTCCATCAGTTCCCATGGAGCAACATCAGATGCTTTCAAGATCAGCAGTGGGGTAAAGCAGGGCTGTGTCCTGGTGACAACTCTCTTAGAAACAGAGGAACATAGGAGGAGGCCATTTAGCCCGAGGAGCCTGCTCTGCCGTTCAATTAGATCATGGCTGATCATCTGCCTCAACGCCCCTTTCCCATGCTATCCCCATATCCCTTGATGTCATGAGTATCAAGGTTTCTATCAATTTCTGTCTTGAACATGCTCAATGATTGAGCTGCCACAGACCCCTGGGGGAGAGAATTCCAAAGATTCACCACCCTCTGAGTGAAGAAATTCCACCCTATCTCAGTTTTAAATGGCCTTTCAAATGAAACTTTAAGGAATACAAGCCCAGTTTCCTCATCCCAGGGATTAGTCTGGTGACCCTCCATTGCACTCCCTCTATGGCATGTATATCCTTCCTGAGATAAGGAAGCCAAAACTGGACACAATACTCCAGCGCGGTCTCACCAAGGCTCTATACAATTGCAACAAGACATCTTTATTCCTGTACTCATGACCCCTCGTGTTAAGGCCAACATACCATTTGCCTTCCTAATTGATTGCTGCACCTGCATGCGAGCTTTTAGTGTCTCATGAACAAGGACACCCAGGTCCCTTTGGACATCAACACTTCCCAGACTCTCACCATTTAAGAAATACTCTGTCTTTCTGTTTATTCTACCAAAGTGGATAACTTCACACTTCTTCATATTATATTCCATTTGTCATTTCATTCACTTATCCTGTCCAAGTCCCCTGGAAGCCTCCTTGTAATCTCCTCACAGCTCACATCCTTTACAATTAGCATACTCTTCTCCATGCTGCTATTGTACACTTTCAGTGACTCAGATGGGGGTGTCCACCTGCATACCAGAGCTGATGACAAGCTGTTCATCTTGGCAAGACTGTGCGCCAAGACCAAAATGAGTCAGTTCCTAGTCTGTGAGCTGCTGTTTGCTGATGACGCTGTGCTGACATCCCATCATGAAATTCACTTGCAGCAGTTTGTATATCGGTTCTCCCTGGCCTGCAAGGAGTTTGGACTGACGATCAGCATCAAGAAGATCAAAGTTTTGGGCCAGGACGTAGAGACTCCACCTTCCATCACCATCGACAACCTCACTTTGGAGGATCAACAATCACCAGCAATCTGTCCCTTGATACTGAAATCAGCACCAGGATTGCCAATGCTGCAGCTGTCATGTCAAAGTTGAGAAGACCAATGTGAACCAACAGCAAACTGACCAAAAATACAAAGCTCCACATGTACCAGGCTTGTGTTCTCAGCACCCTCCTTTATCGTGGAGAAGCATCAACAACTTATACAAGCCACGAAAAGCAGCTGAACAGCTTCCACCTCCACTTCCTCAGATGGATATTGGGCATCTCCTGGCAGGACAGAGTGCCGAATGCAGAAGTACACCAGCGTGCAGGGATCTGCAGCATGTTTGCCCTCTTGAGTCAGCGGTGACTCTGTTGACTGGGTCCTGTGTGCTGAATGGATGACGGTCGCTTTGCCAAAGACATGCTCCATGGTGAGCTTGCTATCAGCACGAGACCAACAGGTCACCCACGTCTGTGATACAAGGACATCTGCAAGCGAGACATCCAGCAGACTGGGAGTGTAGTCGATGCATGGGAATTCCTTCCTGCTGACTGGAATTCCTGGAGAAAGGCATTCAGGAAGACCATGGGAAAAGCAGAGGACAAAAGAAATGACCAGTTGGAGGGAAAGAGAGCTCAGAGGAAGGAAAAATTGTCAGTCGACATCGGATCAATGATATTCATCTGTAGCAGCTGTGTAAGGGATTGTCGCTCACGTGTCGTCCTCTCCAGCCACAACAAACGATGTTTAATACAGAAGTGACGTACACCCCGGGCGCAGCCCATCGCCTTCCGAGACGGACGGTTGCCTATTACTATTACAGCTACAGCTACAACTACAAGAGCGGGTCGGAGGCTAGGAACTCTGCGGCAACTAACTCACCTCTTGACTCGCCAAAGCCTGCCCACCATCGACAAGGCACAAGTCAGGAATGTGATGGAATACTCATGCCTGTATGCTTGCAGCTCCAACAACACTCAAGAGATTGACACCATCAGGTCAATGCAGCCCACTTGATTGGCACCCCATCCACCACCTTAAACTTTCATTCCCTCGAGCACCAGTGCAGAGTGGCAGCAGTGTGTAACATTTACAAGATGTACTGCAGCAACTTACCAAGCCCCCTTCAACAGCACCTTCCAACCCACAAACCCTACCACCTAGAAGGACAAAGGTCGCAGATGCATGGGAACATCACCACCTTCAAGTTCCCCTCCAAGTCACACACCATCCTGACTCGGCATTATACCGCCATTCCTTTACTGTTGCAGGGTCAAAAACCAGGAACACCCTCCCAAAAAGCACTGTGGAGGTGCCAGAGGACTGAACAGTGGCAAATGTGACTTCCTATTTCAACAAAGGGTGTAAGGACAATCCAGGTAACTACAGGCCAGTGTGATTAACAGCAGTGGTGAGTAAGGTTTTAGAGGGGGGGGTGTGGCATTGTTAATCAAGGAAAGTATTACAGCGGCAGAAAGGACGTTTGAGGACTCGTCTACTGAGGTAGTATGGGCCGAGGTTAGAAACAGGAGAGGAGAGGTCACCCTGTTGGGAGTTTTCTATAGACCTCCGAATAGTTCCAGAGATGTAGAGGAAAGGATAGCGAAGATGATTCTCGACAGGAGCGAGAGTAACAGGGTAGTGGTTATGGGGGACTTTAACTTTCCAAATATTGACTGGAAATACTATAGTTCGAGTACTTTAGATGGGTCTGTTTTTGTTCAGTGTGTGCAGGAGGGTTTTCTGACACAGTATGTGGACAGGCCAACCAGGGGCGATGCCACATTGGATTTGGTACTGGGTAATGAACCCGGCCAGGTGTTCGATTTAGATGTAGGTGAGCACTTTGGCGATAGTGATCACAATTCGGTTAGGTTTACCTTAGCGATGGGCAGGGACAGGTATATACCGCAGGGCAAGAATTATAGCTGGGGGAAAGGAAATTATGACGCGATTAGGCAAGATTTAGGATGTGTAGGATGGGGAAGGAAAATGCAGGGGATGGGCACAAACGAAATGTGGAGCTTATTCAAGGAGCAGCTAATGCGTGTCCTTGATAAGTATGTACCTGTCAGGCAGAGAGGAAGTTGTCGAGCGAGGGAGCCGTGGTTTACTCAAGAAGTTGAAGCGCTTGTCAAGAGGAAGAGGGCGGCTTATGTTAGGATGAGACGTGAAGGCTCAGTTAGGGCGCTTGAGAGTTACAAGCTAGCCAGGAAGGATCTAAAGGGAGGGCTAAGAAGAGCAAGGAGAGGACACGAGAAGTCATTGGCGGATAGGATCAAAGAAAACCCTAAGGCTTTCTATAGGTATATCAGGAATAAACGAATGATAAGAGTTAGAACAGGGCCAATCAAGGATAGTAGTGGGAAGTTGTGTGCGGAATCAGAGGAGATAGGGGAAGCGTTAAATGAATATTTTTCGTCAGTATTTACAGTAGAAAAAGAAAATGTTGCCGAGGAGATTACTGAGATACAGCCTACTAGGCTAGATGGGATTGAGATTCACAAGGAGGAGGTGTTAGCAATTTTGGAAAGAGTGAAAATAGATAAGTCCCCTGGGCCAGATGGGATTTATCCTAGGATTCTCTGGGAAGCCAGGGAGGAGATTGCAGAGCCGTTGTTGTTGATCTTTAAGTCGTCATTGTCGACAGGAGTAGTGCCGGAGGACTGGAGGATAGCAAATGTTGTCCCCTTGTTCAAGAAGGGGAGTAGAGACAGCCCTGGTAATTATAGACCTGTGAGCCTTACTTCGGTTGTGGGTAAAATGTTGGAAAAGGTTATAAGAGACAGGATTTATAATCATCTTGAAAAGAATAAGTTCATTTGCGATAGTCAGCACGGTTTTGTGAATGGTAGGTCGTGCCTCACAAACCTTATTGAGTTTTTCGAGAAGGTGACCAAACAGGTGGATGAGGGTAAAGCCGTGGATGTGGTGTATATGGATTTCAGTAAGGCGTTTGATAAGGTTCCCCACGGTAGGCTATTGCAGAAAATACGGAAGTATGGGGTTGAAGGTGATTTAGAGCTTTGGATCAGAAATTGGCTAGCTGAAAGAAGACAGAGGGTGGTGGTTGATGGCAAATGTTCATCCTGGAGTTTAGTTACTAGTGGTGTACCGCAAGGTTCTGTTTTGGGGCCACTGCTGTTTGTCATTTTTATAAACGACCTGGATGAGGGTGTAGAAGGGTGGGTTAGTAAATTTGCGGATGACACGAAGGTCGGTGGAGTTGTGGATAGTGTCGAAGGGTGTTGTAGGGTACAGAGGGACATAGATAGGCTGCAGAGCTGGGCTGAGAGATGGCAAATGGAGTTTAATGCGGAGAAGTGGTGTGAGGTGATTCACTTTGGAAGGAGTAACAGCAATGCAGAGTACTGGGCTAATGGGAAGATTCTTGGTAGTGTAGATGAACAGAGAGATCTTGGTATCCAGGTACATAAATCCCTGAAAGTTGCTACCCAGGTTAATAGGGCTGTTAAGAAGGCATATGGTGTGTTAGCCTTTATTAGTAGGGGGATCGAGTTTCGGAGCCACGGGGTCATGATGCAGCTGTACAAAACTCTGGTGAGGCCGCACCTGGAGTATTGCGTGCAGTTCTGGTCACCGCATTATAGGAAGGATGTCGAAGCTTTGGAAAGGGTGCAGAGGAGATTTACTAGGATGTTGCCTGGTATGGAAGGAAGGTCTTACGAGGAAAGGCTGAGGGACTTGGGGTTGTTTTCGTTAGAGAGAAGGAGGAGGAGAGGTGACTTAATAGAGACATACAAGATAATCAGAGGGTTAGATAGGGTGGATAGTGAGAGTCTTTTTCCTCGGATGAGGATGGCAAACACGAGGGGACATAGCTTTAAGTTGAGGGGTGAAAGATATAGGACAGATGTCAGAGGTAGTTTCTTTACGCAGAGAGTAGTAGGGGCGTGGAACGCCCTGCCTGCAACAGTAGTAGACTCGCCAACTTTAAGGGCATTTAAGTGGTCATTGGATAGACATATGGATGTAAATGGAATAGTGTAGGTCAGATGATCGGCGCAACATCGAGGGCCGAAGGGCCTGTACTGCGCTGTAATATTCTAATATTCTAATATTAGGGAAAAAATCAACAGTCACCTGGAGAGATTTGAGTTAATTGAGGAGAGTGAGCATGGATTTATAAATGGGAGTTCATGTTTGACTAACTGCATTTTCTGATGAACTAACAGGAAGATGATGCAGCGAATGTTGTTGACATGGATTTTAAGAAAGGATGGATGGATGGATTAAGAATGGATTATACGGTACCACATATAAGGATGGTTAACAAAATTGAGGTTCATGGAATAGGAGAGTCACTGTCCAATTGGATAGAAAATTGCCTGATGGACGGAAAATAGCGTATCGTAGTAAATGGTTCTTTGCCAGACTGGAGGATAGTCGACAGTGGGTGTTCTCCAGTGGTCACTGCGAGAACCACAGCTTTTTCTGCCATATGGAAATGACTCGGATCTTGAATATCGAGTAGAATCTCAAAATATACCGATAACACCAAACCTGGAGGAGTGGTAAACAGTGAGGATGATATGACCTGCCTGCAACAGGACAGTGAAAGGCTAGCAGAATGGGCAGACAGGTGGCAAATAGAATTTAATAGCGACTAGTGTGAGGTGATGCACTATCGCAGAAGGAATTGGGAGAGACAATATATACTTAATGGCACAGTTCTAAAGAGAACTAAAAATAATGCACCTTGTAAGTGGCTTGTTGGTCTAGGGGTATGATTCCCACTTTGGGTTTCTGATTGGTTAATATGCGAGAGGTTAACAGACTAGCCCTTCTTCATTTGTGTTTTTAGTTGAAGGTCATCAATTGGTTGCAGCCTTACAGAAAGCGAAATTGACGTTCATACAGATCCTGTTTGAGGACCAGAGAACTGGATTCAAAGAGCCTGTCGACAAAATTGAAATGAACAAAATGCACAGGTCGCCAAGTGGGTGTCTGAAGGTGGAGCAGTAACTGAGAGCTGGATACAAAAACAACACGACTAGTATCTAGTATGGAATGGAATTCTTCTGTGTTTCTGTTGTTTGGTTCGGATTGGGGCAGCACAGTGACGCAGTGGTTAGCCCCACAACCTCACAGTCTCAGGGGCCTGGGTTTAATTCTGAGTGCTGCCTGTGTGGAGTTTGCAAGTTCTCCCTGTGTCTGTGTGGGTTTTTGCTGGGTGCTCTGGTTTCCTCCCCCCTCCAAAGACTTGCAGATGATTGTTAAATTGGCCATTGTAAATTGCCCCTAGTGTCGGTAGGTGGTAGGGAATATGGGATTCCTGTCGGGTTAGTATAAATGGGTGGTTGTTGGTCGGCACAGACTTGGTGGGCCGAAGGGCCTGTTTCAGTGCTGTATCTCTAATAATAATAAATCATCGATTTTCTTGTTCTTCTCTTTTTTGATGCGTTTGAATAATTGTGGATCCTTCTTCAGGGTGTTTCCATTCACCAGGAAGTTCTGACCTCTGATGATGTTGATCGTAATAAGCTTCTGATAGTTTTGGAACTGAGCAAATTTCCTTTGCTTGAGTCTGCAAGATGTAACTCAGTCTGACAAGGGAGGATTTGAAAGCCACCCCTGCATTGGAGCATACAGTTGTATCCATCCAATAAGAGACTGAGTGGAAGTGACAGTTCAGTCAGTCGAATATGGGACTTTTAATCTCAGGGTTGTGAGTTTGAGTGCCATTCTGTTTTTCCCTTTTTTTAGGCTTCATTAGCAGAGAGTACAAGGAGTGTTTGAAATGAAATTCAACAACAGTATGAGCAAGTCTTGCTTTGATTCAGGACTCATCTCTCTGCAGCATCTTGCGATGAAAGATTGAATTTTATCTCATTTAATTCTCAGCTGGGGGTCTGTGTGGCTCAGTGGGACTTCTGGCTGTCTCCCGCTTCACAATCCATCAGTGCCGAGAAAGCAATGGGGAATATTACTCCCATGTTGTGTTCTGTAACCTTTCAGAAACAATTGAATGTATGTATTTTCTTCCAAAACAAGGACACAAAGACATTAACAATGTGGGGCTGAAATAGCTCAGTTGGGGGAGTGTTAGATTGAAGATCTAAAGGCAATTTCAATTCTTTATGCGTCCCATGCTTTTGTTCTGATTTTCCAGTTGCACAATTTACTTTGAAATTATTTACCAAACACCAGTGGATTGGATTTGAGAAACAACACAGAGTCATTTACAGCATAGAAGGTGGTCGTTTGGCTCATCATGTCCATGCTGGCTCTCCCCGGAGCAATCGAGTCAGTTCTGCTCACCAGCTCGATCCCTTTCCTCCTGCAAGTTTATTTCCTTCAAGTATCCATCCAATTTCCTTTTTAAATCATTGATTGTCTCTGCTTCCACCACACTCGTGGGTCAGGACATTACCACCCACAACATAAAAAAATTCCACTTCACCCAAAGATGGGAAATATTTATATCTTCTATATTTAGCTTATTCTTTATTTCTATGAGAAGAGAATGGCAGTCAACATGAAAGGGCACCCTTTGAGCAGTACTGATCTTTGAGCAGTAGATAAGTAATCAGTGGGTAGCAAGAGGTGGAGTGGGCCTTATTCAGGACAAAGAGGATAGTATATGCTCAGAGGTGCTGGGCAATGTTAATATATTTAATGAGTACTTAGTATCAGTGATCACTAAGGAATTGGAATCTGACAAAATATCAGCAGAAGCGGAGAGAGTAGAGGCAATGGATAGGGTACAAATTGAGAGAGGGAGCTACTAAAAAGGCTGGCTGTGCTTCGGGTAGATAAATCACCTGGTCAAGTTGGCTTACATCCCAGATTGCAAAAGGAAATGCGGATGCAGATAACGGAAGGGCTTGTTATCATCTTCCAATCTTCCCTGGATACGGGGGAGGTGCCAGAGGATTGAACAGTGGCAAATGTGACACCCTTATTCAAGAAAGGGTGTAAGGACAGTCCGGCTAACTACAGGCCAGTTAGATTAACAGCAGTGGTGGGTAAGGATTCAGAAACAATAAACAGGGAAAAATCAACAGTCACTTGGAGAGGTTTGAGTTAATTAAGGATAGTGAGCATGGATTTATAAATGGAAGTTCAAGCTTGACTAATCTAACAGCATTTTGTGATGAACTAACAGAGCAGGTTGATGAAGGGAATGCAGTGGATGTTGTTTATATGGATTTTATGAAAGTATTTGATAAGGTACCACATAAAAGGGTGGTTCACAAAATTGAGGTTCATGGAATAGGAGGATCAGTGTCCAATTTGATAGAAAAGTGGCTAAAGGACAGAAAACAGTGAGTCATATTAAATGGTTCTTTGTCAGACTGGAGGATAGTCGACAGTGGTGTTCCCAGGGGAAGTGCTAGAACCACTGCTTTTTTTGCTACAGATAAATGACTTGGATCTTGAAATATAGAGTAGAATCTCAAAATATGCCGATAACACGAAACCTGGATGAGTGGCAAACAGTGAGGATGATATGAATTGTTTGCAACAGGACAGTGATAGGATAGCAGAATGGGCCGACAGGTGGCAGATGGAATTTAATAGTGATTGATGTGAGGTGAAGTATTTTAGCAGAAGGAATAGGGAGAGACAATACATACACAATGCTCCAGTGGTGAAGAATGTGCAGGAAGAGAGGGACTTGGGTGCATGTCCATCAATCTTTGAAGTTGGCAAGACATATTGCGAGAGTCCTTAGCAAAGTAGATGGGATCTTGGGCTTTATAAATAGAGGCATTGAGTACAAAAGCTGGGGAATTATGCTGAACCATTATAAAGCTCTGGTTTGGCCCCAATTGGAGTGTTGTGTCCAGTTCTGCTCACCACACTTTAGAAAGAATGTGCGGATCCTTGAGAGGATGCAGAGGAGATTTACCGGAATGGTTCCAGGGATGGAGGATTATAGTTTGAAGGTTAGGCTGGAAAATCTAGGGTTGTTCTGCCTGTATCAAAGGAGATTGAGGGGAGAATTGATAGAGGTGTATAAGGCTATGACAGTTTTAGATAAGTTGGCAAGGAAAAATTGTTCCCATTAACTATTGGTACAAGGACTAGGGACACAGATTGAATGTTTTGGGCAAGAGATGCAGGGAGAATGTGCAGAAGAACCTTTTTTACATAGTGATTGGTGATGATCTGTAACTCGCTGCCCATGAGGGTTGTGGAAGTGGAAACAATCGATGATTACAAAAGGAATTTGGATGGGCCCTTGAAGAAAATATATTTACAGGGCTACGGGGATCGAGCATTCGAGTGGGACTGACTGGATCGTTCCCTGGAGAGCCGCCATGGACTCGATGGGGCGAATGGCCTCCTTTTATCCCACAAATGACTCAGTGACTCAATGACTCCAGGTCACTCGCAGAGTCAAGAAAACAGAGTGATGGATTTAACACAACATTATAAGTTATGCTTGTTTTGACAAAATGCAATAATAACTCGTCTCCACTGCTAGTATTTCTAAATCCCACACATTCACTAGAATGTGAACAATTATTTCATGTTGTGTCTCTCTCAGATTTGTAAACTTCACTGTATTGGAGTGAGGTGACATCTACTGGCAGGAAACAAGAACTGCAATCATGTGGCAGAAACTCCACAGTCTGTCAGGGTAAAAGAAACATTGCAATGTGAGGAAACAGCGAAGTGGTTTGATTGGGTAGATGGAGACATGATTCCACTTGTGGTGGTGTCCGAAGCAAGCGCCGGAAATATGAAATTGTCATTCATAAAAGAAATGAGGAATTCATGAAAAATGTAATTACGTTGTGAATGGTTAGAATGTGGATAGAATAGAAAGTGAGATTGGATGGGCAGAAGCAGTCTGAAATGATGGCTGAGACAAAAGGTGAACACCCTGAAACGTTAACTGTGTTTCTCTCTCCACAGATGCTGCCAGAGCTGCTGAACATTTCCAACATTTCTGTTATGATTTCAGCATTTACAGGATGTTGCTTTGATCTGAAAAAAATCACCTCTGCATCCCCTCAAGGACCCTCACATTCTTTCTAAAGTCTGCTGAGCAGAACTGGAAGCAACACTCCAACTGGGGCCTAACCAGAGTTTTATAATGGTTCAGCATAACTTCCCTGCTTTTGTACTCAATGCCTCTATTTATAAAGCCCAAGATCCCACATGCTTTGCTAACCACTCTCGCAATATGTCTTGCCACCTTCAAAGATCGATGCACATGAACCCCAAGTCCCTCTCTTCCAGCACACTCTTTAGAACTGTGCCATTTAGTATATATTGCCTCTCCCTATTCCTTATGCCAAACTACATCACCTCACACTTGTCGCTATTAAATTCCATCTGCCACCTCTCTGCCCATTCTGCTAGCCCATCACTGTCCTGTTGCAGGCAGTTCATATCATCCTCACTGTTTGCCACTCCTCCAAGTTTGGTGTTATCGGCATATTTTGAGATTCTACTCTGTATTCCAAGATCCAAGTTACTTACCTTTAGCAAAAAAAGCAGTGGTTCTCGCACTGACCCTTGGGGAACACCACTGTCGACTATCCTCCGGTCTGACCAAGAACCAATTAATTTGACTCACTGTTATCAGTCTTTAAAACAATTTACTATCCAAACGGACACTGACCCTCCTAATCCATGAACCTCAATTTCGTTAACCACCCTTTTATGTGGTACTTTATAAAATGCTTTCGTAACATCAATATGAACAACATCCACTGCATTCCCTTCATCAGCATTCTCAGATAGTTTATCAACAAATGCAGTTAGATTCGTCAAGCATGAACTCCCATTTATAAATCCATGCCCACTCTCCTTAATTAACTCAAACCTCTCCAAAGGACTTGATTTTTTTCCCTGACCTGTTGGTCTCGTGCTGATAGCAAGCTCAGCATGGAGCATGTATTTGGCAATGTGACCGTCATCCATTTGGCCCAGTCAACATAGTCACCGCTGACTCAAGAAGGCAAACATACTGCGGATCCCTGCACGCTGGTGTACATCCGCATTCGGCACTCTGTCCTGCCAGGAGATGCCCAGTATCCATCTGAGGCAGTGGAGGTGAAAGCTGTTCAGCCGCTTTTTTTGGTTTGTATAAGTTGTTGATGCTTCTCTACTATAAAGGACGGTGCTGAGAACACAAGCCTGGTACACGTGGAGCTTTGTATTTTCGGTCAGTTTGCTGTCAGTTCACACTTGTCTCCTCAACTTTGACATGACAGCTGCAGCATTGGCAATCCTGGTGCTGATTTCAGTATCAAGGGACAGATTGCTGGTGATTGTTGATCGAAGGTATGTGAAGCTGTTGACAACCTCCAAAGTGAGGTTGTCGATGTTGATGGAAAGTGGAGTCTCTACGTCCTGGCCCATAACTTTCATCTTCCTGATGCTGATCGTCAGTCCAAACTCTTTGCAGGCCAGGGAGAACCGATCTACAAGCTGCTGTGACTGAACTTCATTATGGGATGTCAGCACAGCATCATCAGCAAACAGCAACTCACAGACTAGGAATTTACCCACTTTGGTCTTGGCGCACAGTCTTGCCAAGTTGAACAGCTTGTCGTCCGCTCTGATGTGCAGGTGAACACCCCCATCTGAGTCATTGAAAGTGTACAATAGCAGCATGGAGAAGAATATGCCAATTATAAAGGATGTGATAACTAGACAGTTCGAAAATGATGATATGATTGGGCAGAGTCAACATAGATTTATGAAAAGGAAAACAGGTTTGAAAAACCTCTTGAGTTTTTTGAGGATGTTGCCTATTGAACAGATAAAGGTGAACCAGTGGATGTGTGGTATTTGCATTTTCCTTTGGTAAGGTCCCACACAGGAGGTGAGTAAACAAAATTAGAGCACATAGGCTTGGGGATAATATACTGATATGGATTGAGAATTGGTTAACAGACCGAAAACAGAGAGCAGGAATTACGGGTCCTCCTCAGGATGGCAGGCTGTTACTATTGGGGTACTGCAAGGATCAGTGTTGGAGCCACAGCTGTTAACAACATATATAAATGATTTGGATGTGGGGATTAAATGTAATATTTCCAAGTTTGCAGATGACACAAAGCGAGGTGAAGTGTGAGTTGTGAGGAGGATGCAGAGAGGCTTCCAGGGGACCTGGAGCGGCGAAGTGAATGGGCAAGAACATGGAATATAATGTGAATAAGTGTGAAGTTATCCACTTTGGTGGAATAAACAGAAAGACAGAGTATTTCTTAAATGGTGAGAGGTTGGGAAGTGTCGATGTCCAAAGGGACCTGGGTGTCCTTGTTCCTGAGACACTAAAAGCTCTTGTGCAGTTGCAGCAATCAATTAGGAAGACAAATAGTATGTTGTACCCACACGAGGGGTCATGAGTACTGGAGTAAAGATGTCTTGCTGCATTTGTATAGAGCCTTGGTGAATCCGCACTGGAGTATTGTGTGCAGTTTAGTCTCCTCATCTTATGAAGGAAATACTTGCCAAAGAGGGAGTGAAACAGAGGGTCAACAGACTAATCTTTTTTTTGCATTTATTTCATTTCATCTCAGTTTGTTCAGTTTGTTTACCTGCTGTTTTTTTTTCAGGTTTGTACTTGCTGCTGTTCAATATTCAGTCCGTTAACACCTAATCTGTACTAATGCTTTGTCTTTCAACACACCATTAACATTTTGTTTGCCTTTGCTGATGGTCAGCTATGTGGCCTTGTCCAATCTACACCTTCTCCTTTGTTATCTCTTGCCCCACCCCCACCTCACTTGCTTATAACCTGTGACTTTTCTAATATATGTCAGTTCCGAAGAAGGGTCACTGACCTGAAACGTTAACTCTGCTTCTCTTTTCACAGATGCTGCCAGACCTGCTGAGTGTTTCCAGCATTTCTTGTTTTTATGTCACCAGACTAATCCCTGGGATGGTGGGATTGTCTTATGAGGAAACTGGGCCTGTATTCCTTAAAGTTTCGAAGAATGAGAGGTGATCTCATTGAAACTGACAAAATTCTTACAGGGCGTGACAGTGTGGATGTAGACAGGATGTTTGCCCTGGTTGGTGAGTCGAAAACCAAAGGACATCGTCTCAGAATAAGGAGTAGGCCATTTAAAACTGAGATGGGTGGAATTTCTTCACTCAGATGGTGGTGAATCATTGGAATACTGTGCCCCAGAGGTCTGTGGCAGCTCAATCATTGAGCATGTTCAAGACAGCAATCTTGATACTCATGACATCAAGGGATATGGGGATAGCACGGGAAAGGGGCTTTAAGGTAGATGATCAGCCATGATCGAATTGAATGGCAGAGCAGGCTCGGCGGGCTGAATGGCTTACTCCTATGTTCCTCTGTTCCTAAGAGAGTTGGCGCCAGCGTGCAGCCCTGCTTTACCCCACTGCTGATCTTGAAAGCGTCTGATGTTGCTCCATTGTAACTGATGGAACTGTGCATGTTCTCGTGGAAAGAAGAGATGATGCCCAAGAGGACAGGAGGGCAGCCTATGTTCCATTGCAGTTTGAAGAGTCCGTCTCTGCTGACAAGATCAAAGGCCTTAGTGATGTCGAAAAAATGTGTGAGGCTTTGTGGCGCAATGGATAGCGTGTTGGACTTCTAAATAATGATTAAAAAAATATTCAACGGTTGTGGGTTCAAGTCCCATCAGTCAGATTTAGGACCAGAAACAGAAGGGCAAAACGGAACAACAAATGAAGAAATGCGCCAAAAGCACAGACTCGGAGAGAGGAGCACGGCAGGAGCAGAGCAGGGGGAAAAAAATCGAGGAGTGACGTCACAATGGAGAGTGAGAGCAGGGAATCAGAGAGCCGCTGGGGTGAATATCCAGTATTTGGTTCTTTCTTCGGTGCAGTGGGAGGAGCTGTTTGGTGAGGATCTGGTAAGCTGTGACATCACATGCAAGCAGGTAGTTGATTGGTTTGGAAGAACCGACCTGCTTGATGCACATCTGGTAAGTGATTCAGGTTCATTTTAGTTCTCACGTTTAAAATAGTAAACAAACTAGTGGTAAGTTTAATAAAATATACAGTAAAATGAATAATTGAATAAAATATTTAAGTAGCTAATTGAAACACGTTAAGGATGACAGGACAGGTGATGTGTCACAGCTGCAGCATGTGGGAGCTCCTGGATGCCAGTGTGATCCAGGGCAAACACGTCTGCAGTACGTGTTTGCGGCTCAAAGAGGGAGAAAAAATGAATGTAGTGGTAGTAGGGGACAGTACAGTAAGGTGGATTGACTCTGTTCTCTGCAGCAAAGAGCAAGAGTCCAGACGGCTGTGTTGCCTGCCGGTGCCAGGATTCAGGGCTGGAGTGAAACATACAATGGGAGAGGGAGGATCCTGTCGTCGTGGTCCATGTCGGTACCAAGGACATAGGCAGGACAAGGATAGAGGTTCTGCAAAGTCAGTATGAGGAACTAGGCAGCAAATTAAGAAGCAGAACCTCAAAGTTAATCATCTCTGGATTATTACCTGAGCCATGTGCAAATTGGCATAGGACAAATAAGATTAGAGAAAGTAATGTGCGGCTGAAAGACAGGTGTGGTAGTAGTGGTTTCTGGTTCATGGGGCATTGGCACCAGTACTGGGGAAAGTGGTGGCTGTACCGTTGGGACGGGCTACAACTGAACCGTGCTGGTGCCGGTGTTCCAGCGAGCCAAATAACTAGAGAAGTCGAGACGGTTTTAAACTGAATAGTGGGGGCAAGGGATCAAATTTGGGAAGATATGGTGAATCAAGGAGGAGAGACAAGGCAAGAGAGAAAGGTATAAATATGGGAAATGATAAAGAGACCGAGACAGGAAGGGACAGAATGTACAAATCTAAGAGTAAATCGACAGATAAGGCTAGAGGTGACAAAAATAATAAAAGGACAAAACTAAATGCTCTGTATCTGAATGCATGGAGCATTCGAAACAAAACAGATGAACTGAGAGCACAAATAGAATAAATAAGTACGATCTGATAGTCATCACAGAGACATGGCTGCAGGGCGACATAGATTGGGATGTGAATATTGGAGGTGACATGGCATTTTGGAAGGACAGGAAGCGAAGAAAAGGTGGCGGGGGTAGCTCTTGTTAATTAATAATGGTATTAGCCAAATAGAGAGGGATGGCCTAAGTTCAGGAGATCACGATGCAGAAGCAGTTTGGGTACAAATGAGAAACCATAAAGGCAAGAAGTCACTTGTGGGAGTGGTGCACAGGCCACCTAACATTAACCACACTGTCGGATCGGATATGAAGGAAGAAATAATGGCAGCTTGTCAGAAAGGTACAGTGATAATTATGGGGGATTTTAATCTACATATGGACTGGAAAATTCAGATGGGCAGAGGTAGTCGAGATGAGGAGTACATAGAATGTTTTGGGGATAATTTCTTGGAACAATACATTCTGGAGCCAACCAGAGAGCAGGCTATACTAGACCTGGCATTGTGCAACGAGATAGGATTAATTAATGACCTCATAGTTAAGGTGCCCGTTGGTAGTAGCGATTATAATATGATTGAATTTTGCATTCAGTTTGAGGGAGAGGAGAGTGGGTCCCAGACTAGTATTTTAAATTTAAATAAGGGCAATTATAAGGTCATGAAAGCAGAGCTAGCTAAAGTGAACTGGCAAATTAGGTTAAGGGATAAGTCAATAGAGATGCAGTGGCAGCCATTTAAGGGGATATTTCAGAATACACAGAATAGATACATTTCAACGAGAAAGAAAAGTTCCAAAGGTGGGACTCACCATCCATGGTTCACGAAAACAGTTAAAAATACTATCAAACTTAAAGAAAAAGCCTATAATTGTGCAAAGATGGGAGGCAGGTCAGGAGATTGGACAGAATATAAAAACAAAAAGCAAAGAATTACTAAAAGATTGATAAGGAAGGTAAAATTAGAGTATGAGAGAAAGCTCGCAAGAAATGTCAAGACAACCAGTAAGAGTTTCGATAGATATTTTAAAAAGAAAAGAGTTAACAAAGCGACTGTTGGTCCTATAGAAAGTGTGTCTGGGGAATTAATAATGGATAATTAAGAGATGGCAGATGAATTGAACAGATACTTTGCATCGGTCTTCACTATTGAGTATCCAAATAACATCCCAGTATTAGCCGCATGTCAGGAAATTGAAGGGATGGAGGAACTCAAGAAAATTACAATCACCAGGGAAGTGGTACTAAACAAATTGCTGGAGCTGCGGGTTGACAAGTCACCAGGTCCTGAATTGGCTCGTGAGATAGTTGATGCGCTGGTTTTAATATTCCAAAATTCCCTAGATTCGGGAAGGTTCCGTTAGATTGGAAAAGAGTGAAAGTAACTCATTTATTCAAAAAGGGAGGGAGACAGAAAGCAGGAAACGACAGGCCAGTTAGCTTAACATTTGTCTTAGGGAAAATGTTTGGAGCTATTACAGAGGATGTTATAGCAGGGCATTTAGAAAAAATTAAGGTAATCAGGCAGAGTCAACATGGTTTTTTTGAAAGGGAAATCATGTTTCACCAATTTATTGGAGTTCTTTGAGGGAGTTACATGTGCTGTGGAAAAAGGGGAACCAGTGGATGTATTGTATTTCGATTTCCAGAAGGATAAGGTGCCATATCAAAGGTTATTGCAGAAAATAAAAGCTCATGGTGTCGGGGGTAACATATTGGGATGGATAGAAGATTGGCTAGCTGACAGGAAACAGAGAGTCAGCATAAATGGGTCATTTTCTGGTTGGCAAGAAGTAACGAGTGGTGTGCCACAGGGATCTGTGCTGGGGCCTCTACTTTTTACAATTTATATGAATGACTTAGATGAAGGGACCGAAGATATTGTTGCTAAATTTGCTGATCACAAAGATAGGTAGGAATGTCGGTTTTGAAGAGGACATAAGGAGGCTACAAAGGGATATAGATAGGTTAAGTGATTGGGCAAAGACCTGGCAAATGGAGTATAATGTTGGAAAGTGGGAAATTGTCCACTATGGCAGGAAGAATAAAAAAGCATATTATCTAAATGGTGAGAGATTGCAGAGCTCTGAGATGCAGAGGGATCTGGGTGTCCGAGGGCATGAATTGCAAAAGGTTAGTATGCAGGTCCAGCACGTAATTAGGAAAGCTAACAGAATGTTATCATTTGTCACCATGGGAATTGAATACAATAGTAGGGAGGTTATGCTTCAGCTATACAGGACATTGGTGAGACCTCTTCTGCAGTACTGAGTACAGTACTGGTCTCCTTATTTGCGGAAGGATGTAAATGCATTGGAGGCAGTACAGAGAAGGTTTACTAGACTAATACATGGAATGGGTGGGCTGTCTTCCGAGGAAAGATTGGACAAGCTAGGCTTGTCTCCGCCGGGGTTTGGAAGAGAAAGAGGCGACATGATTTGTTATTTAATTTATTAATTAACAAATTAGCTATCCTCCAGTCTTCCGGTACCTCACCCGTGGCTAACGATGAGACAAAAATCTATGCCAGCGCCCCAGCAATCTCCTCCCTTGCTTCCCATAGCATCCTGGGATACATCTGATCAGGCCCTGGGGATTTATCCACCTTAATGCGCTTCAAAACCTCCAACACCTCCTCCTTTGTAATGTTGATATGCTGCAGGATGTCGCTGTTCCCTCCCTTGAACTCACTAGCTTCCATGACCTTCTCCACGGTAAATACAAACGAGAAATATTCATTTAAGACCTCGCCCATTTCGCGTGGCTTCACACATAGATTGCCACACTGATCCTTAAGGGGACCTACTCTCTCCCTAGATACCCTTTTACTCTTAATATACTTATAGAATCTTTTAGGATTCTCCTTTATCTTTTCTGCCAGGGAAATCTCATGGCCCCTTTTCGCCCTCCTAATTTCCTTCTTAAGTGTACTCCTACATCCCCTATACTTCTCGAGGGACTCGCTCGATCCCAGCTACCTATACCTGACGTATGCCTCCTTCTTTGTCCTGACCAGACCCTCAATATCCCTCGTCAACCGAGGTTACCTAAACTTGCCAGCCTTGCCCTTCCATCTAACAGGAACATGCTGGCCCTCAACTCTTCCTATCTCACTTTTAAAAGCCTCCCACTTGCCAGACGTCCCTTTACCTGTAAACAGCCTCTCCCATTCAACTTTTGAGAGTTCCTGTCTGATGCCATGGAAATTAGCCTTCCCCCAATTTAGGACTTCAACCTGAGGCCCAGTCCTATCCTTTTTCATAACTATCTTGAAACTAATAGAGTTATGGTCATTGGTCCCAAAGTGCTCCCCCACTGACACATCAACCACCTGCCCATCCTCATTTCCTGAGAGGAGGTCGAGGGTAGCCCCTTCTCCAGTCGGGCCATCCACGTACTGCTTCAGAGAACTATCCTTGATTCACTTAACAAATTCTTCCCCATCTGATCCCTTAGCACTAAGGCAGTCCCAGTCAATATTAGGGAAGTTAAAATCACCTACTATTACAACCCTATAATTCCTATACCTATCTGTGATTTCCCTACATATATGCTCCTACACTTCCCTCTGACTATTGGGGCGGCTATAGTATAATCCCATCAAAGGGATCACCCTTTTATTATTTCTAAGTTCTACCAGTTTGGCTTCACTGGACATTCACCCCGGGATATCCTCTCTAATTACTGATGTCCTCCCTAATCAATAGTGCAACTCCCCCTCCACTCTTGCCTCCACCTCTGTCACGCCGGAAGGATCGGTACCCCGAAACATTGAGCTGCCAGTCCTGCCCATCCCACAACCACGTTTCCGTAATCGCTACGATATCACGATCCCATGTACCGATCCATGCTCTGAGTTCATCTGCCTTACCTGTAAGGATACTTGCATTAAAGTAAATGCAGTTTAGCCTACCAGACCATCCATGCTCCCTGTCCTGCCCCTGCCTGGCCTGCCTACTGGACTTGCTTGCTTTAACCTCTCCATTTGCCTCAACTATCTCATTGGAGAGACTACTACTTTGGGTCCCACCCCCGCTGCAAGACTAGTGTAAACCCTCCCGTGTATTGCTATAAAATCTCCCGACAAGGATATTGGTCCCCTTCCAGTTCAGGTGCAACCCGTCCCTCTTGTACAGGTCACCACTGCACCAGACGAGATCCCAATGATCCAAGTACCTGAAGTCCTCCCGCCTTCGCCAGTCTTCAGCAACGCTTTCATTTGCCTAATCCTCCTATTCCTACCCGCACTAGCACGTGTCACAGGGAGTAATCCTGAGATTACAACCCTAGAGGTCGTGCTCTTTAACCTTCTGCCTAACACCCTATATTCACTTTGCAGAACCTCATCTCTCTTCCTGCCTATGTCGTTCGTACCAATATGGACCACGATCTCTGGCTGCACACCCTCCCCTTTCAGAATTTCCGGCAGCTGCTCCGAAACATCCTTGACCCTAGTATTAGGGAGGCAACATACCATCCTGGAGTCTCGTTTGCGGCCACAGAAACGCCTATCTGCACCCCTTATGATAGAATCCCTTATCACAATAGCTCTTCCACCCCTTTTCCTCCCCTGCTGTGCAGCAGAGCCCTCCGTGGTGCCACGGACCGCGCTTTTGCTCTTTTCCCCTGGGAGGTCTTCCCCCCAACAGTAACCAAAGCAGTGTATCTGTTTGAGAGGGGGATGGCCACAGGGGACTCCTGCACTACCTGCCTGCTCCTACTATTCCATCTGGTGGTCACCCATCCCTTTTCTGCCTGTGCATCCATTACCTGCGGTGCGACCACCTCACTGAACATGCTATCCATGACGTCTTCAGCTTCGCGGACGCTCCACAGTGAAACCACCCGCAGTTCCAGCTCCATAATGCGAGTAGCCAGTAGCTACAGCTGGATACACTTCCTGCACCCATGGTCGTCATGGAGACTGGGAGGGTTCCTGATCCCCACATCGCGCAGGAGGAGCATATCACGGGGCTGAGCTCTCCTGCCATGACTTACCCTTAGATTAATTAGTTACTCCCTTAATTAAAAAATACTAATGACACTAGGGGCCTTGTTCTACCCATTACAATCTAAAGTCCTTCAAAAGCTACACTGAATAAAGAAACACTTTCGTGGTACTCATCTTATCAGCAGAGGTTTTTTTTTCAACTAAAAAACTTTGCCCTTTTCTTTAAGATATTTAAATACACTGACAGCAGTGACTCACCAACCAATCACCTTGCAGTTCTCCTCTGACGTCACAGTTGGCTTCTTTTTTCAAAGTAATTCATGACAACGCTACGTCATCGCACACGTCATCAGGATGCGCCGCGGTGCGCACATGCGCAGACGGTCTCATGCCTCCTGCGCATGCGCTGCGGTCCGGCTTCCAGGACATATTTGCGCATGCGCAGATGACGCGCGTGCGCACACTGTCTCCTCATATCTGCGCATGCGCTGCGATACGACCTGCCAGGACCGTTGTGCGCATGCGCAGATGACGTCATCACGTTATTTCGTCTTCCTCGGGTGCACGCCAGTTTGGCCTCTGCGCATGCATCAAAGCTTCGGCGCGACTTTTTGAAAGTGGAAGGAGGAGAGGTTTCGTCGGGCTTTTTCTCGCATTTTATCTGAATTATTTATTCGTTTTGGAGACTTGCTTCATTTTTATTTGACACAGGAGATTGTTCCAAGGTAAGTTGCTCTGCCTTTGTAAGTTTCTCTGAAAAGATTTCCCTTGTCTGGGCCATCGCATGTTCTCCAGTCCCTGTTGTGAGTTGCTCTGAAAACATTTCCATTGTCTGGGCCACCGCATGTTCTCCAGTCCCTGTTGTGAGTTGCTCTGAAAACATTTCCATTGTCTGGGCCACCGCATGTTCTCCAGTCCCTGTTGTGAGTTGCTCTGAAAACATTTCCATTGTCTGGGCCACCGCATGTTCTCCAGTCCCTGTTGTGAGTTGCTCTGAAAACATTTCCATTGTCTGGGCCACCGCATGTAGCAGGATGAAGGCACAGTGACTGTGATTTCTGGCGCCAAACAGTACACACTGCAGATACATGATGGCCAGGCTACCTGCAGCTGCATCTTCTCCATTCAGACTTTGTTGCCCTGCAAACATGCTGTTGTTGTGCAGAGGCATCTTGGTCTGCCTATGGACAGGCTCGCCCCCAATTGTCGCTGGCATGCATCTCAGACACCAACGACGACAGACATGGCTGCTGCCATTGTGATTACAGAGGAATAGCCAAGGCTCCTCAGCCACAATGAGAAATACCGCTTGCTTTCAGATCAATTGTACCAGCTACAACAGGCCGTTTTGCAGAGTGGAACGGCAGCATTCATGAGGAGACTGGACTGGCTGCGGCAACAGACTCTCCGCTGGCAGCAAGGACTGGCTGATGAGATGGAGCCATTTACTGTGCCCAACAATTGCCCGGAAGCACCTTCGGATGGAGGTGGCCGCGCGCTGGACATCAGTCACGTCTTACCCCCTGGCCTAATGATCTGACGGACCATACATATGCCTGCCTGTTCAAATCTCCACTTCCCCTACTTGCGGTTCCCTCTCCTTGCTGCTCAGTTACACAGTCACCTGCTGCTACACCCATCAGGCCATGCACATGGGCACACAGTTACCTGCTCCTACACCCATCAGAGCAGTGCACATGGGCACACAGTTACCTGCTCCTACACCCATCAGAGCAGTGCACATGGACACACAGCCACCTGTTTCCCCATCCGACATTGAAACAACCATGCAGAGCCTTGTGAGACTCCGCAATTGCCAGTTGCTGCCTGTCAAGCAGAGAGGGCGTCCAAAGGGGTCAAGCACTTGGGGAACATTCAGCAAGAAGAGACTGAGCACTAAAAGAAACAAGCATGCCGTGTCCAGTGGTAGCAGAAATGTGAATGCTCTTGCTGTGAACACAACTGGTGATAGTAGTAGGCAGGATTAAATGGGAATGGATGGAAAGACGCACGAGTAACATAACAACTAGCAGGGAACTGCTGGGCTAAATGGCCAGCTTTATGTTCATAGCCCAAAAGAAATGTGCTTCTTTTCCAGCACCCTCACATCATTCATGTTTTCCCTGAGAGCAGCATTGAACCATCACGAGATAGGGGCAGTAACATCATCATGCCTCCTACAGCTGAGGTGGGTACTAAGTGATTCATTGGCGGTGTTATCAGTACATGCCTTTACCGCAATACACAAAGCATGCTCAACAGTAATTCCATTGGAGGGAGGGAAGCTCTGACACTGATGTTCTTTCCTTATTTTCTTTCATGTAAAACGTGCCCTTGAGAAAACAATCCTTGACACTTAAGGACGGCATTCAAGCAAAGGAGGCAGTGCGGGAGAGGACGCAAGGATGTGCTGATTCCTGCATCTGAGGTGGGTAATAAGTTCTTCATTGGCGACGTTATCAATTGGTGCCTTCACTGCAGAACTTCAAAAGGTGTGCACAACAGTAATTTCAGTGGATGGAGGGAGGCAAGCTCTGACTCAGATTTGCTTTTCTTCTTTTCATGTAAAACATGCCGTCGAGAAAACAATCCTTGAGTCTTAAGGTCAGCATTCAAGCAACGAAGGCAACTGGATCATGCTGCGGAGCTGGTCACGATGTGGAAAGGAACATTGCATTTATGGATGAATTGGGAATGCACATTGGGATGCGCTTGGGGAACATTCACCAAGAATAGACTGAGCTCAGACTCTTGTGACTTTGCCTTCTTCACATGGACAATACAGTAGTGGAATAGAGAGCCAAGCTTTTATTCACCACAAGGCTCTCCAGGAACAATCTCTTCAGCTGTGCATAGCAGAGACTCGGCCTGTCTGTCCAACGGGAATGCTGGACACAACACTCATGTATCCATGCACAGCAGTTCCTCTGATACTGAATGAACTTAATAAAACTTTTCAGCAATTAAACCCAGAATTGTTGAAGTTTTGTTTTGCATGCTATTTCCCCGACTTTGCAACTGCACTTCAGATATTCAACTATGGTGCGGGGGTAGAGGGAGGGGTGGGTGAAGAGGGGGAGGGGTGGGGAGAGCAGGGAGGGGTGGGGAGAGGGAGCATGCAAAATGCAGGGACCAAACAGTTGCAATGCCTGAAGTACTGTGGAGAAGTAGAGAAAGCAACTGGGTCGGGGAGAAAACAAATGGATTGGGCATCCGCAGCTGGAGGGAACGGCTGAATGGAGAAGGCCGGAAGTGAAAGGCCGTAGAGAGCCGCGGGGAGCGAGCGTGCGAAGACCTTGGTGTCACCGGGTCCAGGGACTGGCCAGTAAGTCTTTTGCTGTTGTGTTCATAGCGCATGCACAGAACAAGGCACTCCCCTTCCGTTCTGCTGCTCCCCCCACACTCTCTCCCCTTCCTCCCTCTCCCCCAGCTCTCCCCCTCCCTCTCCCTCTTTCTCCCCCCTCCCCCACTCCCTCTTTCTCCCCCTCCCCCTTCCTTACCCCTCCCTCTCCCTCTTTCTCCCCCTCCCTCTTTCTCCCCTCTCCCTCTTTCTCCCCCTCCCTCTCCCTCTTTCTCGCCCTCCCCTCCCCTTCCCTCTTTCTCCCCCCTCCCCCTCTCCCTCTTTCTCCCCCTCCCTCTTTCTCTCCCTCTCCCTCGTTCTCCCCCTCTTTCTCCCCCTCCCTCTCCCTCCCCCTCTCCCTCTTTCTCCCCCTCCCCCTTCCTTACCCCTCCCTCTTTCTCCCCCCTCCCCCTCTCCCTCTTTCTCCCCCCTCTCCCTCTTTCTCCCTCCCTCCCCCTCTCCCTCTTTCTCCCCCTCCCTCTTTCTCTCCCTCCCTCTTTCTCTCCCTCTCCCTCTTTCTCGCCCCCTCTCCCTCTCCCTCTTTCTCGCCCCCTCTCCCTCTCCCTCTTTCTCCCCCCTCCCTCTTTCTCCCCCCTCCTTCTCTCTCCTTCTCCCCCCCACCCCGCCCCCCGGCACCGCTGCCGCTGGTCTCCCCGCGCTGCTGTCCCCGGCCCCCGCGCTGCTCTCCCCGGCCGGCTCTACTCTCTCACTCCGGCCATTGTATTCTGCCACGTGTTTGTTAGGTTTCATCTCTGTGATTCTTTGAGCAGCGCCATCTTTAGTCGTGACGTTTTCGTGGCACATGCTGTATTTGCGCTTGTGCCAAAACAGCGCCACCTACCGATCGCGTTGTCAACAATTGCGGTCTTTTTTTTTCAAAACTCCAGCACACTGGAAGAGCTCCACTCCACTCCTGGAAGGTAAGAGACTGGGCCTCGATCCTCGGATTGGATTTATAGGCTCCGCTCTCGGCGTTCTCCTCATATCGGTCCATATAGGTCTGCTCCGCTCCGCTCCTCTCCGCTCCCGGAAGGTAATTCATCAGCTTTTGCAGAAAAGTAGGTCTCAAGCTGTTGCAGTACCTGTTAGAAAGATAGTCTAAGCTATTCTGAAGTCATCTTCCAATGTCATCTACATGGAAGCAGGATTTTAAAGGATAAGATGTAGTTTTTAAAAGTCGCTTCAATCTTGCTCAAGAGTCTTTACAAAGAGGCCAAGTAAATCTTGATAAAAAGTCATATACATTTAGAGATCATTTAAAAGCACTTCAATCTTGTTAATAAAAAGTCAGATGTAAATTTAAGAACTCTGATAAGGCCATGCTAAAAACTTACATACAATTAAGAAATAAAATACAACATTTTTAGACAGGATCTGGATCGGCGCAGGCTTGGAGGGCCGAAGGGCCTGTTCCTGTGCTGTAATTATCTTCGTTCTTTGTTCTTTGTTCTCTTTGTTCTTTATTTAAAATGTCTGAACTCCCTCTGAAAGTTGACCCCTGCTGCTGCCGGTGTCTTCCTGGAATAGTGGAGCAGTTGTGTCAACAGAAAAGTCCTTCCCGAGCAGCCCTGAGTCTGTTGGTACAGGCTTTAATCCAACCCAGGTATAAATCAGGGTACATTGCGGGCAATGAGCACAAATTGCTGAACTACAGGTCCCTGTCACTTGAAAGAGTGGGCTGGTGTGATTATGATCAGAGGCTCCTTCTAAGCACATTTCTCATCACCACAACTTCCAGATGCTGGTGTTAGTGTGTGCATGTACCGGCAGTTGCAGTGCTGTTCAGACCCTCAATAGCAGTGAAAGTCTCAGAGTTCACCGCTATTGGGACTGTAAAATCCTGGCCAATATCTCACAGTCCTGTTAGATTTGCTCTCCCTCTGTACAAAATCAAACTCCACACATTGTCTTTCACTCACTCCTGTTTCCAGCCCTGATGGTGCAGAAATCCCCTCTCAAAGGTACACAATCCAGTTGATTTCTGATCAAATACCTCCTTCCTCATTCAATAGAGGAAACAGAGACATGAACAGGAGTCAGGTGCAAGAAAGTTTCACCAACAGAGCAAAGAAAGGCACCAACAAAAGTCACACCTACTTTCCAAATCATTTCACTGTAATATTCTTTCACTTGTTTTGTCGGATGACTGCAATAAATCTGAAAATGAGCACCACGAGGTTTGTGTTCACTAGTCACTTGTTCTCCTGTGTTTGTCTGTCAGGTTTGTAATTCAGTTTGTATTGGATATTGAAGAGAATCTCTTTTCAAGATGATTGTACATCGGACTGTGTTGAAAGCAACCAACTTGTAAAATGGCGGATAATGAATGTTTCAATACCTGTGTGACAAGAGTCTTCCAATGCTTTTCAACAGCTAGATTGATGATGCTTGTAATCTGTATCCTGTGGAGAATGGGAGAGGAGAATAAAAACATGGTGCATGAACAGGACAGACTGTGTAAAATGGGAGCACAGAAATACTGCCACCTCATTGAAAGTTAATGAGATTTATTCGAAGTCAGACACCTGTCCACAATGAACAAGTGAATACATTAATTGTCCACTTTCAATCTAAATGGGACTGAGGTTCCAACAGAGAAGTTTTCTGGAAAATACCTGCTGCAGTTTTAAAATTGATGAACTGGAACATCTTATACTAACTTTCAAATAACTGGAGTGATTGTCTAGTTCTCATCGTGGAGAGAAGGAGTTGTTTATAAATATAAGCAGAAAGACACATTTGTGGATTGGTGAATGAGCTTTATCTTTCTGAAATGTATTTGTCCATTGGTTGCAGGTCACTGGAAATTCTTTTATACATTTCAATTGTAGCAGCAGCAGTTCGCAGCAAAATGTCTGATTAATCAGAGTAGTGGGTCTGGGAAACACTTAAACAGCCGAGACCCTGTAAAACAGAACTCCAAGTAATATTTTAAATAAGGCACTGAACTGACAGAGCGGAAAAGGCCTGCTCAGGTCAGGAAAAAAAACCCGACCCGAACCCAACAGAACCACATTGGACCCGAGCCCGACCCGGCCCGAGTATCTCCATTTATTCCCACGCCCAAACTAACCCGAGCCTTACCCGACCACCGGAACTTTATCCACCTCCCGATTCCGAATCCACAGGAAGTTGCAGCATGAGCGCAATGACGTCATAGAGATGCTCACTTGCTCACTGCGCAGACTCAGAATTTCCCTCCTTGATGACCCGGACTCCCAGCTTAGGTTGCCATTTCAACTTTTGACACTTATTAAACTCAACTTCCCAGCAGAGTTAAATGTAATACTTACTGTGTGTGTCCGACACGGACTCAGTCCGACCTGGACCCAGCCCGACCCGAACCTGGCCCGAGCCCGAAATCCAGACCCGGAAGAGCGACCCGACACGACCCCGACCCGACACAGGTCGTCGGGTCCCCTTGGGTTCAGGTCGGGCCGCAGGCCTTTACAGAGCGGAGGTCAGATGAGGATTGAATTAATTTAAATCACTGAATCTAAACAAGAAGTAAATCCGCCAGGAATGGAAGTCTTTGCTTTATCTGTGAGCTTGTGGCGCAACGGTAGCGCGTCTGACTCCAGATCAGAAGGTTGCGTGTTCAAATCACGTCAGGCTCAGTTACGTTTTACAGCAGCTCAAGTTCCTGGATTTTATATCAGAAGAGAGTTCGTTCTCTTGGAATGTTCGTGCATGGTAGAATTTCAAGATCAACTTTAGTAGATTAAAGTCCTGATTTCTGGTTCCGTCCCATTTCCATGCTCAGTTCTTATTTCACACTGTTTTATATCAGAACAATGTTTCAGGGATGTGATGTGTCCATTGTTTGCACAATCGCTCTGTCACCCAGTGTGAGAAATAAAACACAAACCGCACAGCGTGCGGCTCAAACCCATACCTGGCTCTGTCCATAGGCCGCTTAGTTCAGTTGGTTAGGACGCAGTGTTGATAACAACAAGGCTGTGGATTTGATCCCCATGTGCGCTGTCACATGGTCAGTCATTAATTTGAAACATTTTTGTAACACTTAAAATCCAACCTTCAGATGCAAACAAGTTTACATAAAATGTCAAAGGGAATTTATTTTGAATAACATCCATTGCATCTTTGTCACTGGTCTGGAGTAACACAGAATTCTTTCCAATTATCTTCCGTTTGCTGAGAAACATTGAACTCGTGGCCTGTTCTCGTTAATGGTCACGAGCAGCAAAAACAGACAGAGCGAGACTGATCGCCCAGAGATGTGGAAAAGGCTTCAGTTTGGGACATATGCAGCAAATCAAATGTTCACCCGGCCCCGAAAGATTCAAAAACTGGGGAAAAGGACACAATGAGATAGAGAATAAGCTAAAGCTGACAATGTAAATATTTCCCATCCTTGATATCTCTCGATTCCAATCCAACCTTCAGAGTTGGGTAAATAATTTCAGTGTAAATTGTGCAGCTCAAGAGTCAAAACCAAAGGGCGATGCAGAATAAAGGAGAACTGCCAAAACCCAGATTGAACCAGGGATCTTCAGTCTAACACACTCCCAACTGAGCTATTTCAGTCTCACAGGCTTGGGATGATAAGTGGCAAGTAACATTCGCACCACACAAGTGCCAGGCAGTGACCATCTCCAACAAGAGAGAATCTAACTATCTCCCCTTGACATTCAATAGCATTACAATCACTGAATCCCCCACCATCAACATCATGGAGGTTACCATGGGTAGCCATACAAATAACGTGACTACAAGAGCAGGTCAGAGGCTTGGAATCCTGAGGTGAGTAATTACAGTGCAGCTGTTGGCTCCACCCCAGGGGCTGAATTTGTTCTGTCAACCATGAAGCAGCTTCCTCTCAAATCCCAGGTTTATCAATAAATCCTCTTACAAAAGCCCTAAAGTGTGATATATTCCTCTCACTCATCCATGACTCCTGACTCCCCAAAGCCTGTCCACCATCTGCAATTCACAAGTCAAGAGTGTGATGGAATACTCTCCACTTGCCTGGATGGGTGCAATTCCAACTCAAGAATCTCAACACCGTCCGGGACAAAGCAGCCCACTTGATTGGCACCCCATCTACAAACATTCACTCCCTCCACCATCGGCACACAGTGGCAGCAGTGTGTACCGTCTGCAAGATGCACTGCAGCAATGCACCAAGACTCCTTAGACAGCACCTTCCAAACCCAGCGACCTTTACCACCGAGAAGGGCAAGTGCAGCAAATGCAGGGGATACCACCACCTGCAAGTTCCCCTCCAAGCCACACACCATCCTGACTTGGAACTATATCGCCGTTACTTCACTGTCGCTGGGTCAAAATCCTGGAACTCCCTTCCTCACAGCACTGTGGGTGTACCTACCCCACATGGACTGCAGCGGTTAAAGAAGGCAGTTCACCACCACCTTCTCATGGGCAATTAGGGATGGGCAATAAATGTTGGCCTCTCCAGCGGTGCCCACATCGCATGAATGAATGAATAAAAATGTGAAGTATCCCTTGTGTCATTGTTTTGGTAGAACATATAACCCTGGTGGAATTGCCCCTCCCAATCACACCTCACTTCATGGAACATAGAAAATGGAGAAAATTTATGGCACAGAATGAGACCATTTAGCAATCGTGTCTGTGCCAGCTGAAAAAGAGCGATCCAGCCCAATCCCACTTTCCAGGTCTTGGGAATGGGATTCGAACAGCTCTCAGAGCTCACATTATGTGAATGTTCTGTTGAAGTATTGGTGAGCTGATATACCAGGGAAGATTCACACTGTTAGACACAGTGTGAAATACATTCAAGTATTAAAAAACATTACAACATGTGAGTAATATTCCCCATTGATTTCTCAGCACTGATGGATTGTGAAGTGGGAGACAGCCAGAAGTCCCAGTGATCCACACTGACCCTGAGCTGAGAATGAAATGAGAAAAAGTTCAATCTTCAGCAGCGAGTTGCTGCAGAGAGGTAAGAGTCCTGAATCAAGGAGAGACTTTCTCATACTGCTGTTGAATCTCATTTCAAACACTCCTTGAACTCTCTGCCGAGGAATTCAGAGCTGGAGAATGCCTGTAAAATCAGCCTAAAAAGGAAATAGAAAACACCCACCGTGGGCTCAAACTCAAAAACTTGAGATTCAGAGTTTCATGCTTTCATCGACTGAGCTCACTAGGCCTGAGACAGTGTCCCCGTCCTGTCTGTTATTGGACGGTGCAGCTGTTGGCTCCACCCCAGGGGCTGAATTTGTTCTGTAAACCATGAACCAGCTTCCTCTCAAATCCCAGGTTGATCAGTAAATCCTCTCACAAAATCCCCAAAGTGTGATATATTCCTCTCACTCATCCAGAAAAAAAGTTACATCTTTTGCTCTTTTTACCTTCCAAACATTAACTTCTATTTTACTCAGCATTTATTTCTCTCTCCTTTTTATGTTGTGCATTTCCTAATGAACATTTCATTTCAATTATTTATGAGGGGTGAAATGAACAGAAGTGATTTTCTGCAATGGTACCGGGGTGTGGGACAGAGTGAGTGGTTCGGATCTGGAATACACTGCCTGAGAGTGTGCTGGAGGCAGATTCAATCGTGGCTTTCAAAAGGGAAGTGGATAAACACCTGAATAGAGAAAATTTGCAGGGCTACAATGAAAGGGCAGAGGAGTGGAATTAGCTGATCTGCTCTTGCAAAGAGCTGTCATGGACATGCTGGACTGAATGGTCTCCTTCTGTACTGTAACCATTTGATTCCTTGATTCTATCTCTGTCAAAGTTGTTCTGAACTTGCTCTGCTCCAAGGAGCACAACCCCAGCTTTTCCAGTGTTTGCACATAACTGAAGTTATGAGGAACCATGGGGAACCCACTGTAAACCTTCCTCCAGACAGAAATACAACTGTTCACCACCACACTGTGACCCAGCTGTTCACATGATTTGGATTTGGGGACCAAATGTAGTATTTCCAAGTTTGCAGATGACACAAAACTAGGTGGGAATGTGTGTTGTGAGGAAGATGCAAAGCGGCTTCAAGGTAATTTGGACAAACTCAGTGAGAGGACAAGAAAGTGGCACATGAAATATAATGTGTAAAAATGTGAGGTTATCCACTTTGGTAGGAGAAACAGATGTGCAGATTATTTGTTAACTGGTAAGAGTGTGAATGTACAAAGGGGCCTGGGTGTCCTTGTCAGCAAGTGACTGAAAGCTAACATGCAGGTTCTGCAAGCAATTAGGAAGGCTAATGAGATGTTAGACTCCATCACAAGAGGATTTGAGTACAGGAGTAGTGAAGACTTGCTTTAATTGTATATAACCTTGGTTGGACTGCACTTTGGAATACTGTGTGAAGTTTTGTTCCCCATACCTTCGGAAGGATATCATTGCCATAGAGGGAGTGCAACGAAGGTTCACCAGACCTGTTCCCGGGAAGGCGGGACTGTCAAATGAGGAGAGATTGGGGAAACTGGGCCTGTATTCTCTAGAGTTTTGAAGAATAAGAGGTGATCTCATTGAAACTTACAAAATATTTAAAGGGATAGACAGGTAGATGAAGCTAAGATGTTTCCCCCGGTTGAGGAGTCTAGAACCAGGGGACACAATTTCAAAGTAAGGGGAAAGCCACTGAGGACAGCGATGAGGAGAAATTTCTTTACTCAGTGGGTTGTGAATCTTTGGAATTCTCTAAATCAGAGGGCTGTGGAAGCTCAGTCATTGAGTATGTTTAAAGCAGCGATTGACAGATTTCTAAATATAAATGACATAGGGGAGATGGAGATAGTGGGGAAAAAGGCATTGAAGTGGACAATCAGTCATCATCATATTGAATGGCAGGGTGGGCTCGACGGGCTGAATGGCCTGCTCCTGCTCCTGTGTTCCTATCAGTCTGCAAACTTCATATGCATGCTGTCATTGTCCCTTTTATTCCATGGGCTTCAGTTTTACTGGCAGTCTAGTATGTGACATCATCAAGAAGGTTTTCAATAAGTTAAATAAGGAGAAATTGTTTCCAGTGGCAAAAGGGTCAGTAACCAGAGGATGTATTTATCAGGTTATTGAGAAAAGAACCAGAGGCGAAATGAGGAATGTTTTTTTATACAGTGATGTGTTGTGATCTGGAATGCACTGTCTGATCAGGACTTGAAAGGAGATTCAGTCGGAACTTTGAAAAGCAATTGGGATAAATACTGGAAGGAAAAATGTGCAGATTACAGGAGACAGCTCTGACACAATGGACCAAATGGTCTCCTTCTTTGGGTATCATTCTATGGTTTTATGAACATAATGTTGGTACAATTCGCTGAGTTGGAAGGGAAGTGAACCCAGATTCCGGGTATTCTAAACACCAGACCCAAACCAAATGAACAAGCCCGTTGTTTAATCTCTGTTTTTCACACCAGCTTCTCCTTGCTCTTTCTGTGTTTCCTGCCTGGTCTGTTCCTCTGACCTTCATTCCTGACAATTTATTGAGAATGGCCAACTCACTGCGCCTCTCACTCACACCGTCACTCCACCCCTTCACCCACTTCCAAACCTCTCTGTTGAACAGCACCTCACATCTGCTCCTCTGCTCCATTGATATAACAGGAAAACATTTTCAAACAGACATTTCCAGACAGTGAACGTTCCAGTAAGACAAGGTAAAGATCAGATTCATTCACTTTAAACACAGAGAGAGCAGCTCTTCCTGTTCAGTCTCAGGAGCAGATGTGGTTTCACACACATTAGTCTTAGAGACATGGGCCAGAATTTTAAGGGACCGTTGGAGACGGGAATGGAGGCCGGGGAGGGGGAGGTGGGGTGTATAAAATAGGGATCGAAGACGTTGGACCGGATTTTTCTGACGGCGGCTGACATGGAGGGCAGACTTCGCACATCCACACGGCAAGAAGGCATTTAACGTATTTATGAGTCCAATTGTCAGCAATTTTATTCACTGGATCCAATTGAACGAATAGCACACGCGGACCACGGGGCTTCAGAGCCTCGCCTGGTTAAAGGAGGTGACTGGGAGGTGGGAGCTGAGTATTGGCTTCACTGGGAAACTATCGGGTGAGGCAGCAAAACTTGGCAGCAAGGGTGGAGGGGGAAAGGGCATCGGGAAACACTGTCAGGAGTGGGGGCCAATGTGCCAGCTCTGCAGGGGAAACAACACCAGAGTGCCATTGGGGCAGTGCCACCTCTTTGAGGATGACAAGTGAGGTAAATGTGGCTGGGTGTTGTTTACTGTGAAGGCCTTGCACTCAGGCAGGGGCAACCTGTCATGGGCCTCATTCGAGGCTCTCATTGGATTCGAGGCTCCCATTGAGGAGGAGGAGGAGTAGAGAGGAAGGGAGGGAGGCGCAGGCACCAGCAGGGGCACCACAGCAGCTTGAGGGCCCACAGGAAGGCCAGCCTCGAACAGGAGGCTGGAGAAGGAGGCAGAGGAACACGTCAGCCGAGGTTCAACTACCTGCAGATGTCCGAGTGACAGTGTCTCTGCAGACTGCACCTCTCCACGGAGGTCGTCACTGATCTCTCTGCCATGATGCAGCTGTGCCCCATGCGACTTGGTGGGCACCTGATGCCAGTGTCACTGAAGGTCACCGTGCCACTGAACTTCTGCACCACCAGATCTTTGCGAGGATCCACTGGAGATATGTGTGGAATCTCACAGTCTGTGGTGAATCAGTGCATCAAGGAGGTCACCAATGTCCTGTTCAGGAGGGCCGGTGACTATGTGCACATTGATCCAAACAGTCAAGCTGAGAGAGCTATAGGATTCGGGGCCATCGCTGTATTCCACCAGGTGGAGGGTGTCATTGACGGCACCCATGTGACCATCAAGGCTCCTGCAGACCAGCCAGCAGCCTTCAACAGGAAGGGCTTCCACTTGCTCAGTGTGCAATTGGTCTGCGACCACTGCAAATGGATCCCATAGGTGTGTGCACAAATCCCGGGAAGCAGCCACAACGCCTGCATACCAAGGCACTCCCAGGTGCCAGAATCTTTCCGCGGCCCCAACCGCTTTCAGAGATGGATCCTTGGAGACAAGGGCTACCCACTGAGGACATGACTACTGACGTCTGTGAGGAACCCACGCACGGATGCAGAGGAGAGGTACAACACCTGCTGCGGGTCAACCCGAGCGACCATCAAGGAGGCCATTGGTCTCCTGAAGATGAGATTCAGGTGCCTAGATCGATCCAGTGGAGCCCTTCAGTATGTCCCGGCGAGGGTCTCGCATATCGTGGTGGTTTGCTGTGCACAGCACAATCTGGCATTACAGAGGGGTGAGGTGTTGACTAGTGAGGATATCGTGGAGTGTGATGTCTCCTCTGATGATGAGGATGTGGAGGAGGATGCGGCCCAAGCAGTGCCAGATGAAGAACCTCAGGCACAGCAGGAAAGGGGCCATGAGATACACACAAGGGAGACATGAGGCACCCTTATACATTCAAGTTTCCTTTGAGCCTTACCACCTTCTGGAACCACAGCAATAAAGTCTCAGCTTTAAGCAGCCCTGTTGTCGCCTCTTTCCTTCTGCACTGCAGCGTCCAGGTACACATCGCACAGTGACAAGGCCGAAGCTTTGTGAACTCAGGGCTTGGTCCCTCACTTCCAGCCCCTTGGGAGGAAGGGTTTAAATGAAGTCCCAAAGGACATCAACAATAGGAAGGAGACATAGTGAGAGAACATCATTTCTTTATTCCGTGTGACACCAAACACAACCCTATCCATCTTGAATGCACATTCACCGTGAACCCTAAGTGAATCCAGGTGCTCTTCTGAAATCTTTTCCGCATGCTCCTACCTGGTGCTCCCCCTGCTCTGTCAGCTGAGGTGGAGACAGGCTGCTGACCTTGCTGCCCCATGGCTTGGGATGACATTGGTGGCCGTCCTCTTGCTGCCTGAGGCCTGGAGGGCCCCGGCACACTGAGAGCCTCCTGCACAGGTACAGGGACACCCCTCTGTCATTGAGGGTGATGGAGGCAGGCACTGGTATCACTTGTGTCACTGGCAGAGGGGCTTTGGAGCTACTGTCCACACCAGGAGCACCCTGAGAGGAGACCCCAGATGCAGCAGCCAGCTTCTCCTCCCCCTTATAAGACACACTTGTAACTCGCTGCTGACCTGAGAGGGACGTGGACCTGGTGAAGAGTTCAGGTGCCTCGTCCCCCCTCTCGCCTTGTCACCGCTGGATGGAGCTCATGGACAAAGCGATGGAGTGCAAGTCTGCGCACATCTCCGGCAGCCACTGATTGGTCGGCTGGATCTGGCTCTCCATCAGAGTCACCAATCTCTCTAGGAAGGAAGCCAGACAAACCCCCATCAGAGACAGTGCAGCATGCAAGGCCTGGATGGACTCCTCCATCATCCGAACTTGGGTACACATAACCTCCGGCAACTCTGCCAGATGTTGCCTGACCTCTTGCTGCAGCTGCAGCATTTCCCGTGTGGCTGCTGACACCAGAGGCACGTCAACAGCCTGGGACTCAGCATGGGCCTGTCCTCCAACTGCCAGTGGCCTCGGCTGTCACAGCCTCCGCCTGACTGTGACGTGCTCACCAGCTTGTGAGCCCAAATCTAACAGCGTGTGGATACCCACCGCGTGAGGGTTTCTGTGCTGGTGGAGGGTGCAGGGGAATGATGTGATGGTGCACCCTCTGAGGCTCCCACCTCCTCCTCAGAGGTGTCTGGCTGTCCCCCAGTCTTTCCAGCTCTTCGCTATTATCGTTCATCCCAGCCTGCATGTGAAAACAGGGACATTGAAGTGTTAGGGTCGTCACATCGTGACATTACAACCACCCCTACTGTGCAGCTCCATTGATGCAGTGGTGAACAGAGGAGCAGTGTGGCTCCTTTGCAGCGGATGCTCCCTTGTGCCCCAGGAGATGTTCACTCACTTTCTTAGGTAGGTGTCCCTGTCTCTCCATCAGCTATGGAGCAGCTGCTTTGCTGCCCGGCCTGTTCCATGGCCTCCTCCTCCATCGGGATGAGGACATGGAGATAAGGCATCCACTGCCAGTCTTGACACGCTCTTTCCGATTGTGGGCTGTCTTCTCCTGCAGCCACTATGATCAACAAAGTTAGTCTCCCAGCGGGGACAAGCCCAACATCTCTGATGGTGATAGTCCAGCAGTCCATGATGTGGACACACATATTCCTCCTGCATGTGGCCTCTCTCGAGGGACTGTGTGAGTTTATACAATGACTGACGTGCACCTCCCACCGAGATGCAGCCAAGCCTCATGCAGCATATCCTGCTGCCCTTCCCCAATACACATGACTGGGTGGTCACTCCCTTTCCATCAAACACTCCCTCTCACTCTGCCATGCGCAATGTCCAAAGGGTCCAAAGTGTTTTGAGTTTGCGCCTGAGCAGCCCGGATCCGGTCATTGACCCACTTCGTGCACTGGATCCATGTCTTGGGGGTGACCCCACGGCTGCTGACTTCACCTACTATCTCAAAGCAGCTTTGCTTGGTCAGGTGGACAGGTCTCCACCTCCCATCCCTGGGGAAGAGGATCTTCCTCCTATCTGTTGTCACCTGGAGGCGAACCTGCAGGAAGGCATCGCCAAACCATTGGACCATGGTCACTGCAGGCTCGCATTCAGCTCCTTACCTATCAGGCAGCAGAGACAGCAGAACGGATCCTGGGGCATCAGTGATAGCAGAACGGGTCCTGGGGCATCAGTGACAGCAGATCGGGTCCTGGGCAGCAGAGGCAGCAGAACAGGTCCTGGGGCAGCAGATGCAGCAGAACAGGTCCTGGGGCAGCAGATGCAGCAGAACTGGTCCTGGGGCAGCAGAGGCAGCAGAACAGGTCCTGGGGCAGCAGATGCAGCAGAACAGGTTCTGGGGCAGCAGAGGCAGCAGAACAGGTCCTGGGGCAGCAGATGCAGCAGAACGGGTCCTGGGTCAGCAGAACGGGTCCTGGGGCAGCAGAGGCAACAGAACAGGTTCTGGGGCAGCAGAGGCAGCAGAACGGGTCCTGGGGCAGCAGAGGCAGCAGAACGGGTCCTGGGGCAGCAGAGGCAGCAGAACGGGTCCTGGGGCAGCAGAACGGGTCCTGGAGCAGCAGAGGCAGCAGAACGGGTCCTGGGGCAGCAGAACGGGTCCTGGGGCATCAGAGGCAGCAGAACGGGTCTTGGGGCAGCAGAACGGGTCCTGGGGCAGCAGATGCAGCAGAACGGGTCCTGGAGCAGCAGAGGCTGCAGAACGGGTCCTGGGGCATCAGAGGCAGCAGAACGGGTCTTGGGGCAGCAGAGGCAACAGAACGGGTCCTGCGGCATCAGAGGCAGCAGAACGGGTCTTGGGGCAGCAGAACGGGTCCTGGGGCAACAGAGGCAGCAGAACGGGTCTTGGGGCAACAGAACGGGTCCTGGGACAGCGGAGGCAGCAGAACGGATCCTGGGACAGCAGAGGCAGCAGAACGGGTCCTGGGGCAGTAGAGGGCTCTCAGGAAGACACTCCTTTAAACCAGGCAGCAGTGAATGCAGGTCTGGCAGCCCTTTAAATATGGTGCCAGCACCTGCCGTTGTGTCAGATGTCGGTGCCATCGGTGCCTCGTTCCCTACCTCTGGTCCTTGTTTACATGGGCCCCACGCCTCCCCTTCATTACTTGGTCGGCTGCTCCGTGATCGGGGTCGGCCGGCCACATTTCACTCGTGTGGTGACGGCACCCGCTTCCGGTGCCTCTGCCGAGAGCCGGACCGTTAGTTTAAAATTCAGCCCATGGGGTCAAGAGTGGAAAATCTCCCCTCTGATTCTCTCTACTTAAACTGATGGAGACACCAAATTTGAACTGATGAAACCAGGGATTGTATCCTGGTTCTTCAATCTAGTGTTCTCCCAACTGAGCTATTCCATCCTCACTGTGAACTCATCTTCATTGGAGACAAATATCACTCCAGGTGGAATTTCCCCACCCGTTCATTCCTCACTTCAGGGGAATGGGACCCGACCAGATCGCGGAACTCAGATTATGTTAATGTTCTGCTCTTGATATCTTAATATTATCTTGCGTTTGAGCCACTTTTAATCAGGTTCACGGACAAATTCTTCCATCATCCCTTCTCCCACATTCTCTCTCTCTCATTCATTCTTTATTCCTCACAGTCCAGAAAGGGTAAGGAATCAGAGCTCACCCCCAAACCCTCTGCACACAGACCTCTGTCTGTTACCCTGTTTGATCCAAGATCCAAGAGACCAGTCAATAAATTACACTCTTTATAAACACAGAAAGCTGCCTCAGAGTGTTGGACAGAGATAAATACACTGAAGTCTTTTGAAAAAAGTTCATCTTACGGGTTGTTACTGAGCCCACAGAGCAGGACGGGCCCAGGCTCCAGCCCCAGCCTGTGCTGTGTTAGCTGATGCCACCTTGTGTGATACTGAGCCACACGGAGCAGGAAAGGGCCTGGTTGTATTCATGGCCTGTGTTGAGTTAACTGATCCCACTCAGTGTGGTCGGAGCCACACAGAACAGAATGGGCCCAGGCTCCTTCCTCAGCCTGAGGGATGATAGTTCTTCTCACGTGTTGTTGTACAGAGCCCCACACAGAACAGGGAAATCTCAGGCTCCATCCCCGGCCTGTGGTATTTTACCTCATCGCACCTGGTATGGTACGGAGTCCCCAGAGCAGGAAAGGTCCAGCTTCCATCTCCGGCCTGTGCTGAATTAGCTGATCTGACCTGGTTGGCACTGAACCGCAATCAGGGAAGGATGGGCCGAGGCTCCATAGCCTGTGGTGTGTTAGTTATTCTCATTTGGTGAGGTACTGAGCACCATATAGAGAAGGATGGGCCTGTGCTCAGTGAGCTGATCTCACCTTGTGTGGTCCTGAGACCCACACACAAAGCAGGACAGGTCTAGGCCTCATCCCCGGCCTGTGTTCAATTAGCAGACCTCAGCCAAAAGATTTTGATAAGGTTCCACACAAGAGGCTTCTCTATAAGATTAAAGTCCCTGGTATCAGTGGTAATATATTGATCTGGATTGGGAACTGACTGGCAGACGTAGGCAGAAAGTAGTTACAGATGGATCTGGATCTGTTTGGAGACCAGTTACCAGTGGTGTCCCATAGGGATCGGTGTTGGGTCAATGATCTGGATGTAGGTGTAGGGGGCACCATCTGTAAATTTACAGATGATTTGAAGATCTGTGCGAGTGTTTAGACTGTCGATGATGCTCGACTGTTTCAGGCTGATCTTAATGTGTTGGGAGATTGGGTTTATGACTGGTAAATGATGTTTAATTTGGGTAAGTGCAGTATTATTCCTGTGGACAGGGCGAATGCTCAACATTCATACACCCTTTAGGGAAAAACATTAAAGTAGGTGGAAAAAATAAAATAATTTTGAGCAGAGATCTGGATGTTCGAGTGCACAGATCTCCAAAGGTACAGCAGCAATGCTGTGAAGTGATAGTTGGAGAAAATAGAGGGTTGGGCTGCATTCAGAGGACAATTGAGTATAAAATGAGGCATATTCTTTCATGGGATGTGAGCGACACTGGCAAGTCCAGAATTTGTTACCCATCCCTAATTGTCCTTGATAAGGTGGCGGTGAGCTCCCTTCTCGAATTGCTGCACTCCATGTGGTGTAGGTACACCCAGAGGGCTGTTAGGAAGGGAGATCCAGGATTTTGACCCAGCATCAGTGAATGAACAGCGATATATTTGCAGATCAGATGGTGTGTGACTTGGAGGGGAGCTTGCACATGGTGGTGTTTCCATGCATCTGCAGCCCTTGTCCTTCAAGGTGGTGGAGGTCTTCGGTTTGGAAGGTGCTGTCTGCGGAGCCTTGGTGAGTTGCAGCAGTGCATCTGGTAGATGGAACACACTACTGCCACTGTGCGTCAGTGGTGAAGGGAGTGAATGTTTAAGGTGGTGAATGGGGTGACAATCAAGGTGGCTGCTTTGTCCTGAACAGTGTCGAGTTTCTAGAGTATTGTTGGTGCTGCACTCATCCTGGTTTGTGCCTCGCAGACGGTTGACAAGTTTTGGAGAGTCAAAAATCACAAAATTATTACAGTGCAGAAGGAGGCCATTCGGCCAATCATGTCTGCATAGAATCATAGAACATAGAAAGTTTACAGCACAGGCAGGCCAAAAAACGAGCCACCCTGCTGAATCCCATTGTCCAGCATTTGGACCGTAGCCCTGCAGGTTCAGGTACTTGAGGTGCACATCCAGACACCTTTTAAATGAGTTGAGGGTTTCTGCCTCAGCTACCCTTACAGGCAGTGAGTTCCAGACTCCCACAGCCCTCTGGGTGAAAAAACCTTTCCTCATCTCCCCTCTAATTGTTCAACACATCACTTTAAATCTATGCCCCCTAGTCACTGACCTCCCTACTAAGGTAAATAGACCCTTCCCATCCATTCTATCCAGACCCCTCACAATTTTGTACATTTCAATCAAATCTACCCTCAGCCTCTTCTATTCCAAGGAGAACAACCCCAGTCTATCCAATCTTTCCTCATAGCTGCATTTTTCCAGTCCTGGTAACATCCTCGTAAATCTCCTCTGTAACCTCTCTAGTGCAATTACATCCTTTCTGGAATGAGGTGACCAGAACTGCACACAGAACTCAAGTTGTGGCCTAACTAATGATTTATACAGTTCCAGCATAACCTCCCTGCTCTTATATTCTATACATCGGCTAATAAAGGAAAGGATTCCATAAGCCTTCTTAACCAACTTATCAACCTGTCCTGCTACTTTCAGAGATTTGTGGACATTCACTTCAAGGTCCCTCACTTCCTCTACACCTCTCAGCATTCACCCATTAATGGTGTATTCCTTTGCTGTGGTTGACCTCACCAAAGGCATCACCTCACACTTCTCCAAGTTGAATTCCATTTGCCACTTTTCTGCCCACCTGACCAGTCCATTTCTCCAGCTCTCCTAATGAGCATTTCACCACGTGCCTTGAGCTGAGTTACTCATCACAGAATTCCCACTATCTGATTTACCCTTGTTGCCAGAGTATGTGTATGAATGGTCCAGTTAAGCTTTTGTCAATGGTAACCCCCAGGATGTTGATGGTGGGGGGATTCAGCGATGGTAATGCTGTTGATCGTCAAAGGGAGATGATTACATTCTCTCTTGTTGGAGATGGTCATTGCCTGGTACTTATGTGGTGTGAATGTTACTTGCCACTTAGCAGCCCAAGCCTGAATGTTGTCCAGGTCTTGCTGCTTCTGGACACGGACTCCTTCAGTATCTGAGATGTCCCGAATTTGTCCTTTTATGAAACATTGGTCAGGACTCACTTGGAAGATTGTATCCAGTCTTGGTCTCCTCACATGATGGGTGATATTGAGGCTTTGGAAAGGGTACAGAGGAGAGACATTCGACGAATTCCCAGTATAAGACATCTTGGTTATCAAGTTAGACTAAAAGAGTTGGGACCCTACACCTTAGAGAAACCTAGACTGAGGGGTGATCCGATTGAGGTTCATAAATAATGAAGTGTCCAATTCAGCATGGGAGAGGAGTCATAACTTGATGTTGTGAAAGGCCAGATGGCACCCGGATCACATTAAATTTCATTTTCAGTGATTGGTTAATGTGCCAGGATGGCCGATTGGTTAAGGCGTTGGACTTAAGATCCAATAAACAGGTGTCTGCGTGGGTTCAAACCTCACTCCTGGTATCTGCGCTTGTAAAATGTTACTTATTCTGTCCCTGACTTTTGCATCGCACCATCATCTCTTCTGTCATTTAATCACTCTTGCCTTCCAACTGATCACAGCTTCCTATTATTTGATCTGCCCCAGCACCGTTCCTTGGCTCTGCGCTTGCTTATAAACTGGTAAATCTTTAACTTAATCTCCTCTGTACCCTGACAATGACCTTCTCATCCTTCCTGGATTGTGGTTCCTCACAGGATCCGCTGCCTCTCCGACTCCCCTCCATGTAACTGAAGGCCCTGAGCCTTGGTCTCGCTTTATACGCTAGCTGGTAGTTGATTCCTTGCAGGTCTGCCACCGCTCAGGAGAAGCTCAAGACCCAGATCAAGCAAAGTATCAAGAGGAAAGTGGACAAAGGCTCCCTGGTGCAGAGCAAGGGACAGGGAGCCTCCGGCTCCTTCAAAATCAGCAAGAAGGAAATCCCAGGGAAAAGTGGGAAAGAAGGTGAAGAAACCAGCAGACAAGAAATCTTCAGTGAACAAACCAGCAGACAAGAAATCTTTAGTGAATAAAGCAGCAGACAAGAAAGTGACAACAAAGAAAGTAACAGCCAAGAAAACGAGCAGCAAGGCGGCGGCAAAGCCAAATAAGGCGGTGAAGAAAGCAACGCTTCAGAAAAAGTCTCCTGCGAAGAAGGTCAAAAAAGGCAAGAGTGCGGCGGACGGAAAGGCGCTGAAGAAAGTGCAGACATGGAAGAGCAAGGTCAAGCCGAAAGCAGCGAAGGATCAGAAAGCAGGGTCTGGAAAGAAGTGAAAGAGCGCGGGAAACTTGTCAACATCTGAACACAAAGGCTCTTCTCAGAGCCACCCACATCTCTCAGGAAAGAGCTGATCCCCTGATCAAATGATCCCTGTCCAGGGCCCGCCTGCAGATTCCACATGGAAATGATTTGGAGTACACCCAGGATCCCTGGTGACTCCCCTCCACCCAGCCCTTTCCCCACTCTCTGCAATAAAACAGAAGGATGTCCGGCCCTCACTCTAACTGGAGATGTGTTCGGTGTAGTCTCAGTTCACAAATTCAGGGGGAGAGTTTGTAAGACAGTAACACTGGCGGAGAAACCCCACCTCACAACTCAAACCCCAACACATGAGTTTCTCCAATTCAGCTGGAGTCGGTTGACAACAGGAGCTGGGATAGGCTGTGATCGGGAATGTTAGGAATGGATTTGTTCAGGGAGGAATGTACCTGGAATCTCCGAATATAATAGTTCCTTATTTCCCCAGATGACACATTCTGCAGTGAGAGTGAAAAGTCTCTTCACTGCTTCACATTTACTAATTGTTTGGTTCTAGATGAATAATGAGTCAGAGAGTAATGACAGGATCTGAAGCTTCTCTCACACCAGCCCTTGAATGACTCAGTGTGAAGTGTCCAATGTGTGAAGCTGCTGCCAGGGTTTGTCAATCTGAACAGTTTCAGCTCAGTTACTGGGGGCCTGGAATCCCCGCAGTTTGACTCTGTCTCTGATTGGTCACCCGCTTCTCAATCCAATTCTTAACCAAAAGGAGAATCACATATAAGTAAATAGAAGTTCTCATTGGCTTAGATTTTCCAATTGGAAAAAGCCCGGCATTTCCAGAGCAGGAAGGAATTGAAGTGATGGAAAATTTCAATTTTCAGGCAACAATTTTAAAACCTCTCATTTTATGTTCTGTTTTACTGTATTTACCATCATAAAATCCTGACGCGATTTTAGGAATCGTTTTCATTTGTCAATCTGTTAACTGTAAGCGGTGGGAGGAAGGTCCGGTGCAGCAATTTAAAACGGGACAAATATCAGCTTCCTCTCTGTAAAAGGAACACATTAGCGACTAACCGCTTCTCACAGGCTTCTCGGGGACTGACAGAAAAGAGCGGTTTCTGATCTTTTCTCCTGAAAGAGGTGGATAATGCTGCAGGGAGCAATGAACTGCCCTTCACTTTCTGGCTGCTAATACACCCCTGACTTTAAACAGTTCAAACAGCGACTGATGCTTCTGCATAAAATGAGCAGATTCACCGGAATGATCCCGGTCCATCATGGCCAAAGACATGCAGCTGCCCCGCCGCATCCGCGGGGAACGCACCGGAAACCCAGCTTCAGTAACAAGTGTAACAAGGGCTCTTTTCAGAGCCACCAAATCAGCAAAGGAAAGAGCTGCCATCTCTGTTCATCATCAAACCCATTAGATTGGAGGGGCGGTCACATGGTTTCTGTTTTGTCACATCACTTTCCCGAAAGGCCTGTCGGACTGAGAGCTGATCTGGAATTCAGAAAGCAGCATTACCGGAGACTCATTGCTGCTCAGCACAATCTCAACCCCGCTCCTGGGATCCGTTAGCTGGCATTTGGGGAAAAGAAATGGATCCCAGTTTTATTTGGAAGGTATTAATGGAGCCGGGTCCGTTCACATGATGGTTATTTACAAACATTACCCAATGAGTTCACTAATATTTGAATCCATTGGAGATCAGTACACAGGATATGTAAGGCAGCTCGGTCACTCTGACTCGAACCGCCAGTTCTCCGGGGCTGCAGACCCTGACACTGCGGGGAGAGAATCCCCGACTCTACCCCGCCGCCGGGGGGAACAGACAGCTCTGTGTCCGGAGAATAGGGAGGGCCGGGGGGAAGGCACATATTAAAGCGCTGCAGTGGACTCAGCTCCTGTGTGTGCACAACTCTCACTGATTCCGTCCTCTGGGAACAGTGCGGTCTAAACAGATCAGGTTAGGAGAGAAACACACAGCCCGAGAATGGCCTCTTCCTTCCTGCATTTACTCTGTTCTGGGAGCAGATTCTCAATGAGAAGCGGCGCTCAGATCACCAGAGAGAAAAAAACACACAATTCAAACTGTCCAAATGAAAAACAGAGAATTAACCCGCACACTTTCATTATTAAATTAATTCATCAGCTCCGAACCAGTTCCCGTTAATGTACCGGGATAATCTCGGGATTTATCAATTCGAAGGCAGCGAAATTTATTAAATTGTTGATTCTACACCCTGTAGTTCAGTTCTTCACTTAACTAGAGGGGGAGATGTGTGAGCAGAGAAACAGAGCGAAATCCAGAGAGGGAACTGAAAACACACCTGGACAGATGTGAAACAGGTCAATCCACTGTTGCAATAACTCCATCACTGACTCCCTCCTGACAGTAACCAGTCCTTTCACAGAGACTGTGGGTGGCTCTGAAAAGAGCCTTTGGTTTATTAGATGACATTTTGGCCGCTTTACTTTTTCTGGGAGCTCTGAGCGCTGGTTTTCTTGGGCAGCAGCACGGCCTGGATATTCGGCAGCACCCCGCCCTGAGCGATGATCACCCCTCCCAGCAGCTTGTTGAGCTCCTCGTCGTTGCGGACGGCCAGCTGCAGGTGTCTGGGTATGATCCAGGTCTTCTTGTTGTCCCGGGCCGCGTTCCCGGCCAGCTCGAGGATTTCAGCGGTCAGATACTCGAGCACAGCAGCCAGATAGACCGGGGCTCCGGCACAGTTAGCAGTATAGTTACCCTTTCTCAGGAGCCTGTGAACACGGCCCACCGGGAACTGCAGTCGAGCCCGGGAGGAGCGAGACTTGGCCTTGGCCCGAGCTTTCCCGTCGGTGTTTCCTCTTCCAGACATTTCCACAATCTCACAAATACTTTCACAAAGAATGAATAATTTCCTTAGCATTAATTGAACAGCACAGGCAGTCAGGATGGCCGAGCGGTTTAAGGTGCTGCGTTTAGGTGGCAGTCTCCACTGGAGGCGTGGGTTCCAATCCCACTTCTGACACGTTGTGTTTTGACTGCACTGGAGGCGTTTGGGAGCAGCGGTCAAAAGCAAAGAAAAAGCAGGAAAGAACATGGACGAACAAAATAACAAAGGACCCAAAGATGTTGCAACAAAACATTTGAGTCAGAGGCAACTAAGCAAACAGCAGGGCACATAAAAGATCAAAAATGCAACCTTTGTATCGGGGTGGAAGATGTTGCCGATATCCTTAATGAATACTTTACTGTCTTCTCAAATGAGAGGGTGATGCAGATATTGTTATTAAGGAGGAGGAGTGTGAAGTATTGGACGTGATAACTTAAGGAGAGAGGAAGTCTTAATGGGATGAGCATCCTTGAATGTGGATAAATCACCAGGACCAGATGAAATGTACCCCAGGCTGTTGAAAGAAGCCAGGGAAGAAATAGTGGAAGGTCTGACCATCATTTTCCAATCCCTCACTGGATACAGGTATGGTGCCAGAGGATTGGAGGTCTTGTAACGTTGCAATAAAAGCCAAATACGAGGCAGATCAAGCATGGCTGATCCTTTCGAGTAGAGAAACAGGGCTGAATTCCCTGAACCAGTGCTACAGCTTTCCGAATAGAAGGAGCCTAGACAAACCTGATGGGTTCCACTTAAACAAAAGAGCTGGAGGTGTTGACGGTCAGAACAGATAAAATGTGGAGGAGTGTTTGAAGCAGATGCTGTACTATGGAGTTATTTCAAGGAGGTGATTCTGAATGTGATGGATCAACGTGGACCCGTCCAAGGCAAAGGTTCTAAGCTTCCCTGTGGTCCAGCCTGGTTGAATGGAACTGAAGCAAACAAATCATCCAGAAGAGGAAAAGATATGTAAGGCCATGAAAGCACAGAATTCAGCTGGATGCAATACCAGATGGTATGGCAAGAGTGTAAAACAGCAACAGACTGGTGAATAAAACTTTCCCATTGAATGAGACAAGAGAAAAGAAGGGTAATAATAGTGTCAGGTGAGTTGTGACACTATTCACATTCCACCTTGATCTGAATAGGACTGTTGAAGGGAGTGATTGAGAAGAATAGAGGAGAAATGAAAAGAAAGGAGAAATAAACAAAAGGTCTTTTGATTTTAGAATGCTTGTTTTTGGAAATGACAGACTGTAAAGTGTGTGTGTCAGAAGATATGGAGCGAAGTTGGGTATGACAAGATCACAGGAAAGTTGTGCCCTGAGACAAGGTGTGTGTTGACAGGAAAGCTGCTTTCTTTTGCACAATATGTATTTTATTCATATAATTTGTGCAATTACATTGCAAAGCAGTTCAAATTTAATATTACATAAGGTACAATGCAGATCAGTTTCCTTCAATAATGTACATGATGTATCTCACTATCCCTGCCTGCACAGGTTATATTTACAGTATTTACATTACACATCAAACATTCTCTGGTGCAAACAGGTTCCAGCCCCTCACTGTACTATGGCCTACTCGGGCCTTAGACTGCAGCCTTTCCCCATTGAGTCTCCATGGTGGCTTCCCCAAGCTTTAATGCCGTCCCACAGCACATAGTCTTGGACGTTGCAATGTGCCAGTCTGCAATACTCGGTCATGGACAGATCTTTGCACTGGAATACCTGTCCCACGACCGGGCTCGTTCTCAATAGAGATCATTTCAAATGAACATTTCCTAAATCCGTGCTTTCTCTCTCGTAATAAAGAGAACAGGATGTCTAGCAGATTCAGTGTGAGACAATAACACTGCCGGGTAAAGGCCGCTTTCCAACTCCAATCTTAACACAGGAGATTCCCCAAACAGCTGCAGTAAGGTGCTGTAAACTGCTGGAAGCGGAAGTGTGTGGAAATGGTGATGTTCCTGAGTAGGTTTCTTGTTGTGGAATGGACTGTGTTTAGGTGGGAATATTACTGAGTGTTAATTGCATCGGGACCATATTTAAAAGCTCCGGCTTTCTGGAAAGCCTTGACTATGAAGGCCGAGTCTGGAAGGGTTTGTGTGGAGAGCTGGGTTTCGGTTCTACTGTTAATAAAGGGTTTGAAATTGGCAGCCCGGAGGAAACTGGAGGTGGAGCTGAAAGATGAGGGGCCGTTCTCTCTCTGTCTGTCACTCTGGGTGTCTCCTCCATCGAGCTCTCTGTTTAATCTTCACTCTTGTCTCCTCCCCTCCCTGCTCTCACTCTGCCTTTCTCAGCCAGGTCCGGGTGGCATGTATAAAAAGGGTCCTGACGGAATCAGTCTCTTTCATTGTGCACTGATTTGAGGCAAGAATCGACATGTCTGGCAGGAAACAAGAGTATGCTCCAGGCTGGCAGCATGTTAGAATCCATGAGGAAAGACATCATCACCCTCATCGACAAGCGGAAGGGGGAGAGGACAGAAATCAGAAATTGGTGGCCCAATTTCTGCTTAATGCTGACTACAAGATTCTGTCAAAAGTCATAGCCAGTCGATTCAAGTCTGCTCTGGAGTTGGTGATTCACCCCGTTCAGACCAATACTATACCAGGCAGGACAATCTCTGATATCTTTGAGCTTCTCAGGGATATGATCACCTATGTACGGGACAGGAGGGTGGACACCTGCCTCATCAGCCTGGACCAGGAGAAGGCTTTTGACAGGATATCGCACACTTACATGATGGATGTGCATTCCAAAATGGGGTTTGGGGAGGGAATCTGAAATTGGGTCAAACTACTCTACACAAACATCAGTAGTGCAGTCTCAATCAATGTGTGGGAATCAGAAAGTTTCCCGATCCAACCTGGAGTCAGACAGGGCTGTCCTCTCTCCCCGGTCTTGTTTGTTTGCAGTATTGAACCCTTTGCTGAGTCTATTGGGAAGAATGCGAGCATCAGAGGGGTGACAATCCCAGGCAGCGGAGGCACTCAGGTTAAAACCTCCCTGTACATGGATGACGTCGCTGTTTTATGCTCGGATCCACTGTCTGTGCGCAGACTGATGAGCATCTGCGACCAGCTCGAGCTGGCCTTGGGAGCCAATGTTAAACACGGCAAGAGCGAGGCCATGTTCTTTGGCAATTCGGCTGATCGATCCTTTGTCCCCTTCACCGTTAGGTCAGACTACCTGAAGATGCTGGGGATATGGTTTGGAAGGGCTGGGACGTGCACCAAAACCTGGAAGGAGCGAGTAGCCATGGTACAACATAAGCTGAGCATGTGGGAACAGCGATCTCTCTCCATTATGGGTAAGAACCTGGTCATCAGGTGCGAGGCGCTCACATTGCTGTCCGTGGCGCAGGTCTGGCGCACACCGCATTCCTGCGCTGTGGCGATCACCTGAGCCATTTTTCGCTTCATCTGGGGATCCAAAATGGTCCGAGTCCGGAGGTACACGATGTTCAAACCTCTAGATAAGGGCGGGAAAAGTGTACCCAACGTCGCCCTCATCCTTATGGCTACCTTTGTGTGCAGCTGCATCAAGCTGTGTGTAGATCCCCAGTTTGCAAACACCAAGTGTCACTTTGTGTTGAGGTTCTATCTGTCCCCGGTGTTGCAAAGGATGGGCCTGGTCATATTTCCGCGGAATGCTCCATCCAGTTGGACTTTGCCGTACTGCCTATCCTTCATGGAAAAGTTTCTGTGGAAAAACACCTTTGACCACCAATCCATCAGGCAGTGGTCTGCACGGAATATCCTCAAGGCCCTACGGGAAAAGGAGATGGTGGATCCTGTCGGATGGTCCCCTGAGCAGAAGTCCAAAGTCATTTAGCAGAATCCCTCATCAACAGAACTTTCAAACAAGCACCAAGATGTAGCCTGGCTGATGATGAGAATAGCCTTCCCCGTCAGATCCTTCCTGCACACCCGAAGTCTCACCCCATCCACACGCGGCCCTCGAGGTGGCCGTGGTGGAAAAGAGACGTTGCCCACCTCTTCCTGGAATGTGTCTTTGCAAAGCAGGTGTGGAAGAGATGCAGTGGTTTTTGTCGAGGTTCATCCCAAGCAGCCCTGTAGCACAGGAGTCTGTGCTCTGTGGGCTGTTCCCAGGGACGCACACCGAGATAAACATCAACTGTTGCTGGAGGACTATCAATTCATTGAAAGACGATCTTTGGTCTGCCCGAAACTTGCTGGTATTCCAGCGCAAAGAGTTGTCCATGACCGAATGTTGCAGACTGACACATTCCAAGGTCCAGGACTACGTGCTGAGGGACGCACTAAAACTTGGGGCAGTCGCAGCAAAGGCTCAATGTGGAAAGACCACTGTGTAAGGTCCCCCCACCAAGCTGAAATGAGGGGATGGATCCATGGGAACTGTAGCCAGAAAATATTTGTTTGCTGTTAAATGTACATGGCCTGAGAAATGAAATGGAAGGGTTGTGAGGCAACTCACTCCTGTATTGAAGGAAACTGATCTCCTTTGCACTCTTTGTATTGTTTGCCTTGGTGCTTTTTGGAACTGTTTTGTAATGTATTTTTTTTAACGGATTTTTATGAATAAAGTATATTTTGGAAATTAATAAAAGAAAGTCTGGCAGAGGTAAAGGAGGGAAAGAACTGGGCAAAGGCGGAACAAGGCGGCACCGTAAATTGCTTCCTGATAATCTCCAGGGCATCACCAAACCAGCAATCCGCCGCCTGGCTCACCGTGGCGGGGTCAAGCGGATCTCGGGTTTGATCGATGAGGAGACTCGCGGGGTGTTGAAGGTTTTCCTGGAGAATGTGATCAGGGATGCGGTCACATACACTGAACACGGCAAGCGCAAGACGGTCACTGCCATGGATGTGGTGTACGCTCTGAAACGGCAGGGCCGCACTCTCTACGAATTCAGCGGCTGAACAACTCGACCCTTTCGAGCAAACACAGCAAAGTCTCTTCTGAGAGCCACCCACCGCCTCACAGAGAGAGCAGTGACCTGGAAATGGGAGCTGGGATAGGCTGTTTGCAAGTGTTGGAATAAATCTGTGCTGTGTTCGAGATACAAAACTAGAATCCCCAAATTTGACATTTCAGTTGCAGCAAGGATGTGCAGTGGATTTGATTTTCTAAACGGGCTGTGTAAACAGTGCCTGAGGCTCCACACTTAGTTATTTCCCCAGTCCACACATTCCCTCAGTGAAAAGCCACATCACTCCTCCAGAATCACTCATTGTTTTCATAGAATTTCAAAATGATTTCGCTGCAATGAGGGAATCCGGGAGTTTTGCAGCAGCCGTTCAATCGGTCACTGGAACCAGACCCACTTTTTTAGAATTAGAATTAGAATTAGGATATTACAGCGCAGTACAGGCCCTTCGGCCCTCGATGTTGCGCCGATCATCTGACCTACACTATTCCATTTACATCCATATGTCTATCCAATGACAACTTAAATGCCCTGAAAGTTGGCGAGTCTACTACTGTTGCAGGCAGGGCGTTCCACGCCCCTACTACTCTCTGCGGAAAGAAACTACCTCTGACATCTGTCCTATATCTTTCACCCCTCAACTTAAAGCTATGTCCCCTCGTGTTTGCCATCCTCATCCGAGGAAAAAGACTCTCACTATCCACACTATCTAACCCTCTGATTATCTTGTATGTCTCTATTAAGTCACCTCTCCTCCTCGTTCTCTCCAACGAAAACAACCCCAAGTCCCTCAGCCTTTCCTCGTAAGACTTTCCGTCCATACCAGGCAACATCCTAGTAAATCTCCTCTGCACCCTTTCCAAAGCTATCCCTCCTATAATGCGGTGACCAGAACTGCACGCAATACTCAAGGTGCGGCCTCACCAGAGTTTTGTGCAGCTGCAGCATGACCTCGTGGCTCCGAAACTCGATCCCCCTACTAATAAAGGCTAACACACCATATGCCTTCTTCACAGCCCTATTAACCTGGGTAGCAACTTTCAGGGATTTATGTACCTGGATACCAAGATCTCTCTGCTCATCTACACTACCAAGAATCTTCCCATTAGCCCAATACTCTGCATTGCTGTTACTCCTTCCAAAGTGAATCACCTCACACTTCTCCGCATTAAACTCCATTTGCCATCTCTCAGCCCAGCTCTGCAGCCTATCTATGTCCCTCTGTACCCTACAACACCATTCGACACTATCCACAACTCCACCGACCTTCGTGTCATCCGCAAATTTACTAACCCACCATTCTACACCCTCATCCAGGTCGTTTATAAAAATGACAAACAGCAGTGGCCCAAAAACAGAACCTTGCGGAACACCACTAGTAACTAAACTCCAGGATGAACATTTGCCATCAACCACCACCCTCTGTCTTCTTTCAGCCAGCCAATTTCTGATCCAAAGCTCTAAAGCACCTTCAACCCCATACTTCCGTATTTTCTGCAATAGCCTACCGTGGGGAACCTTATCAAACGCCTTACTGAAATCCAAATACACCACATCCACGGCTTTACCCTCATCCACCTGTTTGGTCACCTTCTCGAAAAACTCAATAAGATTTGTGAGGCACGACCTACCTTTCACAAAACCGTGCTGACTATCGCAAATGAACTTATTCTTTTCAAGATGATTATAAATCCTGTCTCTTATAACCTTTTCCAACATTTTACCCACAACCGAAGTAAGGCTCACAGGTCTATAATTACCAGGGCTGTCTCTACTCCCCTTCTTGAACAAGGGGACAACATTTGCTATCCTCCAGTCCTCCGGCACTACTCCTGTCGACAATGACGACATAAAGATCAACAACAACGGCTCTGCAATCTCCTCCCTGGCTTCCCAGAGAATCCTAGGATAAATCCCATCTGGCCCAGGGGACTTATCTATTTTCACTCTTTCCAAAATTGCTAACACCTCCTCCTTGTGAATCTCAATCCCATCTCGCCTAGTAGGCTGTATCTCAGTAATCTCCTCGGCAACATTTTCTTTTTCTACTGTAAATACTGGCGAAAAATATTCATTTAACGCTTCCCCTATCTCCTCTAATTCCGCACACAACTTCCCACTACTATCCTTGATTGGCCCTGTTCTAACTCTTATCATTCGTTTATTCCTGATATACCTATAGAAAGCCTTAGGGTTTTCTTTGATCCTATCCGCCAATGACTTCTCGTGTCCTCTCCTTGCTCTTCTTAGCCCTCCCTTTAGATCCTTCCTGGCTAGCTTGTAACTCTCAAGCGCCCTAACTGAGCCTTCACGTCTCATCCTAACATAAGCCGCCCTCGTCCTCTTGACAAGCGCTTCAACTTCTTGAGTAAACCACGGCTCCCTCGCTCGACAACTTCCTCCCTGCCTGACAGGTACATACTTATCAAGGACACGCATTAGCTGCTCCTTGAATAAGCTCCACATTTCGTTTGTGCCCATCCCCTGCAGTTTCCTTCCCCATCCTACACATCCTAAATCTTGCCTAATCGCGTCATAATTTCCTTTCCCCCAGCTATAATTCTTGCCCTGCGGTATTTACCTGTCCCTGCCCATCGCTAAGGTAAACCTAACCGAATTGTGATCACTATCGCCAAAGTGCTCACCTACATCTAAATCGAACACCTGGCCGGGTTCATCACCCAGTACCAAATCCAATGTGGCAACGCCCCTGGTTGGCCTGTCCACATACAGTGTCAGAAAACCCTCCTGCACACACTGGACAAAAACAGACCCATCTAAGGTACTCGAACTATAGTATTTCCAGTCAATATTTGGAAAGTTAAAGTCCCCCATAACCACTACCCTGTTACTCTCGCTCCTGTCGAGAATCATCTTCGCTATCCTTTCCTCTACATCTCTGGAACTATTCGGAGGTCTATAGAAATCTCCCAACAGGGTGACCTCTCCTCTCCTGTTTCTAACCTCGGCCCATACTGCCTCAGTAGACGAGTCCTCAAACGTCCTTTCTGCCGCTGTAATACTTTCCTTGATTAACAATGCCACACCCCCCCGCCCCCTCTTTTACCCTCTTCTCTGTTCTTACTGAAACATCTGAATCCCGGAACCTGCAACATCCATTCCTGCCCCTGCTCTACCCATGTCTCTGAAATGGCCACAACATCAGGATCCCAGGTACCAACCCATGCTGCAAGCTCACCCACCTTATTCCGGATGCTCCTGGAGTTGAAGTAGACACACTTTAAACCAAGTTCTTGCTTGCCAGTGCCCTCTTGCGTCCCTGTAACCTTATCCCCTACCTCACTACTCTCAACATCCTGTACACTGCAACTACAATTTCGGTTCCCATTCCCCTGCTGATTTAGTTTAATCCCCCCCGAAGAGCACTAACAAATCTCCCCCCCCAGGATATTGGTACCCCTCTGGTTCAGGTGAAGACCATCCTGTTTGTAGAGGTCCCACCGACCCCAGAAAGAGCCCCAATTATCCAGGAAACCAAAACCCTCCCTCCTACAACATCCCTGCAGCCACGTGTTCAACTCCTCTCTCTCCCGATTCCTCTCTTCGCTAGCACGTGGCACAGGCAACAACCCAGAGATAACAACTCTGGTTGTTCTCGCTCTAAGCTTCCACCCTAGCTCCCTGAATTTCTGCCTTAAATCCCCATCTCTCTTCCTACCTATGTTGTTGGTGCCTATGTGGACCACGACTTGGGGGTGCTCCCCCTCGCCCTTAAGGATCCCAAAAACACGATCGGAGACATCACGTACCCTGGCACCTGGGAGGCAACACACCAACCGTGAGTCTCTCTCGTTCCCACAGAACCTCCTATCTGTTCCCCTAACTATGGAGTCCCCAATGACTAATGCTCTGCTCCTCTTCCCTTTTCCCTTCTGAGCAACAGGGACAGACTCTGTGCCAGAGACCTGCACCCCATTGCTTACCCCTGGTAAGTCGTCCCCCCCCCAACAGTATCCAAAACGGTATACCTGTTGTTGAGGGAAACGGCCACAGGGGATCCCTGCACTGCCTGCTGGTTCCCTTTCCTTCCCCTGACGGTAACCCATCTACCTACTTCTTTTACCTGAGGTGTGACTGCCTCCCTATAACTCCTGTCAATAATCCCCTCCGCCTCCCGAATGATCCGAAGTTCATCCAGCTCCAGCTCCAGTTCCCTAACGCGGTCTGCGAGGAGCTGGAGTTGGGTGCACTTCCCGCAGATGCAGTCAGCAGGGACACTCTTGGCGACCCCTACCTCCCACATTCTGCAGGAGGAACATACAACTGCCTTTACCTCCATTTCCACTATTCTAGATTCCCAATAAATCTACTGAAAAACCAAACGGAAAAAAAAAGGTCAAAACTTGTTCGCTTAGCAATCCGACGGACTGAACTTTTTAAATAAAAAGCTTACCTTATCAACACACCAGAGTTTTTTTTTTTTGGTTAGAGGAGGAGGGTGGGTGGGAGACACTACACGTGTAGTGTCTCGGGTACTGCCACTGCCCAAATAAATAGTTTTCCCCTACCCAGCAGTCCCCTGGTCCTCCGAAACAAAAGGGGATTAACTTGTAACTTACTGAAATTGACCGCTCAGCTGAAAGTCCGCTCCGCACCTCGTTCTGTCAAAGCTGCTCCTCGCAAAAGACAAAGATTTTAAAACTGCCCAAATAAATAGTTTTCCCCTACCCAGCAGTCCCCTGGTCCTCCGAAACAAAAGGGGATTAATTTGTAACTTACTGAAATAGACCGCTCAGCTGAAAGTCCGCTCCGCACCTCGTTCTGTCAAAGCTGCTCCTCGCAAAAGACAAAGATTTTAAAACTGCCCAAATAAATAGTTTTCCCCTACCCAGCAGTCCCCTGGTCCTCCGAAACAAAAGGGGATTAACTTGTAATTTACTGAAATTGACCGCTCAGCTGAAAGTCCGCTCCGCACCTCGTTCTGTCAAAGCTGCTCCTCGCAAAAGACAAAGATTTTAAAACTGCCCAAAAAAATAGTTTTCCCCTACCCAGCAGTCCCCTGGTCCTCCGAAACAAAAGGGGATTAACTTGTAACTTACTGAAATTGACGGCTCAGCTGAAAGTCCGCTCCGCACCTCGTTCTGTCAAACTGAAATTGACCGCTCAGCTGAAAGTCCGCTCCGCACCTCGTTCTGTCAAAGCTGCTCCTCGCAAAAGACAAAGATTTTAAAACTCGTGATGTTATTTCCCCCCAGACGCTGTTTCCTGCACTGAAACTGACAGGGTTTGTGAAACTGATCAGTTTCAGCTCAATCATTCAGGGACCTGGAATTCCCGCAGTTTGAACCCGCGCTATCCAGAACCCACTTCTGATTGGTCACCCTCTTCCCATTAGCGTGTCTGAACCAATTGCCGAGCCTCGAATTAGAAAATACAGCAAATCATTGGCTTAAATTGTCGTCCTGGCAGAAGGTTTGAATTCAAAAAAGCCGCCAATTTCAGTGTTGGGCATAATCGAATTACTCAACGAATCTCCATAACGAATTGGCAGCACATTCTATACTTTCCCCGATTTTCCTTTCCATCGATTGGGGTGCTAATTCACTCGGGTGCGTTTGCAAATACTAACTGTAATCCTCAGATCCATTTAACATTACAGTAATCCTATTGAATGCAAAAGGAATTTTATGATTGAATTTCCATTGGAAGATAGTGAATTAGCACCCCGATCGATGGAAAGGAAAATCGGGCAGAGGATAAAATGTGCTGCCAATTCGTTATTGTGATTTGTTTATGTAACTGACCAGGACTGACTTCACCAGAACGCAGCTACTTGCTCCCACCCCACTGACCGTTCTACCCCCTCTGCAACTCGCTTTCACCCCCTCCTCCCCACTGGCGAAATTCCGCACTCTGGCTGTTCGCTCTCCGCACCCCCACCCCCCACCCTATCCCAGCCCAGCCCACAGCTGCTAGCTCTGGCCGTGACACTCGCTCCGACATTTCTTCACCAGGCGCCACCTGTAGAAGCAGGAGGGCCGCAAGGAGTGACGGGGCAACGTAGGATTGAGTGGCAGAGAGGAGGGAAGCGGCACGGTCTGGAGCGAGTGGCCAGAGAGTGGAGTGGTGCGAAGCGAGGAACAACAGGCCAGGGGAGTGGGGGGGGGGTGGGGTGTGGGGAAGCAGCGAGGTCTGGAGCGAGCGGCTGAGGGGGGGAATCGTCGAGGCCTGGAGTGAGTTGCCGAGGGGGGAGAGCTACAGCTTCAAAATCTCCCATTGAGCCACTTCCTCCAGCTAAGTGGTGGGGGGATGGGGTGGCTAGATACCCAATGACGCTTTGTCACGCATGCACGAAGATGGATTTGTTCCGGAAATGTGATGACGTTGGCGATGCAAAATGACATCATCCCGTGCATGCGCCACTCAATCCTGGCAAGATGTCAAAAATCACTGTGATTTTTTGGTCTTTGCAGTGCACTCCTCTTTCTTTAGTTGCCTCTTACTCTAATGTATTGAAGAAACATCTTTGGGTCCATTTTCATTTTACTTGCCAATATTCCTCCATGTTCTCTCTTCACCGCTGCTCCCAAATCCCTCCAGTTCAGTCAAAACACAACTTTGCAAAAGTGGGATTTGAACACACGCCTCCAGAAAACGCTACGACTTGAACACAGCCCCTTAGACCACTCGGCTATCCTAACTGCTTCATGCATAAGACAAAAGCTGAGAAATTATCCATTCTTTGTGAAAGTATTTGTGAGATTGTGGAAATGTCTGGAAGAGGAAAGACCGGCAGGAAAGCTCGGTCCAAGGCCAAGTCTCGCTCCTCCCGGGCTGGACTGCAGTACCTGGTGGGCCATGATCACAGGCTCCTGAGAAAGGGCAACTATGCTGAGCGTGTGGGTGCCGGAGCCCCGGTCTATCTGGCTGCTGTGCTCGAGTATCTGACCGCTGAAATCCTCGAGCTGGCCGGGAATGCTGCCCGGGACAACAAGAAGACCCGCATCATCCCCAGACACCTGCAGCTGGCCGTCCGCAACAACGAGGAGCTCATCAAGCTGCTGGGAGACGTGACCATCGCTCAGGGCGGGGTGCTGCCTAATATCCAGGCCTTGCTGCTGCCCAAGAAAACCAGCGCTCAGAGCTCCCAGAAAAAGTAAAGCGGCCGAAATGACATCCAATAAACAAAAGGCTCTTTTCAGAGCCACCCACAGTCTCTGTGAAAGGGCTGGTTACTGTCAGGAGGGAGTCAGTGATGGAGTTATTGTAACAGTGGATTGACCTGTTGCACATCTATCCAGCTGTGTTTTTTAATTTGCTCTGTTTTTCTGCTCACACATCTCCCCCTCGAGTTAAGTGAAGAACTGAACTACAGGGTGTAGAATCAACAATTCCCAGGAGCGGGGGGTGAGATTGTGCTGAGCAGCAAGCACCCGGGGGAGGGAGGGTGCATCGTTAAAGTGATGGTGCAGCACCTCCCCCATCCTCGCCGCCACTTCCGGGTTTCTTCTCCCTTTTATCTCAACATTAAGAAGACGCTTTTGCTCTGGACTACACTGGTTATAAAGTAAGACCTAACTTTGTCTCTGAAAGTGATGAATAGCAGCAACAACAGCAGAATCCAACCCCTGCAGTTCCATGTGAACTTGCTGATGTTGCAGCAGATTGAATGACTGAGTGAATCCCTTCCCACACACATGGCAGGGGAACGGCCTCTCCCCAGAGTGAGTGTGTTGGTGTTTCAGCAGATCATTACTGCTTTTAAAGCTCTTCTCACAGTCAGGACATTGAAAAGGTCTCTGATCAGTGTGAACAAGTTGATGTTCAGTGAGGTTGGATGACTGAGTGAATCCCTTCCCACACACGGAGCAGGTGAATGATCTCTCCCCAGTGTGAACTCACTGGTGTTTCAGCAGGTTGACTCTGGCTGGATTCAGTTCTACACTCACTGGTTCCTCTCTCTCTCTTCCCCTGAAGGTGCTGATTCTGACTGTATGTACGTGCTCTCTCCCCCTCCGACCCTCCCTGTCCAATGTAGTATCTCCCAGTTTTGGTGATGTGCTCTCCCTGACCTGTCTCCATTTCTCCCTCTTATGCAGACTTGCCCTGACTGTCACTATTTCATAGAATCATACAGCACAGAAGGAGGCCAATCGGTCTTTTGTGCCTGTGCTGAATCTGTGAAAAAAAATATGCAATTAGTCCAACCCCCTGCCTATTCCCCATAGTCCTGGAGAAATTCACTTTGAAATATTTGTCCAATTCCTTTATGAAAGTTATAATTGAATCTGTTTCCAGCACCCTGTCAGACAATTCATTCCAAATCCGATTCAGTTACTGGGCAAAAAGATCTCTCCTCACCTCCCCTTGACATTTTTGGCCAACAATCCCAGCTTCACCACCCTGTCCAGAGAACTGAAACCCCTCATCTCTGGTATCATTCTCGTAAATCTCCTCCGGACTGTCTCAAAAGCTTTGATGTCCTTTCTGAAACCTGGTGCCCAGAACTGGACACATTACTGCAGCTGAGATCGAGCCAGCGACGCCCACATCCCACGAAGGGATAAAAAAGCGCTCCCTGCCAAATCCCCAATGCTTATCCATTTCCAGACGCTCCTTGCCCAGTCCCCAAATCTTATTCATTTAGAGACGCTCCCTGCCCAATCCCCAATTCCTATCCATTTACAGACGTTCTCTGACCAGTTGACCTTGCTGGCGGGCAGTTTCGGGAAGCCTCACAGGGAAAAGCTTCACCGCCACCCGCAGGGACACAAACGGGATTGTTCCATCCTATTGTGGCCTTGACGCCCTGCTCCAGCTGTGTGCACCCGCTACGGGCGCGGTCTCCCTGCACTTTGGAAATATACCGCTCCAGCTGCAGATGGAGCTCAGTCACGGCCGCGCCTGCTCCTTATCAGAGACAAGGCAAATTCTGGAGCGCAAAGCATTCTGGGTACCACAACTGTCATTGATGCCAATCTCTGACATGATAATCAGGTTTTATTTCCTACATTTCATTTCCTGGTATGTTAGTGCGTGTTTTCTTTTGTACCTGTCAGTGCCTGGGAGGAGAGAGTCAGCTTCACTTTGTAGCCGTGAATTTCTGGTGTGACAATATGGGATTTTACTCTGTATGTTTCAGTTTTTGGTTTGTGACTGTTTCTGCTATTGCTATGTGAGTTAACTTTGTGGAAAGAGATGCAATGGTTTTTGTCGATGTTCATCCCAAGCAGCTCTGCAACACAGGAGTCTGTGCTCTGCGAGCTATTCCCAGGGACGCACACCGAGACCAGCATCAACTGCTGCTGGAGGACTATCAATTCGGTGAAAGACGCCCTTTGGTCTGCCCGAAACTTGCTGGTCTTCCAGCGAAAAGAGTTGTCAACCACCGAATGTTGCAGACTGGCACATTCCAAGGTCCAGGACTACGGGCTGAGGGACGCACTAAAGCTTGGGGCAGCCGCAGCAAAGGCTCAATGGGGAAAGACCACAGTGTAAGGTCCCCCCACCAAGCTGAACTGAGGGGCTGGATCCATGGGAAATCCCTCGAACTGCATCGGAGAAATTTTGTGTGCTGTAAATGTAAAAATGTACATGGCATGACAATGAAATGGAAGGGTTGTGAGGTAACTCATGATTGTACAGAAGGTAACTGATCACCTTTGCACTGTTTGTATTTTTTGACTTGATGCTGTTTTAAACTGTTTGGGAATGTAATTTTTACAGATTTTTATGAATAAAGTATGTTTTGGAAATTAAAAAAAATGTGAGTTTCACCACATATCTTTCAACAACTTGTATGTGAACATCAGCTTTGGTCCAGGTCTATCAGTTTCTGATATAGAGTCATAGAGTTATGCAGCACAGAAACAGGCCCTTCAGCCCATTGTGTCTGTGCTGGCCATCAAGCACCTAACTATTCTAATCCCATTTTCCAGTATTTGGCCCGCAGCCTTGTATGCTATAGCATTTCAAGTGCTCATCTAAATACTTCTTAAATGTTGTGAGGGTTCCGGCCTCTACCAACTCTTCAGGGAGTGCGTTCCAGATTCCAACCACCCTCTGGGTAAAATTTTTTTCCTCAAATCCCATCTAAACCTCCTGCCCCTTACCTTAAATCTATGCCACCTGGTTATTGACCCCTCCACTAAGGTAAAATGTTTCTTCCTATCTAACCCATCAATGCCCCTCATAATTTTGTAAACCTCAATATTATCTCCCCTCAGCCTTCTCTGGTCTAAGGAAAACAACGTTAGCCTTTTCAGTCTCTCTTCATAGCTGAAATGCTCCAGCCCAGGCAACATCCTAGTGACTCTCTTCTGCACCCTCTCCAGTGCAATCACATCCTTCCTATAGTGTGGTGCCCAGAACAGTACACAGTACTCCAGCTGTGGCCTAACTAGCATTTTATACAGCTCCGTCATAACCTCCCTGCTCTTATATTCTATGCCTCGGACGATCTATATTGGCCTGTAATCTAAGGCTTTCCTCCTCACTATTTATGACACCACCAATTTTCGTGTCATGTGTGAGAAAGGGTTTGATTCTATCCCTTTCAGTATCCGTTACATGCATGTGATTTTAATCTGCACCCCCTCTGTTTTATTCTCTGTCCTTGTCAGCCTCTTGGAGGTGAGTCTGTGTTTTGCGCTTTATCACTCAGTCTTCGAAGTATGAGCCTGGGTTTGTACCTAATTTTCTTTGTACCTTGCAGGATGGATATTGAAGAGAGGTTTTTACACATTAACTGCCAAATCCTGTTAAGTGATTTTTGGGTTCCACACAGTATCTGTCAGTTTCTTGTCTCGGACTGTTGGATTTGCTCTGTCCCTGGCATTTGCTGGTTTGTTAGTGTGGGGTTTACACTGTCCCTGTCAGTTTCTCATATGTGAGTGTTGGTTTCACTTTCTATAGAATCATAGATCACAGAATACATACAGCACAAAAGGAGGGATTCAGCTCATCGTGCTTGTGCTGCCTCTCTGCACAAGCAACTCAGCTCATGCCACATCCTCATGTATTCCATGAAAACCTGAATTTTTTTTCCCTTCAGATAATTATCATATATCCTTTTGAAAGCTATGGTTGAATCTTCCTCCGTCACACTCTCAGGCAGTACATATCAGATCTTAACCATTTGCTGCATAAAAAAGGATTTTCCTCATGTTGCCTTTGGTCCTTTTCCCATTCACCTTAAATCGGTGTCCTCTGCTTACTCAGCCATAAGTAATATTTCCCATTGCTTTCTCAGCACTGATGGATTGTGAGGTGGGAGACAGCCAGAAGTCCCACTGAGCCGCGCTGACTCCCAGATGAAAAAGAAATGAGATAAAGTTCAATCTTTCACAGCGAGATGCTGCAGAGAGTTGAGTCCCAAATGAAAGAGAACGTTTCTCATACTGTTGTTGAATTTCATTTCAAACACTCCTTGCACTCTCTGCTCATGAAGCCTAAAAAATGGAAAAACTAAATGGCGCTCAAACTCACAACCCTGAGATTAAAAGTCCCATGATCGACAGACTGAACTGAATATGTCACTTCTACTGTACCTCTGTTTGGATGGATGCAGCTGTATGCTCCAATGCAAGGGCAGCCTTCAAATCCTCCCATGGGTCCACACGTCAGACTAAGTTCCATGTTGGAAATCTGCTCACTTCCAAAACGATCAGCAAATTGAAGCTGATTACGATCAACATCATCAGAGGTCAGAACTACCTGGTGAAAGAAGACACCCTGAAGAAGAATCCACAATTATTCAAAGGCATTGACAAAATGAAAAACAAGAAAATCGATGAGTCAATCCAAGCTAAACAGAAACACTGAAGAATTCCATTCCAGACCAGAACACAATTCGAGGCATTTTTTGTATTCAAAGCTGGGCATTAGTATTTAATAGTTGATATATAATTTTGAATATATTTGAATTTCTTTATTCATTTGGCATTGCTGAACATGAAGCAGTCTTAAATCATTTAATTTTTTTTTGTAAAATCTGACTTACCAGATTAAAATATTGGATCAAGGGAGAAATTTCAAAGATTACTGGACCAGTAATCCAGAGGCCTGGACTCAAGATCCAGTGACAGCCAGGACGTCAAGGCGGGGAACACTCCGCACTAGTCTGCAGTGAGCGATTCCATCGAAGGTAGAGCACAATCTCTTTAATATAAGAATGTATATTTTATAATAATTAATCACTCAAGAACTTCCTGGTCTCTGCATCTCAGCTGCTCTCTGGAGAAACTTGCAGAAAGTATTTCAACCTGTAAAGCAGGAGTCTAGGGAATGTATAATGATATTTTCTCCCCTTCGGGCAATATTTTAATCAATACAGTGTGGGACAACCTGTCTGGGCACAACTCCATGAGTTTCTCTTTAACTAGTGATCGAACAATCAGTAACTTCTGTGATAACAATCTTCAGCTCATCACCTCCGGTACATAACTCTAATCTTAATGTACATTTAAACAACCTTTCAAGTCCAGTTACAGTTTTTGTTGCCTTACCTGCACAAGCTTAAAAAGTGAAAAACGGAAGCAAGTTTAACTGAACATTCTGGTGGTCAGTTCGGGCACGGGAAAAAAATGAAAGGACTCGGACCAGGTCGGATGTGGTGCTGTCAGGCTTGGGTCGGGTTTCATTTGCTGACCCGAGCAGGCCTTTAGTTACTGTTGCAACCTTATATTCCCACTTGACAATCTGTATATTTTGTTCATTTCAATTTTGTCGACAAGCTCTTTGAATCCAGTTCCCCGGTCCTCAAGCAGGCTCAGTTTGGAAATCGATTCCGCTTTCTGGAAGGCTGAAAGCAATCGATGACCTTAAACTAAAAATGGCAACAGAGAAGGCCTGGTCTGGGATTTGAACCCAGGACTTTTTAATGCATGAATCCCTTATATACCCAAAGCGAGAATCACACCCCGAGACCAACAAGCCACCGTTGGCGTGGCTTTTATTCGCTCCTGTGGAATTTCACTGGCACCCACAGCTGATCATGCATTTTTTTCTGATCAAAACAATATCCTACAAAGCTGAAATAAAAACAGAAAGTGCTGGAAATACTCAGCACCTCTGACAGCATCTGTGGAGAGAGAAACAGAGTTAACATTTCAGGGTTTTCACCTTTTGTTTGAGCCATCTTTTCAGACTGCTTCTGTCCATCCAATCTCACTTTTTACTCTATCCACATTATAAGGGTGGTGCAGTGGTGAGCACTGTAGCTTCACAACTTCAATGACCCCGATTCAGTTCCGTATACTGCCTGTGTGGAGTTTGCAAGTTGCTTATGTGGGCTTCCACCAGGTACTCTGGTTTCCTCCCACAACGAAATACTTGCGGGTTGATAGATACATTGACTGTTGTAAATTGGCCCAAGGGTAGGTGATAGGAGAAATGTGGGGATGTGGTAGGGAATTCTGGGTTAACATAGGATTAGTATAAATGGGTGGTTGATGGTCACTGCAGACTCAGTGGGCCAAAGGGCCTATATCAGTGCTGTATATCTCCATAACCATTCTCTAAGCAAATGCATTTTTCATGAATTCCTCATTTCTTTTATTAACGACAATTTTATATTTCCGGCCCTTGCTTCATACGATACCACAAGTGGAATCATGTTTCCATCAACCCGATCAAACCCCTTCAATATTTCCTCATATTGCAATGTTTCTTTCACCCTGACAGACTGTGGAGTTTCTGCTGCTTGATTGCAGTTCTTGCTTCCCGCCAGTAGATGTCACCTCACTCCAATATCGTGAAGTTTACAAATGTGAGAGAGACACAACAGGAAACAATTGTTCACATTGTCGTGAATGTGTGGGATTTAGAAATACTAGGAGTGGAGACGAGTTATTATTGAATTTGTCAAACCAAACATATGTTATAATGTTGTGTTAAATCGGTCACTCTGTTGTCTTGATTCTGAGAGTGACATCGACTCATCGAGTCATTGGGTCATTTGTGGGATAGAAGGAGGCCATTTGCCCCATCGAGTACAGGCTGGCTCTCCATGGAGCGATCCAGTCAGTTCCACTCGTCTGCTCGATCCCCCTAGCCCTGTAAATTTATTTCCATCAAATGCCCATCGAAATTCCTTTTGTAACCAACGATTGTCTCCACTTCCTTCGCCCTCGGGGGCAGCGAGTTACAGACCATTACCAACCACTGTGTAAAAAAGTTCTTCCGCACATTCCCCCTGCATCTCTTGTCCAAAACCTTCAATCTGAATCCCCTAGTCCTTGTACCAATAGTTAATGGGAACAACTTTTCCTTGCCAACTTATCTAAAACTGTCAGAGCCTTCGACACCTCTATCAATTCTCCCCTCAATCTCCTTTGATACAGGCAGAAAAAACCCTGTTTTTCTAACCTAACCTTGAAACTAAAACCCTCCATCCCTGGAACTATTCTGGTAAATCTCCTCTGCATCCTCTCAAGAATCCGCACATCCTTTCTAAAGATTGGTGAGCAGAACTGGACGCAACACTCCAGTTGGGGCCAAACCAGAGTTCAGCATAACAACCCTGCTTTTGTACTCAATGTCTCTATTTACAAAGCCCAAGATCCCACATGCTTTGCTAATCACTCTCGCAAAATGTCTTGCCAACTTCAAAGAATGATGGACATGTACTCCAGGTCCCTCTATTCCAGCACTCTCTTCAGAACTGTGCTATTAAGTATATATTGCCTCTTCCTATTCCTTCTGCTAAAATGCATCACCTCACACTTGTCACTATTAAATTCCATCTGCCACCTGTCTGCCCATCCTACTAGCTGATAACTATCCTGTTTCAGGCAGTTCATTTTCCAAGATCCAAGTCATTAATCTGCATCAAAAAAAAGCAGTTGTTCTCGCACTGACCCTTGGGGAACACCACTGTCGACTATCCTCCGGTCTGACCAAGAAACATTTAATATGACTCGCTGTTTTCTGTATTTAAACCAATTTACTATCCAAATGGACACTGACCCTCCTAATCCATGAACCACCCTTTTATGTGGTACTTGAGAAAATGCTTTCGTAAAATCCATATAAACAACATCCACTGCATTCCCTTCATCAACGTTCTCAGATAGTTTATCAAAAAATGCAGTTAGATTCATCAAGCATGAACTTCCATTTATAAATCCATGCCCACTCTCCTTAATTAACTCAAACCTCTCCAAATGACTTGATTTTTTCCCTGACCTTTTGGTCTCGTGCTGACAGCAAGCTCACCACAGAGCATGTATTTGGCAATGTGACTGTCATTCATTTGGCCCAGTCAACAGAACCGCCTCTGACTCAAGAGGGCAAACATGCTGCGGATCCCTGCACGCTGGTGTACTTCCTCATTCGGCACTCTGTCCTGCCAGGAGATGCCCAATATCCATCTGAGGCAGTGGAGGTGGAAGCTGTTCAGCTGCTTTTCTTGGCTTGGAAAAGTTGTTGATGATTCTCTACTGTAAAGGAGGGTGCTGAGAACACAAGCCTGGGACACGCGGAGCTTTGTATTTTCGGTCAGTTTGCTGTCGGTTCAAACCCGTCTTCTCAAGTTTGACATGACAGCTGCAGCATTGGCAATCCTGGTGCTGATTTCAGTATCAAGGGACAGATTGCTGGTGATTGTTGATTGAAGGTATGTGAAGCTGTTGACAACCTCCAAAGTGATGTTGTCAATGTTGATGGAAAGTGGAGTCTCTACGTCCAAGACTCTACGTCCAAGTGGAGTCTTGCCAAGATGAACTGCTTGTCGTCAGCTCTGATAGACAGATGAACACCCCCATCTGAGTCACTGAAAGTGTTCAATAGCAGCATGGAGAAGAATACACCAATTATAAAGGATGTGATAGCCAGACAGTTAGAAAATAATGATATGATTGGGCAGAGTCAACATAGATTTATTAAAAGTAAACAGGTTTGAAAAAACCTGTTGAGTTTTTTGAGGATGTTACCTGTCGAACAGATAAAGGAGAACCAGTGGATGCTTTGGTAATGTCCCACACAGGAGGTGAGTAAACAAAATTAGAGCACATAGGATTGGGGACAATATACTGGGATGGATTGAGAATTGTTTAACAGACCGAAAACAGAGAGCAGGAATAACGGGTCCTTCTCAGGATGGCAGGCTGTTACTATTGGGGTACTGCAAGGATCAGTGTTGGAGCCACAGCTGTTAACAACCGAAATAAATGATTTGGATGTAGGGATTAAATGTAATATTTCCAAGTTTGCAGATGACACAAAGCTAGGTGAAGTGTGAGCTGTGAGAAGGATGCAGAGAGGCTTCCAGGGAACCTGGAGAGGCTAAGTGAATGGGAAAGAACATGGCAGATGGAATATAATGTGAATAAGTGTGAAGTTATCCACTTCGGTGGAATAAACAGAAAGACAGAGTATTTCTTAAATGGTGAGAGTTTGGGAAGTGTTGATGTCCAAAGGGACCTGGGTGTCCTTGTTCCTGAGACACTAAAAGCTCTTGTGCAGGTGCAGCAATCAATTAGGAAGGCAAATAGTATGTTGGCCTTCACACGAGGGTCGAGGGGTCTTGAGTACGGGAGTAAAGATGTCTTGTTGCAATTGTATAGAGCCTTGGTGAAACCGCGCTGGAGTATTGTGTATAGTTTGGTCTCCTCATCTAATCAAGTGTTGGAGAAAATCCAGATTGTGCCCAATTGTTGAACAAATTCTCCGGACTCAGACGTTGAGAACAAACACTTGATTGCATGATATCAAGGGAAATAACACCTTACCTAAATGCGGTCCAGCACTACTCCCAAAGAGCTACAGATCGCCGTGGACTTATATAGTATAAAAAAGTTAGAGCTAACAATTTCACAATGAGATAAGCACCCAACAAGACTGCCTACGTAACGGTGCACCATGCAGGGTCCGAGGTCAGCAAAACATCAGTTTCAACAATAACAAGCTACTTCCTTAATTCAATGCCCACTCCAGACACCATATCTGACCGCAACGTCTGATTGTAGTTCGCTGCTCTGTCTACAATGTATGACCGTTGGTTGTGGTTAGATTAGCTACAAGCTGTGTCCTGCTTTTCTGCTTCTACAAAGTAAGTAATAATTAGCAAAGCTAAGAATATTTCTCCAACAGGAAGGATATGCTTGCCATAGAGAGAGTGAAACAGAGGGTCAGCAGACTAATCCCTGGGATGGTGGGATAGTCTTATGAGGAAACTGGGCCTATATTCCTTAAAGTTTCGAAGAATGAGAGGTGATCTCATTGAAACTGATAACATTCTTACAGGGCGTGACAGTGTGGACGTAGATAGGATGTTTGCCCTGGTTGGTGAGTCTAAAATCAGGGGACCAAGTCTCAGAATAAGGAGTAGGCCATTTAAAACTGAGATAGAGTTGAATTTCTACACTCAGACGGTGGTGAATCATTGGAATTCTCTACCTCAGAGAGCTGTGGCAGTTCAATCATTCAGCATGTTCAAGACAGAAATTGTTAGAAATCTTGATACTCATGACATCAAGGGATATGGGGATAGCACGGGAAAGGGGCGTTGTGGTAGATGACCAGCCATGATCGAATTGAATGGCAGAACAGGTTCGACGGGCTGAATGGCCTTCTCCTATGTTCCTCTGTTCCTAAGAGAGTTGACGCCAGCGTGCAGCCCTGCTTTACCCAACTGCTGATCTTGAAAGTGTCTGATGTTGCTCCATTGGAACTGATGGAACTGTGCATGTTCTCGTGGAAAGAAGAGATGATGCCCAAGAGTTGAGGAGGGCAGCCGAGTTTCCATCGCAGTTTGAAGAGTCCGTCTCTGCTGACAAGATCAAAGGCCTTGGTGATGCTTATCGAAGTCTGTGTGGCTCTGTGGCGCAATGGATAGCGTGTTGGAATTCTAAATAATGATAAAATAAAGCATTAAGAAGTTGTGGGTTCAAATCCCACCAGAGTCAGATTTTGGACCAGAGACAGAAGAGCATGACGGAACAGAGAGTTAACAAGTGTGTCAAAAGCACCGATTCAGAGACAGAGCAAGAGAGAGAGGAGCACAGCAGGAGTGACATCACAATGGAGAGTGAGAGCAGGGAAACAGAGAGCCGCTGGGGTGAGTTGACTGGATTTGGTTCTTGCTTCGGTGCAGTGGCAGGAGCTATTTGGTGAGGATCTGTTAAGCTATGACATCACAGGCAAGCAGGTAGTTGATTGGTTTGGAAGAAGCTGCATGTTTGATGAGTATCTGGCAAGTGATGAAGGTCAATTTTAGTCCTAATGTTTAAAATAGTAAACAAACTAGTAGTAAGCTTAATAAAATAAACAATTGAATAAAATAATTAAGTAGTTAATTGAAACACGTTCAGGATGACAGGACAGATGATGTGTCACAGTTGCAGCATGTGGGAGCTCCTGGATGCCAGTGTGATCCAGGGCAAGCACATCTGCAGTAAGTGTTATTCTCAATTGCTGTAAATGTAAAACTGTAATTGACATGACAATGGTGAAACGGAAGGGTTGGGAAGAAACTCATGACAGTATTGAAGGAAACTGATCTCCCTTGCAATGTTTGTATTTTTTGGTGCTGTTTGGAAACTGTTTGGCAATGTAATTTTTACAGATTTTTATGAATAAAGTATATTTTGGAAATAAAAAAAAGTGTTTAAGGCTCAAAGAGCCTGCATGAAAAAATCAGGAGGGGTTTCTGAGCCCAACCAACGTGAAACTGCTTGCGCACACGATGTGTATGCAGGAACATAACGAAGGACTGGGACGAGCGAGGACAAATGGTATGGGAAGCAACAACTAATTTTTAGAAAAAATGGGTGTAAGAATTGCTTCCATTAATGTGCGGAGCATTAAATCTACTATGCGATGTGTTTCAACCTTGGATTACCTTGCCAAGGTCAAAGCTGACCTACTGTTTCTGCAGGAGTGTGGAATACCACTCCTCAGCACCGACAGGCAGTGGTCGCGGTGGTGGTCCCACGGGCCATCGATCTGGTTGGGGGGTAATGATTGCCGTTCCGCCGGCCTGGGTATTCTGCTGCGGGGAGGTAACTTCACCATCTCTGATGTTAAGGAGGTGGTGGGCGGTCGCCTCCTCGTAGCAGACGCGATGTCCAACAACGCTCCGCTCCTGTTGATCAACGTGTACGCCCCGGTACAACGCAGCGAGCGTCTGACCGTCTTCCAGCAGCTCCCACTGCTGCTGGCGACGTCCAGGCCGGTCATCCTAGGCGGTGACTTCAACTGCATCATCGATGCGGCTGGGCGATCCGGCAGTGACGACAGCAAACTGGACGCTGCGTCCAGATTCCTAATAGAAACAGTTAAAGATGCCAAACTGCACGACGTCTTCAGTAAGCCTGCAGACGGAGCGCAGCGCAGATACACATGGTCAAGATCGGACGGATCTGCCCGTTCCAGGATTGACTTCCTGTCTGTGTCCCGTGCTGTCACAGTGGGATCCACCGACGTCAAGCCTGTTACTGGCCGACTGTCACTTACAGGACGACCAGCGGGTTGGCAGAGGGACGTGGAAGCTCAATGCGACACTGCTGACCCCAGAGAACGTTGAGGAACTCAAAAGGGATTACAAAGGTTGCAGGACCGTGAAACCCCTCTTTGAGTCTCCAGTTCACTGGTGGGAAGCGATCAAGGAGAACATCAAGAGGTTCTACATCCACAAAGGTGTTCAGAGGGCGAGAGAGAGACAGAGGGAAATGTCCCGACTCCAGAAAATTATGCAAAATCTACTCCGGTTGCAGTCAATGGGGCTCGAGGTCAAAGAGGACCTCCAAGAGGTGAAGAGCCAGCAGGCCCGCTCTTTGCCAAGGAGGCTTCCAAGATCATCTTCCGGTCCAGAGTCCGCTCCATCGAGCAGGATGAGACGTGCTCGCGTTACTTCTTCCAGAAGGTACACAGATAGAGCTCTGTTATCAGCAGCCTGAAGGAAGAAGATGGCTTGGTAACGTCTTCGCAGTCGGACATACTAAGGATCAGCAAATCCTTTTATGCTGGGCTGTATGACGCGAAGCAAACAGACAGCAGAGCCTCCCAGTCCTTCCTGTCATCTATCACAGAGGTCTTAGATGACAGCAGGAGGGAGAGATCGGACAAGCAGATAACTCTGGACGAGCTGACAAAGGCCGTCGAGTCCTTCGAGACGAGTAAAACACCCGGGAGCGACGGCTTACCGGTCGAGTTGCACTCGGCCCTGTGGGACTGGGTCGGCCCGGACCTGCTGGAAGTATACGAGACTATGCTCCTGGCCGGCAGCATGCAGAATCCATGAGGAAAGGCATCATCACACTCATTTACAAGCAGAAGGGGGAGAGGGCAGAAATCAGAAATTGGCGGCCCATCTCACTGCTTAATGTTGACGACAAGATTCTGTCCAAAGTCATAGCCAGACGAGTCAAGTCTGCTCTGGAGTTGGTGATTCACCCCGATCAGACCTGTACTGTACCCGGCAGGAAGATCTCTGATAGTCTCGCGCGACTCAGGGATGCGATCGCCTACGTACGGGACAGGAGGGTGGACACCTGCCTCATCAGCCTGGACCCGGAGAAGGCTTTTGACAGGATATCGCACACCTATATGATGGACGTGCTTTCCAAAATGGGGTTTTGGGAGGGAATCTGCAATTGGATCCAACTACTCTGCACAAACATCAGTAGCGCAGTTTCAATCAACGGGTGGAAATCGGAAAGTTTCCCGATCAAGTCTGGAGTCAGACAGGGCTGTCCTCTCTCCCCGGTCTTGTTTGTCTGCTGTATTGAACCCTTTGCTGAGTCTATTAGGAAGGATGCGAGCATCGGAGGGGTGACAATCCCAGGCAGCGGAGGCACTCAGGTTAAAACCTCCCTGTACATGGATGACGTCGCCGTCTTCTGCTCGAATCCACTGTGGTGCGCAGACTGATGAGCATCTGCGACCAGTTCGAACTGACGTCGGGAGCTAAAGTTAACCACGGCAAGAGCGAGGCCATTTTCTTTGGGAACTGGGCTGACCGATCCTTTGTCCCTTTCATCGTCATGTCAGATTACCTGAAGGTGCTGGGGATATGGTTCGGAAGGGCCGGGACGTGCACCAAAACATGGGAGGAGCGAGTAGCCAAGGTACGACAAAAGTTGGGCATGTGGGGGCAGCGATCTCTCTCCATTGTGGGTAAGAACCTGGTCATCAGGTGCGAGGCGCTCACGTTGTTGCTCTACGTGGCGCAGGTCAGGCCCATACCCCACTCCTGCGCCGTGGCAGTCATCCGAGCCATTTTCCGCTTCATCTGGGGACCTAAAATGGACAGGGTCCAGAGGGACACGATGTTCAAATCTCTGGACAAGGGCGGGAAAAATGTACCCAACGTGGCCCTCATCCTGATGACCACCTTCGTGTGCGGCTGCATCAAGCTGTGTGTAGACCTCCAGTACGCAAACTCCAAGTGTCACTACGTGCTGAGGTTCTATCTGTCCCCGGTGTTGCGAAGGATGGGCTTGGCCACATTGCCGCGGAACGCTTCATGCAGTTGGGCCGTGCCGTACCACCTATCCTTCGTGGAGCAGTTTCTGCGGGAAAACACCTTTGACCACTGGTCCGTCAGGCAGTGGTCTGCACGGAATGTCCTCAAGGCCCTACGGGAAAAGGAGATGGTGGATCCTGTCGGATGGTTCCCCGAGCAGACCGTCAAAGTCATTTGGCGGAATGCCTCATCAGCAGAACTTTCAAACAAGCACCAAGATGTAGCTTGGCTGGTGGTGAGAAGGGCCCTTCCCGTCAGATCCTTCATGCACACCCGAAGTCTCGCCCCCTCCGCACAATGCCCCCACGTTGGCTGTGGTGGGGAAGAAACGGTCGCCCACCTCCTCCTGGAATGTGTCTTTGCAAAGCAGGTGTTGAAAGAGATGCAGTGGTTTTTGTTGAGGTTCATCCCAAGCAGCTTTGTAACACAGGAGTCTGTGCTCTGCGGGCTGTTCCCAGGGACGCACACCGAGACAAACATCAACTGCTGCTGGAGGACTATCAATTCGGTGAAAGACGCCCTTTGGTCTGCCCGAAACTTGCTGGTCTTCCAGCGCAAAGCGTTGTCCACCACCGAATGTTGCAGACTGGCACATTCCAAGGTCCAGGACTACGTGCTGAGGCACGCACTAAAGCTTGGGGCAGCCGCAGCAAAGGCTCAATGGGGAAAGACTACAGTGCAAGGTCCCCCCATCAAGCTGAACTGAGGGGCTGGATCCATGGGAAACCCCTTCGAACTGTTTCGTTGATATTTTCATTTACTGTAAATATGAAACTGTAATTGGCATTACAAGAGTGAAATGGAAGGGTTGTGAAGAAACTCATGATCGTATTGAAGGAAACTGATCTCCCTTGCAATGTTTGTATTTTTTGGTGCTGTTTGAAACTGTCTGGCAATGTAATTTTTGCAGATTTTTATGAATAAAGTATATTTTGGAAATAAAAATAAAAGATATCTGTTCTTATCAGTTTAATATCTGATATGTCCCCTATCTTGGGACCAAATATTAAATTGATTTTTGGGACAGGGAAATGGAACAGGGGCTTGTTCCGTCCACTCCATGCATCCACCTGGTAAAAAAAAAAAATAACAAAAAAGTTTGCGGCTCAAAGAGTGAGAAAAAAGGAATGTAGTGGTAGTAGGAGACAGCATAGTAAGGTGGATTAACTCTGTTTTTTTAGATTAGAGATACAGCACTGAAACAGGCCCTTCGGCCCACCGAGTCTGTGCCGACCATCAACCACCCATTTATACTAATCCTACACTAATCCCATATTCCTACCAAACATCCCCACCTGTCCCTATATTGCCCTACCACCTACCTATACTAGTGACAATTTATAATGGCCAATTTACCTATCAACCTGCAAGTCTTTTGGCTGTTCTCTGCAGCAAAGAGCAAGAGTCCAGACGGCTGTGTTGCCTGCCAGTGCCAGGATTCAGGACGTCTGCTCAGGGCTGGAGAGAAACATCCAATGGGAGGGGGAGGAGCCAGTTGTCGTGGTCCATGTCGGTACCAACGACATAGTCAGGACAAGGATAGAGGTTCTGCATAGTCAGTATGAGGAACGAGGCAGCAAATTAAGTAGGAGAACCTCAAAGGTCATCATCTGTGGATTATTACCTGAGCCATGTGCAAATTGGCATCGGACAAATAAGATTAGAAAAATTAATGCGTGGCTCAAAGACTGGTATGGTAGTAGTGGGTTCTGGTTCGTGGGGCATTGGCACCAGTACTGGGGAAAGAGGTGGCTGTACCATTGGGACGGTCTGCACCTGAACCGTGCTGGGACTGGTGTTCCAGCGAGCCACATAACTAGGGAAGTAGAGACAGTTTTAAACTGAATAGTGGGGGCAAGGGATCAAAATTGGGTAGATATGGTGAATCAAGGAGGAGAGACAAGGCAAGAGAGAAAGGTATAAATATGGGAAATGATAAACAGACTGTGACAGGAAGGGACAGAGCATACAAATCAAAGAGTAAATCAACAGATAAGGCGAGAGGTTACAAAAATAATAATTGGACAAAACTAAATGTTCTGTATCTGAATGCATGGAGCATTCGAAACAAAACAGATGAACTGAGAGCACAAATAGAATAAATAAGTACGATCTGATAGTCATTACAGGGACATGGCTTCAGGGCGACATCGATTGGGATGTGAATATTGGAGGTTACATGGGATTTAGGAAGGACAGGAAGCTTGGAAAAGGTGGCGGGGTAGCTCTGTTAATTAATGATGGTATTAGCGCAATGGAGAGGGATGACCTGAGTTCTGGAGATCAGGATGTAGAAGCAGTTTGGGTTGAGATGAGAAATAATACAGGCAAGAAGTGACTTGTGGGAATGGTGCACAGGCCACCTAACATTAATCACACTGTAGGATGGGGTATAAAAAAAGAAATAATGGCAGCTTGTCAGAAAGGTACAGCAATAATTATGGGGGATTTTGAGCTCCATGTAGACTGGAAAATTCTGATGGGCAGAGGTAGCCTAGATGAGGAGTACATAGAATGTTTTTGGGATAATTTCCTGGAAAAATAAGTTCTGGAGCCAACCAGAGAGCAGGCTCTACTAGACCTGGCATTGTGCAACGAGATAGGATTAATTAATGACCTCACAGTGAAGTTGCCCCAAAGTAGTAGCGATCATAATATGATTGAATTTTACATTCAGTTTGAGGGAGAGGAGAGTGGGTCCCAGACTGGTATTTTAAACTTAAATAAGGGTAATTATAGGGACATGAAAGCAGAGCTAGCTAAAGTGAACTGGCAAATTAGGTTAAGGGATAAGTCAATAGAGATTCAGTGGCAGACATTTAAGGAAAATTTCAGAATACACAGAATAGATACATTTCAACGAGAAAGAAAAATTCCAAAGGTGGGACTCACCATCCGTGGTGAACAAAAACAGTTAAAGATGCTATCAAACTTAAAGAAAAAGACTATAATTGTGCAAAGATGGGAGGCAGGTCAGAAGATTGGACAGAATATAAAAAACAGCAAGAATGACTAAAAGATTGATAAGGAAAGCAAAATTAGAGTACGAGAGAAAGCGAGCGAGAAATATAAAGACAGCTAGTAAGAGTTTCGATAGATATTTTAAAAAGAAAAGAGTTAACAAAGTGAGTGTTGGTCCTATGGAAAGTGTGTCTGGGGAAATAATAATGGATAATTAAGAGATGGCTGATGAATTGAACAGATACTTTGGATTGGTCTTTACTATTGAGGATACAAATAACATCCCAGTATTCGCTGTAAGTCAGGAAATGGAAGGGAGGGAGGAACTCAAGAAAATTACAATCACCAGGGAAGTGGTACTAAACAAATTGTTGGAGCTGCGGGCTGACAAGTCGCCAGGTCCTGACGTGGCTAGTGAGATAGTTGATGCGCTGGTTTTAATTTTCCAAAATTCCCTCGCTTCGGGAAGGTTCTGTTAGATTGGAAAGTAGCGAATGTAATTCATTTATTCAAAAAGGGAGGGAGACAGAAAGGAGGAAACGACAGGCCAGTTAGCTTTACATCTGTCTTCGGGAAAATGTTAGGAGCGATTAATGAAGATGTTATAGCAGGGCATTTAGAAAAAATTAAGGTAACCAGGCAGAGGCACATGGTTTTGTGAAAGGGAAACCATGTTTAACCAATTTATTGGAGTTCTTTGATGGAGTTATATGTGCTGTGGATAAAGGGGTACCGGTGGATGTATTGTACTTCGATTTCCAGAAGGATAAGGTGCCATATCAAAGGTTATTGCAGAAAAGCTCATGGTGTCGGGGGTAACATATTGGCATGGATAGAAGATTGGCTAGCTGACAGGAAACAGAGAGTCAGCATAAATGGGTCATTTTCTGGTTGGCAAGAAGTAACGAGTGGTGTGTCACAAGGGTCTGTGCTGGGGCCTCAACATTCTACAATTCTCGAAATGACTTTGATGAAGGGACCAAAAGTATGGTTGTTAAACTTTCTGATGATAAAAATAGGGAGGAAAGTAGGTTGTGAAGAGGACAGAAGGGGGCTACAAAGGGATATAGATAGGTTAAGTGAATGGGCAAAGACCTGGCAAATGGAGTGTAATGTGGGAAAGTGGGAAATTGTCCACTATGGCAGGAAGAGTAAAAAAGCATATTATCTAAATGGTGAGAGATTGCAGAGATCTGAGATGCAGAGGGATCTGGGTGTCCTAGTGCACGAATCGCAACAGATTAGTCTGCAGGTACAGCACATAATTAGGAAAGCCAGTAGAATGTTATCATTTATCGCCAGGGGAATTGAATACAATATTAGGGAGGTTATGCTTCAGCTACACAGGACATTGGTGAGACCACTTCTGCAGTACTGAGTACAGTATTGGTCTCCTTATTTATGGAAGGATGTAAATACATTGAGGTAGTGCAGAGAAGGTTTACTAGACTAATACATGGAATGGGCGGGCTGTCTTACGAGGAAAGATTGGACAGGCTAGGTTTGTATCCACTAGAGTTTAGAAGAGAAAGAGGCGACATGATTGAAACATACAAGATCCTGAGAGGTTTTGACAGGGTGGATGTGGAAAGGATGTTTCCCCTTGTGGGAGAATCTAGAGCTAGGGGGTCACTGTTTAAAAATAAGGGGTCACCCATTTAAGACAGAGATGAGGAGCAATTTTCCCCCTCAGAGGGTCGTGAGACTTTGGAATTTTCTTCCTCAAAAGGCGGTGGAAGCAGAGTCTTTGAATATTTTTAAGGGAGAGATGGATAGATTCTTTATCTGCAAGGGGGTGAAAGGTTATCGGAGGGAGATGGAAATGTGGAGTAATCAGTTCAGCCATGAGCTTATTGAATGGTGAAGCAGGCTCGAAGGGACGAGCGGCCCACTCCTCCTCCTAATTCGCATGTTCATATGTAAAGACAATGTAGAGTGGTCTGTACTGTTCACAGTACTTCTCCTGTAACTGCCAAAGTGAGCAGATCATGTCGACTGTCGATCTACCAGATCTGAAGCTGCACTGAGACTCAGGATAGATGTGTGATGCCAGGGTCTGCAATCTGGTCAGAGCAATGTGAGCAAAGACCTTCCCCACAATACTTAGCAAGGAGATGCCTCGGTAATTGCTGCAGTACCTGCGATTCCCCCTTATTGTTGTACAAGGTGACAATGTTTGCATCATGCATGTTTTGAGGTGCAGATCTTTCCTTCCAACAGAGACACAGAAGTTCATGGTGATGCTGCAGCAGAGCCGCTTTTCCACTTTTGATGATTCCAGGTGGAAGACCATCATTTCCCGGGGCTTTGCCACTGGCAAGACGGTCAATGACCTTATTGAGCTCTACTATGGTGGGGTCATTGTCCAGCTCCTCCATGACAGGGAAGTCTGGAATGGCGCTGAGAGCCACTTCAATGACAATATTCTCTGTTGTGTAGAGTTTAAGGTAATGCTCCACTCACCTTTCCATCTGCTTGATAACAGACGATTCCACTTTGACATTGCACTGAGGCCTTGAGCATTGTTGTCTGAAAGAGCCTGATTGAGGATGTTGAGGAACTCCTGGGTCCTTTCTGGATCAGTGGTTCGTCAAGTGTTGATCAGAGGACGACCTTTCTTCATGGATAGATGAAGCTTCCTTGGCTGAAGCCTGACCTTGTTACACACCAGGGAGTGGTCAGTGTCACAGTCAGCGCTGTAATAGCTGCGAGTGATGAGGACACTGCTGAGGGTGGTATGTCTGGTGATGATGAGGTCTAGCTGGTGCCAGTGGCGTGATCTTGGATGGCTCCAGGACACCCTGTGGCACAGCTTGACCTGGAAGTAGCTGTTCATCACACAGAGTCCATGGTGACAGCATAGCTCCAGCAACCTCTGTCCATTTTCATTCATCTTGGAAATCCCCTGGTGCCCTATGCTCGTTGGCCAAGCTGTAGTCAGTACCCAAGCTTGCGTTGAAGTCTCCAAGAAGGTACAGTCCCTCAGTGCTGGGAATTCTACTGATGGAAGTGTCAAGAGTCACATGGAATTGATCCTTGACATCTGGGGTGGAGGTGAGTGTCGGGACATAGATGCACATGAGATTAATTGGGCCCACGCTTGTTGACACGTGAAGAGTAAGAAGTCTCTCTGAGCCTACTGTGGGTGGTTCACTCATCTCAAGTGGCGTGTATTTTCCTGTGAAACCCACTCCATGCTCACGAGTTGCTTCTTGGGATTTCCCCTGCCAGAAGAAAGTGTAGTGTTTCTCTTTGAGGGATCCACTTTGAATGAGTCTAGTTTCTTGCAGCACAGCAATGTCCACATTGAGCCTTGTGAGTTACTTGTCTATCACAGCTGTCTTGTGTGTGTCATCAACCTGCAGAAGGGTGTCAGTAAGGCCAGGACACATGGTCCTTACATTCCAGCTTGCGATGCGAAGGACTGGTGTCTTCTTTGTTGAGCTTGCTTTTCTTGGTGCATTGATTATCGATCCGCCTGTTGAGAGATGACTCTCTAAGCTCCAAGCACCCATTGATGCAAGCAGGTCGTGGCAGGACAGCACCTAACTGATTGGCGGCTGCCCAGCTTGGAGTGGGTGGTAGCTATCCAATGAGATGCCATGTCATCTTCCACTGTCAGAAGTAACCCCTGGTGCTCATACTCTGCACCAATTGAGTGAGAGCTGATAATCGGTAACCGTTTCTTCCCGCGTTGTGTTAATGTTTAAGCACAAATAGTGTCCTCTACACGGCACATTAGTACTGAACACAAAATGGCTCCTTTGGTCATGTGTTAATTATAAAATAGCTTTCTTGACCTTGTTCGTCATTACAATGGTTTGAAAGATTGTGGTTCGAGTCTCTGATATTTCCATCCTTACTTCCCTCAGCAACCAGGATGCAGCCCATTCAAACTCGGTGACTTTTCTACTGTGAGTGCTGCCAACCTTGTAATTGTCTCCTCTTTATCTATTTTCATCCTGTCCAATTTCTTCACTTCCTCCTCCTTTACTGTGACATTTGCAGCATCCGCTTATTTTGTGATACTTAATTAGTATCTCAGCCACACCCTCTGCCTCCACAGGATCTCCTAAATGACCCACCCATTAATTGACTGTCCATATGTTGGTAAAAGATTTCAGAGTTCCCAGTTATGTGACTCGCTAATCTTTTCTCATACATTCTCTTGCTGATCTCATTTCCTTTTTCAACTCTCCTCTGTACTTTCTTTATTCTGCTTGTTTCTCTACTGCACATAAATCCTCACAGGATTTCGATATTAATGATTTTTGAACTATTTTGTTGAAGGATTGAGTTTTGCAAATTTCTCCCTAGCTCCCCTCATGGTCAGGCAGAAAGTTTACCTGCTGTGTTTTCAAACAGCAACAGCTTTATTTGAAAAGCCATTATGACAGGATTCCGGGTTTTAATCCAGTCACAAATCTGGTTCTGATGTCTTGTGGCTCCAGCTGTCACATGACCTGTCAGAGGATGACCTCATAATTGACCCAGTCATGGAGCTGTGGGTTGATGTTTAAATTGTTTCAAAATAATTTTCCAGAAGGACAATTAAAATGAATCGATATATAAAAGGTAGATTTTGTGCATTTGTGCTCCCAGTGGAAATTCCTGCAGTCTGCTCGTTTTCAGAACCCCAATTCCCCACGGGAAGCTCTGTGTCGGAATATGTATTCATTATATCAATATTATACAGAATCATTTCATGGGAGACCCCAGTGTGAATTGTAGACAGGTGGGTCAGTTTTAACTTTCAAATTAACACAGAAGCAAAATACTGCAGATGCTGGAAATCTGAAGTAAATACAGAAAATGCTGGAAATACTCAGCAGGTCTGGCAGCATCTGTGGAGAGAGAAACAGAGTTAACGTTTCAGATCTGTGACCTTTCATCAGAACAGGGCTGAAATTGTTTGTGGAACAGACACGATGGGCCAAGTGGCCTCTTTCTGTGCCTTAAACTTTCTATGAGTCTAAGATTCTATGAGATTCTGGAATCAATTGCAGGGTCGACGACATTATACTCTGTCAGGATAGGAAGATGGAGATTATTAACTACAGTGCAAGAATATAGATGCTTTTACATTATTTTAATCGAAATTGATTTAAATGTTGTGTTCACGAATCCGATCTTTTGATCACAATGACACTGATAACAATGGAAAAAGCAAGACTTGCATTTCACGACCACAGGACGTTCCAAAGCCTTTTACAGCCAATGAAGGACTTTACAAGTGTAGTCACTGGAGTCATGTAGGAAACATGGTGGCCAATGTGTGCACAGCAAGCTCCCAGAAACAACAATGTGATAAAAACCAGATAATCTGTTTTTAAGTGATGTTGATTCAGGGTTAAACAATGACCAGCATCCCAGAAATAATTCCCCTTCTATTCTCTGAAATAGTGCCATGGTACCTTTCACATCCGACTGAGAGGGCAGAGGGATCCTCAGTTTTCTGTCTCACCTGAAAAACAGCATTTCTGATAGTGCAGCACTGCCTTCGTACTGCACTGGAGTGTCAGCCATTTTTAAAGGCTGTTAGTCCCACTGGAAAATATTTAAAGGAAGATTAAATGAAATGAAATAAATACATTGCTTTTGCATCTCTCCCATCCCCCCCAAGAACAGTTAAATTAATTATTTGCCCTTTCCCTCCCAAAACCTACCTTTACCATCTGACCCCAACTGCACAAACTGTAAACTATAACCCTTCCCACCATCCCCGACACCCATGACATTAATTTGACTCCGTCCCCCCACCCCCACACTGAGAAACTTAACTTCTCCCCCCTCCCCACCAGTGTTGCACCTCATTTCCCCGGATGGGGCTCCGAAGGCACGGCAGTGCCGGCCACTGGGCTGAAGATCGCAGCTGGATATCAGGAAGTGATGGGATAATAATTAATGCAGGTTTGTGGTCCCGTTGACGAGCGGTGGGGTGTCCCCCACAAGGCCTCGCCGTCGCCGGCAATATCGAGCCAGGCCCTGCCGGCGTTGAGGTCCGTGGCGGGCCTCATCCGGGGCCTTCTTCAGGCGGCTCCCATCCCACCCCCACCACAGATCTCGACGTCGAGGGCTCTATAGAATCCAGCACATTGTTTCTGTCAATCTCAACTCCACAAGGATTTGCCTGTTAATTGTAGAAAAATTAAAGCTCTATAACCTTTTGATAAAAGGGGGTTCAAATCCATTTCCAAACAAATAATCGTTCTCATTGTATCGAGAACATGTTTTCTTACATGCAAACATACCAATTAGGAGCAGGAGTAGACCACTTGGCCCCTCGAGCCTGCTCCACCATTCAATAAGATCATGGCTGATCTGATTGTAACCTCAACTCCACATTCCCACCTGCCCCCGATAACCTTTCACCCCCTTGTTTATCATGAATCTATCTACCAAAGCCTTAAAATATTTCAGAATTTCTGCCGTCCAGCAACTCTCACTTTATTTCCTGGATTTCACCTAAAAAATGTATTTCCACACTTTAGATATCCTGTACTTCATTAATGTTTTTGCTCTCTGGGGATTTCCCTTTAATTATATTCAGCGCTGGTATTTTACTGCCACACACTGACTGAAAGTGTCCCATCTTTCTGCAGGAAAAACACTCAGCTTCTTTGGTGAGGCAGTTTTCCCACTTGTGTCTCTCTCGGCCAAACCTACTGCAATTGGTTGCAGCTACCACCAGATGCTCTTCCCGTCTTTCTTGTCTTTTACCCCTAATATTTCCTTTTGTTTTCTGAACAAATTCAATTGAGTCTGCAACTCTCGAGATCAGACTCTCCCTGTCCCCTCGAACAACGGATTGGTTAAACTTTCTAACCTCTGTTTGTCTGCTCAATTGAAACTCTTTCGTTAATGTGAGATCAGCCCTGGACTGTAGATGATCTGAAAGGGTGTTGTCTAATACCCCGAACACAATCCTGTCTCCATTCAGCTCTTCCCTTAAGTTGCGGTATTCACAATCCTCCGTGATTCATCCTCCGTACAAGTAATTGATAAATGAAGGAATACTCTCCCCTTTCTGTTTTGTACGCTTATTAAATTCAAAGTGATTCCTGACAATGCAGCAGCCAGCCGACGTCATCAGAGTGCTCCAAGATGCGCACATGCACAAACAGTCTCCTGCGCTCTGAGATGCTGCGCATGCTCAGCCTACGTCTTCCAGGACTAAGTGGCGCATGCGCGGGAATACTCTCTACCCCCTCTCAGCCACTCACTCCAGGCCGCTCACTGCCCGCTCCTCGCTAACCCCGCTCCCCCGCCCTCCGGCCGCTTGCTACACCCCCACCCCCGCACTGCCCTCTCTCTGTCCACTCATGCCCCGCTAACCCCCCACGTCCCTCCAGACACTAGCTCTAAGCCATGCTGCTTCCCTCCTCTCGGCCTCTCGCTCCAACATTCGATCATTCTTCACCGCACCACCCGATAAAGCAAGGCGAGCCTCGAGGGGTGCTGGGGCAATGGTGGAGCGAGTGGCCGAGAGGAGGGAAGCGGCAGAGCCCATGGCCTGGAGTGTGAGCGGCCAGAGAGCAGGATGGGGGTGGTGGTGGGCGAAGCGGGGAGTGAGCAGTCAGAAAGTGGGATGGGGGGAAGCGGGGAATGATCGACCGGAGAATGGGATGGCGCTGTTTGGAGGGGATTTGAGGAAAAAATGTTTCACCTCGAGAGTGGTTGGAATCTGGAACACATTGCCTGAAGGAGTGGTAGAGGCAGGAACCCTCACAACATTTAAGAAGTATCTAGATGAGCACTCAAAACGCCACAAAATACAAGGCTACGGCCACGTGCTGGAAAATGGAATTAGAATAGATAGGTACTTGATGGCCGGCACGGACATGATGGCCCGAAAGTAATTCACTTTCGGTGAATTAAGATGACTTGGTACTATATAACTAGTGAATGCACAAGAAGGAGCGGGGGACTGTTGGGGGTGGGACGGAGGCGGCGATGGCAACCTTTGAGGGGATTTTTGGGTCGAAGTTGTTTTCTGTGATAAATTGAGTAGCTCCATCTTTAATCCTGGCAGCTGCCTGAATGTCACAGACAGTGACATTTCAGTGGAAGAGGCTGCATTTGCGCATGTGCTAGTACAGCGTCTCCTGGTGGTTGCGTTGTCAGCAAACGCAGCGTTTTCACTTTGGCTCCACGATGACATATTTTTCCTCAATTAAAATAGGTCTTGAGTGCCTTAATAAGTTCTTCACACATAGCCTTCTGTTCTTCATGAGGATGTTGCAAACACACTCCCTCCATTTCAGACAATAGTGTACTGACCTGCTCCATGTCTGGCTTCTGCACGAGAGCCGATGCAGTAGATACCTTGCAAACCTCTGGAACCATCTCGGCCACTCCTCGGCTTGGTTCAGTCCAGTGAACTTTTCAAAGGTACAGGCAAAGATTTCTCCATCTTCACTTTGGTTTACTGTGGCCCCCATATAATATTCTGATTCTGTCAACAATTTATAAGAGTCTGACGGTTAAAATAACCTGAGTTTACTCTGCACACCTTGCATTGAATGTTTCATCCACAACTCTCCATGAGGTGCCGTACAGATTATATTACATCACTTCCTGTGATGATGCACATAGTCTATTTTCTATAATCTGCCCAGTTACAACCCAATGTCCACTCTTGTATGATTGTACAGATGTGAGAAAAGCTGAGGATGGGAATGGAACGTCTGAATGAAGATTTCATGATGCTGATGATGTAAATGAGGCTGATCTGTTACCCATTCCACAATCCCTCTTTATTTCTGTGCATGTTTCTCGATGTTGTTTCAACCAAATTGAAAAAGAATCACAAATCCTCCTCTGGAGCCTCAGACATTCATTAAAAAAAGGCATGGTGGCCAAGTGGTAAGACGTCAATCTCGGATACTGAAGATCACTGGTTCATTCCCTGTTCATGCCTTTTGATTAGTTTCTCACTTTAAATGTGATGTTTTCCTGAAGGATGCCCATTGCGTTTGCTTTCCCCTGATTGTTTTGACCATCTGGAAATCCGTGTCATGTCGCACTTCATCCTGGACACTGGGAAGAACATGAGGTGTAGCCACATGGTCCCTCGAACCTTCTCTGCCAGTTCACAATGCTTCCAATTTTTGTATCATCCATAAACTTTGAAATTCTGCCCTGTACACCAAGGTATTAATATACATCAGGAAAGTCAAGCGTCCCAACACTGACTCCTGGGAAACTCCACCACAAACCTTCCTCTAGCCCGAAGAACATCCATTGCTCACTACTCTTTGTTTCATGTCACTCAGCCAATTCCATATCCATGTTACGACTGTCCTTTTTATTCCATGAGTTATAACTTTGCTCACAAGTCTGTTGTGTTGCATTGTATCAAACTCCTTTTGAAAGTCAATAAAAGCAAAATACTGCAGATGCTATAAATCTGAAATATAAATAAAAAGTGCTGGAAATACTCAGCAGATCTGGCAGCATCTGTGGAGAGAGAAACAGAGTTAATGATTCAGGTCAGTGAACTTTCAGATGCTGCCAGACCTTTTGAAAGTCCATGTAGACCACATCAACAGCATTGCCCTCATCATCCCTCTCTGTTCCCTCATCAAAAAATTCCAGCAGGCCAGTTAAACATGATTTTCCCTGAAGAAATCCATGCTGGCTTTCTTGAATTAACCCACATTTATCCATGGGACTATTAATTTTGTCCCGAATTAATCTTTCGAGAAGATTTCCCACCTCCGAAATTGAACTGACTGGGGAGTGAGACGAGGTGAGTTGCTCTAACAGAGAGCCAGCACGGGTTCGACAGGCCGAATGGCCTCCTTCTGTGCTGTAGCCATTCTATGATTGTATGATTCTTGCAACAACTGTTGGTGGAGAGGCAGTGATGCAGGAATGGGTTGACAGAAAGCGGAAAGTCTGGGCTGGAGTGTGTTCGGGTTTGTGAATAAAGGTGATTTGAAAGCTGTGTTCCAAATTGAAGTGTTTATTGGAAGCAAGAAGTTGATGTAAAAAATAAAGAGTAAAACGTTTTAAGATGAAGCGTGGTATGATTGAGGATAGCAGTAAATATTGTGTTGGTGAATTATTTGTGTTAATAAACTTCCACTGCGCCCTTTGCTGCAGGCTGCTGTTTATATCCAGCTATGTATTAGTGCTGTGTATTAGCGAGAAAAATGTTTGTTTCAACGCTGTTTAGAAAACAATAGCATTGCACTCAAACCGTCCCAGACATAGCAACACACGTACAAAAGCAAAATACTGCAGATGCTGGAAATCTGAAACATAAACAGAAAATGCTTGAAATAGTCAGCAGGTCTGGCGGCATCTGTGGAGAAAGAAACAAAGTTAATGTGAGCTAACGAAACAGACCTGAACTGTTAACTGTTTCTTTCTCCACAGATGCTGCCAGACCAACTGAGCATTTCCAGCATTTTCTGTGTTTATTACAGCAACACATGTGTTGGGAGGCTCAGCCTGGCTACACAATGTTACAAGGACGCTGAGTAACACCATCGACAACGGGACAGAGAGAAAAACACACAGAAAACCAATAGACTGTGAAGTAGCAAAAGGGAGGGACAGATGGAGAGAGATAGACAACGAGACTGAGATGGAGAAACAAGGCATTTGTATGATTGTACTCTCCCTGTTGTCTAAAGGTATTTCCTGTTGAGTAAATATGTTTTCTGTTGTGTAAAGATGTACCCTGTTGTTGTGTAAAGGTTTCCCCTGTTATTGTTTTATTTTCTGTTCCTGACCGTCTCCTCACTGTGACCATTTGTCCTGGTTTTATTGTGGCCAACATCACGATCTGGTGGTGGAAAGGAGGCTCTGCAGGAAGGGGTTGACAAAGTGGGAGAGACTCAGCTGGTCCGTGTTTGCAGCTTGTGTTCGTGTGAGCAAAAGTGATTTGTTACTGATTGATGTGATCACTGGAAGGAAAAAGCTCATCGCAACAGAGTGACTTTGGAAGCATCTTGTTATTATGGGTAAACACTTGATGTTTTGCAAGTGAACGGTTTGTATTATTACCAAGCATAAATAGCAAAGAATGGTTTCGATCCATCGACATCTGGGTTATGGGCCCAGCACGCTTCTGCTGCGCCACTCTGCGAACTGCTATGTTAAATTTTAGCTGCCCATTAGTGAAATATGTTCATTTCCCCAATTTTTTTCCAAAAATAGGATTGTTGTCGGATTTCCCAAGAATCCCGGACTCAGCAACACACGTGCTGCCGGACTCACCCTCACTGCACAATGACACAAGGACACTGAGTAACAGCACCGACAATGAGGCAGGCAGAGAAAGACACACAGAAAATCAGGAAGATATCATCAGGATCCAAAAAGGAACAGACAGAGAAAGGTGCTGAGCAAACCAGCAAGAGACAGCGAAAGACCAATGATTTATGTAATCATGTTCTCTGTTGTGTAAAGATGTCCCCTGTGTTCTTTTAAAGATATTTCCTGCTGTGTAAAATGTGCTGACGGACACACCCTCACCGCGCAATGACACAAGCTTTGGCCTCCTTGTCTCGAGAGACAATGGGTAAGCGCCTGGAGGTGGTCAGTGGTTTGTGAAGCAGCACCTGGAGTGGCGATAAAGGCCAATTCTAGAGTGACAGACTCTTCCACAGGTGCTGCAGATAAAATTTGTTGTCGGGGCTGTTACACAGTTGGCTCTCTCCTTGCGCTTCTGTCTTTTTCTCCTCCCAACTGCTAAGTCTCTTCGATTCACCACACTTTAGCCCCGCCTTTCTGGTCGCCCGCCAGCTCTGGCGATCGCTGGCAACTGACTCCCACGACTTGTGATCAATGTCACAGGACTTCATGTCGTGTTTGCAGACGTCTTCAAAGCGGAGCCATGGACGGCCGGTGGGTCTGGTACCAGTGACGAGCTCGCTGTACAATGTGTCCTTGGGGATCCTGCCATCTTCCATGCGGCTCACATGGTCAAGCCATCGCAGGCGCCGCTGGCTTAGTAGTGTGTGTATGCTGGGGATGTTGGCCGCCTCGAGGACTTCTGTGTTGGAGATACGGTCCTGCCACCTGATGACACACAAGGACACTGAGCAACAGCACCGAAATGAGGCAGGCAGAGAAAGACACACAGAAAACCAGGCAGAGATCATTAGGACCCAGAAAGGAACAGACAGAGAAAGACACACAGAAAACCAGGAAGAGATTATCAGGATCCAGAAAGGAACAGGCAGAGAAAGGTACTGAGCAAACCAGCAAGAGACAGCGAAAGACCAATGATTTATGCAATCATGTTCTCTGTTGTGTAAAGATGTCCCCTGTGTTCTTTTAAAGATATTTTCCTGCTGTGTAATATGTTCTCTGTTGTATAACTATATTCGCTGTTGTGTAAAGATGTTCTCTGTTATTGTGTAAAATGGTTCCCTGTTGTGTAAAGATCTTCTCAGTTGTGTAAATATGATCCGTCTTGTGTAAAAGTGTTCCCGGTTGTTTAAATAATGTCATGTAGAGCTGAGTCTGCACTAATGGAATTGCTACAGTATCTTCCAGTCTGAAACTGTATGAGGGCTGGAATGTGATCCAAAGCACAGTCTATACAAATTAAATTGCTATTGCATTTTTCAGTTTCACAATCCGGGGGAGTTTTAAACTGAATTCTCAGTTTGTATCTCAGGTTATACTATCTTTCAGATTCTCTCAATCTGATATCGCACTTGAGATTTAGACTTAAGAAAGGATGTACTGGGATTGGAGGAGTTCAAAAGAGATTCACTCAGCTGATTCCTGGGATGAAGGGGTTGACTTATCAAGAACGGCTAAACAGGTTATTCATTAGAGTTTAGAAGAATGAGGGGTGATCTTATTGAAACGTACAAGATTCTGAGGGGGCTTAACAGGGTGAAGAAGGGTCTCTGACCTGAAACATTAACTCTGCTTCCCTCTTCACAGATACAAAGAACAAAAGAACAAAGATAATTACAGCACAGGAACAGGCCCTTCGGCCCTCCAAGCCTGCGCCGATCCAGATCCTCTCTCTAAACATGTCGCCTATTTTCTAAGGTTCTGTATCTCTTTTCTTCCTGCCCATTCATGTATCTGTCTAGATACATCTTAAAAGACTCCATCGTGCCCGCGTCTACCACCTCCGCTGGCAACGCGTTCCAGGTGCCCACCACCCTCTGCGTAAAGAACTTTCCACGCATATCCCCCCTAAACATTTCCCCTTTCACTTTGAACTCGTGTCCTCTAGTAATTGAAACCCCCACTCTGGGAAAAAGCCTCTTGCTGTCCACCCTGTCTATACCTCTCATGATTTTGTACACCTCAATCAGGTCCCCCCTCAACCTCCGTCTTTCTAATGAAAATAATCCTAATCTACTCAACCTCTCTTCATAGCTAACGCCCTCCATACCAAGCAACATCCTGGTGAACCTCCTCTGCACCCTCTCCAAAGCATCCACATCCTTTTGATAATGTGGCGACCAGAACTGTACGCAGTATTCCAAATGTGGCCGAACCAAAGTCCTATCCAACTGTAACATGACCTGCCAACTCTTGTACTCAATACCCCGTCCGATGAAGGAAAGCATGCCGTATGCCTTCTTGACCACTCTATTTACCTGCGTTGCCACCTTCAGGGAACAGTGGACCTGAACACTCAAATCTCTCTGGACATCAATTTTCCCCAGGACTTTTCCATTTACTGTATAGTTCACTCTTGAATTGGATCTTCCAAAATGCATCACCTCGCATTTGCCCTGATTGAACTCCATCTGCCATTTCTCTGCCCAACTCTCCAATCTATCTATATTCTGCTGTATTCTCTGACAGTCCCCTTCACTATCTGCTACTCCACCAATCTTAGTGTCGTCTGCAAACTTGCTAATCAGTCCACCTATACTTTCCTCCAAATCATTAATGTATATCACAAACAACAGTGGTCCCAGCACAGATCCCTGTGGAACACCACTGGTCACACGTCTCCAGTTTGAGAAACTCCCTTCTACTGCTACTCTCTGTCTCCTGTTGCCCAGCCAGTTATTTATCCATCTCGCTAGTACACCTTGGACCCCAAGCGCCTTCACTTTCTCCATCAGCCTGCCATGGGGAAACTTATCAAACGCCTTACTGAAGTCCATGTATATGACATCGACAGCCCTTCCCTCATCAATCAACTTTGTCACTTCCTCAAAGAATTCTATTAAGTTGGTAAGACATGACCTTCCCTGCACAAAACCATGTTGCCTATCACTGATGAGCCCATTTTCTTCCAAATGGGAATAGATCCTATCCCTCAGTATCTTCTCCAGCAGCTTCCCTACCACTGACGTCAGGCTCACCGGTCTATAATTACCTGGATTATCCCTGCTACCCTTTTAAACAAGGGGACAACATTAGCAATTCTCCAGTCCTCCGGGACCTCACCCGTGTTTAAGGATGCTGCAAAGATATCTGTTAAGGCCCCAGCTATTTCCTCTCTCGCTTCCCTCAGTAACCTGGGATAGATCCCATCCGGACCTGGGGACTTGTCCACCTTAATGCCTTTCAGAATACCCAACACTTCCTCCCTCCTTATGCCGACTTGACCTAGAGTAATCAAACATCTGTTCCTAACCTCAACATCCGTCATGTCCCTCTCCTCGGTGAATACCGATGCAAAGTACTCGTTTAGAATCTCACCCATTTTCTCTGAGTCCAAGCATAACATTCCTCCTTTGTCCTTTAGTGGGCCAATCCTTTCTCCAGTTACCTGCTGAGTATGTCCAGCATTTCTTGTTTTTATTAACAGGGTAGATGTTGAGAAGATGTTTCCACTAGTGGGGGAATCTCAAACTAGGCGACATAGCTACAGAATAAGGGGACACTCATTTAAAACTGAGATGCAAAGGAATTTATTCTCTCAGAGGGTAGTGAATGTCTGGAATTATCGACCCCAGACAGTTGTGGAGACGAGATCACTGAAAGTATTTAAAGAGGAAGTAGATAGATTTTTGAAATATTGGAGAGTTGAGGGCTATGAAGAGCTGGCATGAAAGAGGAGTTGAAGTCTGGGACAGATCAGCCATGATCTTACTGAATGACGGGGCAGGCTTGAGGGACCGAATGGCCTACTCCTGCTCCTATTTCTTATGTTATGTTACATCTAATGTATATGTCAGGATGCACTATGGGAATTAATACTGAAACATATAAACTCATAACGTGTGTAAATATTGGGCTGATATTTAACTTGAATCTCTGAGTACATTATTGTGGTTAATTCTGTAACTTTGAAATGGGAACTATGTGCTATAATGAAAGCAAGAAATGCTGGAAATACTCAGCAAGTCTGGCAGCATCTGTCCAGAGAGAAGCAAAGATAACGTTTCAGGTCAGTGACCTTTCATGAGATGAGAAACTGATCAATCCACTGTTACAATAACTCCATCTCTGACTCCCTCCTGACAGTAACTAGTCCTTTAACAGAGACTGTGGGTGGTTCTGAAAAGAGCCTTTGGGTTATGAAATGACATTTTTCCACTTTACATTTTCTGGGAGTTCTGAGCACTGAGAATGATTCTCACTGACATGTACAGGGAAACAGACCGACTGATTTGGCATAACGGTGTAACTAATGTTTGGGCTAACTCATGGCATCAGGTCAAACATGGGCAACGAAACATCCTGCTGGTTACCACCTACCACCCTGCCACCTCCCCCGGCCCCCGCCCCCCCCCCAGCCCCTCAGCTGATGAGTCAGTACTCCTCTATGTTGAACACCACTTGGAGGGAGCACTGAGGTGGAACAGGGCACAGAATGTACTCTGGCTGGGGGATTCCAATGTCCATCACCATGAGTGGCTCGGTAGCACCACTACTGACCATGCTGGACGAGTCCTAAAGGACATAGCTGCTCGACTGGGTCTGCGGTAGGTGGTGAGTGAACTAACAAGAGGGAAAAATATACTTGACCTCATCCTCACCAATCTGCCTGCCGCAGATGCATCTGTCCATGACAGTATTGGTAGGAGTAACCACTGCACAGTCCTTGTGGAGATGAAGTCCCGTCTTCACATTGAGGATACCCTGCATTGTGTTGTGTGCCACTACCACTGTGCTGAATGGGATAGATTTTGAACAGATCTAGCAATGCGTATCTGGGCATCTCTGAAGCACTGTGGACCATCAGCAGCGGCAGAATTGTACTCAACCACAATATGTAACCTCATGGCCCGGCATATTCCCCCACTCTAACATTACCAACAAGCTGGGGACCAACCCTAATTCAATGAAGAATGCAGGAGGGCATGCCACGAGCAGCACCAGGCATACCTTGAAATGAGGCGTCAGCCTGATGAAGCTACAGCCCAGGACTACTTTCATGCCAAACAGCAGAAGCAGCATGTAATAGACAGGGCTAAGTGATCCCACAACCAACGGATCAGATCTACACGCTGCCACATCCAATGATGAATGGTGGTGGACAATTAAACAACGAACAGGAGAAGGTGTCTCCACAAATATCCCCCTCCTCAATGATGGGTGAGCCCAGAAAATCAGTGCAAAAGACAAGGATGAAGAATTTGAAACAATCTTCAGCCAGAAGTGCCGAGTGGATTATCCACCTCGGCCTCCTTCTGAAGTCCCCAGCATCACAGATGCCAATCTTCAGCCAATTCAGTTCACTCCAGGTGATATCAAGAAATGAATGAAGGCATTGGATACAGCAAAGGCTACGGGCCCTGGCAATATTCTGGCAATGGTACTGAAGACCTGTGCTCCAGAACTTGCTGCACCCCTAGCCAAGCTGTTCCAGTACAGCTACAACACTGGCATCTACTCGGCAATGTGGAAAATTGCCCAGGTATGTCCTGTCCACAAACAGCAGGACAATTCCAACCCAGCCAATTTCTGCCTCATCAGTCTACTCTCAATCATCAGTATAGTGATGGAAGATGTCATCGACGGGGCACTTGCTTTGCAATAACCTGTTCAGTGACGCTCAGTTGGGTTCCGCCAGGGCCATTCAGCTCCTGACGTCATTACAGCCTTGGTTCAAACAAGGACAAAAGAGCTGAACTCAAGAGGTGAGGTGAGAGTGTCTGCCCTTGACATCAAGGTAGCATTTGACTGAGTATGGCATCAAGGAGACAGAGCAAAACTGGAGTCAATGGGAATCAGGAGGAAAACTCTCCACTGGTTGGAATCGTACCTAGCACAAAGGAAGATGGTTGTGATTGTTGGAGGTCAATCATCTGAGCTCCAGGACATCACTGCTGGGGTTCCTCAGGGGAGTATCCTCGGCCCAACCTTCTTCAGCTACTTCATCAGTGACCTTCCTTCAGTCATAAAATCAGAAGTGGGGATGTTCACTGATGATTGCACAATGTTCAGCACCATTCGCAACTCCTCAGATACTGAAGCAGTTTGTGCAGAAATGCAGCAAGACCTGGACAATATCCCGGCTTGGGCTGATAAGTGGCAAGTAACATTCGTGCCACACAAGTGCCAGGCAATGACCATCTCGAACAAGAGAGAATCTAACCATCTCCCATAGACATTCAACGGCATGACGATCGCTGAATCCCCCACTATCAACTTCCTGGGGGTTCCCATTGACCAGAAACTGAACGGGAGTAGCCTTATAAATAGTGTGACTACAGGAACTGGTCAGATGGTAGGAATCATGCGGTGAGTAGCTCACCTCCTGACTCCCCAAGCCTGTCCACCATTTACAAGGCACAAGTCTGGAGTGTGATGGAATACTATTCACTTGCCCGGATGGGTGCAGCTCCAACAACATTCAAGAAGCTCGACACCATCCAGGACAAAGCAACACGCTTGATTGGCACTCAGTCCATAACATTCACTCCCGCCGCCACTGACGTACAGTAGCAGCAGTGTGTACCATCTACAAGATGCACTGCAACAATGCACCAAGGCTACTCAGGCAGCACGTTCCAAACCTGCATCCTCTACCGCCTAGAAGGATAAGGGCAGCAGATGCATGGGAACACCACCACCTGAAAGTTCTCCTCCAAGCTACACATCATCCTGACTTGGAACTATATCGCCATTCCTTCACTGGCGCTGGGTCAAAATCCTGGAACTCCCTTCCTAATAGCACTGTGGGTGTACCTACCCCACATGGACTGCAATGGTTCAAGAAGGAAGCTCACCACCACCTTCTCATAGGCAATTAGGGATGGGCAATAAATGCTGGCCTGGCTGGCGACGTCCACATCCCACGAAACAAATAATTAAATACAATAACAGCTCATCTCAATTCCTAGTATTTCTAAATCCCACCAGACCAACATCAGCTGAACAATTATTGCATGTTGTGATTGACGGTCTGGTCTGTAAACTGCACTGTATCACAGATTGCTGACATTTGCTAACTGGAAGTGAGAACTGCAAAATCGGGACAGTAGTTCACATAGTCTGTCAGTGTGAAAGAATCAGGCAATGTGAGGTAATAGAATTTGTCTGTAAATGTTACACTCATATTGCTTTATATTTTTATATTGAAAATAAAAGTAATCATTTCATGAAAATATTGACATGTTGTCCAAACTTTGGTAGGCAGTTGTTTTCCTTTTGCACTCAGCAGGGCAATCCACAAGAATACCAATTTAAGGGAAAACAACAACTTTCTTCTGTGTGAGAAGAGAGTGCTGATTGGTTGGCAAGTGAACTCTGATTGGTAGAGGCATTGCCATTCAGAATGCAACAGTTTATGGTGACTGACAGATAACTGCCCAGCTTTGTTTGAAATTTAAACCAGGCAGCTTGACTCTGATTGGTCAAGGCATTGCCCTGAGGAATGAGCCAGAGAATGGCTGTCACTTATTTTGTTTAGCTGAAACTGGCACAACATGTGTGTGCATGTTCTTTCTGTCTGCAAAGAACAGAGCCCTGTGTATTAATATATGTAGCTTACAGTACACACCAATACACCACACTGCGAGCCGTACTGACAGTCTTAAGTTGGTTGTCAGTGTAATTCTTGGCACACTGAGAATTATTTAGCAAATGTTGTCCTATTGTGGAATCACATCTCATGTTGGATACCGTGTTTTGAGTTTTGCAAGCACGGGTTGGTTGGGTCGGGCCCATTGCGAACAGCGGAAGGGACATGTTATTTGATACAATCCGCCAGTATTGGGATGTACGGTCTAGCATCACACTGGTTTTGAAATTCATATATCACGTTACTTATTTGTGTGATAGGCAGGACGTCTCTTTTGTTTGACAGCAGCATCCTGTTAGTGGCGAACACCACACTTGTTGCCCCTGCATAGTAACAGCAGGAAACAGATCGCTTCACCTGTTACTTAAATACTGGGGATATATTATCTTTCCAGGGTAATTTGAGGGAGACTGGGCACTTTTCAGGGCTCAAAATGACGTCCTTCAGCCCTTTTATAGGTTTGTGTGATATACAGATAGAAATGATCTGATCAGTGTAGCAATTGTAATGCAGGAAGTCTTTGATTCGTCCTATTTCAGCATCAAGCTTGCATGGTGAGCAAATGGCTCAGCCCTATTTATGAGGTTGCCAATAAGACCAATCTTATAGCGCGTGGAACTGTAATAATCCCAACGCGTGTATTGACCAGTGAAGGTAGGTTTGCGGTAGACCGTGGTAGAAAACCCCTGAGCAGATTTCTCAACTAGTACGTCAAGGAAAGGGAGCTCATTTGACAGCTCCATTCCAAAGGTGAATTTGATTGCAGGATGGAGCCCATGAAGTTGTGCAAGGAAATTATTTCATGCAGCTGCGGATTCAAATATAGCAAACGTATCATCTACATATTGGAAATATGCAAGAGGTAGGAGGTTAGGTGTCGTTCCCTTAAAAACAGGTTTGTCATGGAATCCAACAAAGATGTTTGTGAGAGCTGGGCCTAGAGGGGATCCCATGGCAACACCAGCGATACATGATGTCAATAAAACTGAACTCATCTGTGCAAGTTGCCGAGTTCATAAGTTCAATGAATATGGATTTACACAATGGTGACTGGTCTAGATCACCATAAAAGAGCACTGTAGTGCAAATATCTATGGCTTCCTGAAGTGGTACATTGGTGAATAGGCTAGCAATGTCAAATGAGCACATGGACACGGCATTGCTATCGATATGCAAGTCCTGTATGGTCTTCACAAATGTGAAGGAATCCTTCACCGTGCATGTGGAGAACTTGCTCAAAAACTGGTTGTAACAATTCGCCCAACCATTTCGCAAATTCATTTCAGGATACTATTTGCATTACTTCAAATAAAGAAAACACAACGACACAAAGAATTGAGCACAACGCTGAAAGTTTCAAAGCAAATAGTCAAATGGGAAAAGGATGAAATACAGAAAGAAAAAGCCTAAAATACTGAAAACAATCAGCCAGTCCGGAAACAACTGTGGAGAAGAGAAGCTCGGGTTAATGGTCCAGTTCTGTGACCCTTCAATAGACCTGAAACATTGCTCCGACCTTCCGCTCTCCACAGATACTGCTGGAACTGCTGAGTGTTTCCAGAATCTTCTGTTGTTATTTAGATTTCCAGTGTGTGCAGTATTTCTCTTTTTGAAAATAAAATATTCCCTGAGAGGAATGGAACTTAACATAAAAAAATAGGAGCAGGCCATTCGGCCCATCGAAATAGCTCTGCCATTCAATAAGATCACAGCTGATCTCCTACATCAACTCCATCTTACCACACTAGCACAGATCCCTTGATCCCCTTCGTATCCAAAAACCTATCGATCTCTCTCTTGGATATACCCAATGATTGAGCATCCACAGCTCTAGAGTCATGGAGAGATACAGCACTGAAACAGGCCCTTCAGCCCACCGAGTCTGTGACGACCAACAATCACCCATTTATACTCATGCTACATTCATCCCATATTCCCTACCACATCCCCACCATTCTCCTACCACCTGTCTACACTCGGGGCAATTTACAATGGCCAATTTACATATCAACCTGCAAGTCTTTGGCTGTGGGAGGAAACAGGAGCACCCGGCGGAAACCCACGCGGTCACAGAGAGAACTTGCAAACTCCGCACAGGCAAAACCCTGAACGGAACCGAGGTCACTGGAGCTGTGAGGCTACGGTGATAACCACTGTGCGCAGAGAATATCCAAAGATTCACAATGCTTTGAGTGAAAAAAAAATTCTCCTCTTCTCAGTCCCAAATAATTGAGCCATTTATACTGAGACAGTGATCCCTCGTTCTAGATTCCCCAGCCAGAGGGAACATCCTCCCAGCATTTACACTGTTAAATCCCTTAAGATTTTTAGGTGCCAGTAAGATTACCTCTCAGTCTTCTAAATTCTGAGGAATATTATTTTTTATTTCCAAAATATACTTTATTCATAAAAATCTGTAAAAATGACATTGCCAAACAGTTTCAAAACAGCACCAAAAAATACAAACATTGCAAGGGAGATCAGTTTCCTTCTATACTATCATGAGTTTCTTCACAACCCTTCCGTTTCACAACTGTCATGCCAATTACAGTTTTACATTTACAGCAATTGAAAATATTAACGATACAGTTCGAGGGGTTTCCCATGGATCCAGCCTCTCAGTTCAACTTGCTGGGGGAGACCTTGCACTGCGGTCTTTCCCCATTGAGCCTTTGCTGTGGCTGCCCCAAGCTTTAGTGCGTCCCTAAGCACGTAGTCCTGGACCCTGGAATGTGCCAGTCTGCAACATTCGGTGGTGGACAACTCTTTGCGCTGGAAGACCAGCAAGTTTCGGGCAGACCAAAGGGCGTCTTTCACCGAATTGATAGTCCTCCAGCAGCAGTTGATGTTTGTCTCGGTGTGCGTCCCTGGGAACAGCCCGCAGAGCACAGACTCCTGTGTTACAGAGCTGCTTGGGATGAACCTCGACAAAAACCACTGCATCTCTTTCCACACCTGCTTTGCGAAAACACATTCCAGGAGGAGGTGGGCGACCGTCTCTTCCCCACCACAGCCACCGCGGGGGCACTGTGCGGAGGGGGTGAGACGTCGGGTGTGCATGAACGATCTGATGGGGAGGGCCCTTCTCACCACCAGCCAAGCTACATCTTGGTGATCATTTGAAAGTTCTGGTGATGAGGCATTCCGCCAAATGACTTTGACGGTCTGCTCGGGGACCCATCCGACAGGATCCACCGTCTCCTTTTCCCGTAGGGCCTTGAGGACATTCCGTGCAGATCACTGCCTGATGGACCGGTGGTCAAAGGTGTTTTCCGGCAGAAACTGCTCGACGAAGGATAGGTGGTACGGCACGGTCCAACTGCATGGAGCGTTCCGCGGCAATGTGGCCAAGCCCATCCTTCACAACACCGGGGACAGATAGAACCTCAGCACGTAGTGACACTTGGAGTTTGCGTACTGGAGGTCTACACACAGCTTGATGCAGCCGCACATGAAGGTGGTCATCAGGATGAGGGCCACGTTGGGTACATTTTTCCCGCCCTTGTCCAGAGATTTGAACATCGTGTCCCTCCGGACCCGGTCCATTTTAGATCCCCAGATGAAGCAGGAAATGGCTCGGGTGACTGCCACAGCGCAGGAGTGGGGTATGGGCCAGACCTGCGCCACGTAGAGCAACAACGTGAGCGCCTCGCACCTGATGACCAGGTTCTTACCCACAATGGAGAGAGATCGCTGCCCCACATGCCCAACGTTTTTCGTACCTTGGCTACCCGCTCCTCCCATGTTTTGGTGCACGCCCCGGCCTTTCCGAACCATATCCCCAGCATCTTCAGGTAGTCTGACCTGACGGTGAAGGGGACAAAGGATCGGTCAGCCCAGTTCCCAAAGAACATGGCCTCGCTCTTGCCGTGGTTAACTTTGGCTCCCGAGGCCAGTTCGAGCTGGTCGCAGATGCTCATCAGTCTGTGCACAGACAGCAGATCCGAGCAGAAGACGGCGATATCATCCATGTACTGGGAGGTTTTAACCTGAGTGCCTCCGCTACCTGGGATTGTCACCCCTCTTATGCTCGCATCCTTCCTAATAGACTCAGCAAAGGGTTCAATACAACAAACACTCATTCCCACCCTTTGATTGAGACTGCGCTGCTGATGTTTGTGTGGAGCAGTTGGTTCCAATTGCAGATTCCCTCTCCAAACCCCATTTTGGAAAGCACGTCCATCATGTTGGTGTGCGATATCCTGTCAAAAGCCTTCTCCTGGTCCAGGCTGATAAGGCAGGTGTCCACCCTCCTGTCCCGTACGTCGGCGATCGTTTCCCTGAGTAGCACGAGACTATCAGAGATCTTCCTGCCAGGTACAGTACAGGTCTGGTCAGGGTGAATCACCAACTCCAGAGCAGACTTGACTCGACTGGCTATGACTTTGGACAGAATCTTGTCGTCAACATTAAGCAGTGAGATGGGCCGCCAATTTCTGATTTCTGCCCTCTACCCCTTTCGCTTGTCGATGAGGGTGATGATGCCGTTCCTCATGGATTCTGACATGCTGCCGGCCAGGAGCGTACTCTCGTATACTTCAAGCAGGTCCGGGCCGACCCAGTCCCACAGGGCCGAGTACGAGGAATATCGGCCTTGTCGACTCAATCTCTTCTCATAGGACAATTCCGTCATCCCAGGAAGCAATCGAGTGACACTTTGTTACACTTCCTTTCAGGCAAGAATGTCCTTTGTTCGGTCAGGGGAACCAAAACTGTACACAGTGCTCCAGGTGTGATCTCACCACGGCTCTGTCTAATTGTAGTCAAACTTCTTTGTTCTTATAAAAACTCTTCACAATGTTGAACACAACTATTAACTGCCTCATTAACATCTCTGCTCGAAGAAGAAGGACCCCAGCTTCACACACCCCCGACCCCTATTCTTTCCACATTAGCTGAATTCTTGCATCTCTGATACCATTCCAGTAAATCTCCTCTGCACCCTCTCTGAGACCTTGACATTCCTGCTAAAGTGTGGAACATGGAATTAGACACAATGCTCTAGCTGAGGCCTATAACCAGTGAGATTTATAAAGGTTCAGCCTCAATTCCTTGTCTGTGTCCCGTACTCCCATTTCTGGTTTCTGACTCAATGTCGGCTCTGAGCTGTTGAAACTGCCTGAATAAATAGTTCCACCCAACAAAGCGCTCGGAATGTGAGAAGGGACAAAGTGAGTGACCAAGTACATCAACTCCAAATAAAACTCCACCATGTAGTGAAAACACTCAAAACACAACGACTCTTTTAAGAGCCACCCACAATCTCTCTGAAAAACCTGCACCAACATCTCTCTGGAATTGGTTTATTTAATTGGTTTTAATGCTCAGTAACTCTCTGGAACTTTGTCACTGTCTTTGTGTTTTCTGTTTCAATCTGGTATGGAGATTCTGGGAAGGTGAGTTTCACTGCCTGGGAGGATCTTTGTGGTTTTCCTGCAGAAACACAAAACAAAGTCTCTTTTCAGAGTCGCCCACCGCCTCATAGGGACAGCAGTGACATGGGAACGGGAGCTGGGGTGTGTCTTCTGCCGGAAATATCAGTTAATGATCTATGTTGTGCTCTCTTTATGTTCCAATCTCTGAATTGAGCCTTTCCACCGCACCAGTGTTATGGGGAGAGTTTTCATCGTTTCTTTTCCAAACGTACAGACGATGTTATAAAGTTGCTGATTTATCCAGATGGCGGATTCTCCCCTCACAGTGAAAAGTAACATCGCACCGTCACATCTGCCCATTGTTTTATAATTGAATAATTAGTCAAATGGAATTATTTGTGATGTTATTTCCCCCGAGACGGTGTTTCCTGCAGTGAAACTGACAGGGTTTGTGAAATTGATCTGTTTCAGCTCAGTCATTCAGGGACCTGGAATTGCAGCAGTTTGAACCTGCTGTAACCCCAGCCCACTTCTGATTGGTCACCCTCTTCTCATAAAGTCAGTGACAGCACTTTTTTAAATTTCCAAAATATACTTTATTCATAAAAATCTGCAAAAATTACATTGCCAAACAGTTTCAAACAGCACCAAAAAATACAAACATTGCAAGGGAGATCAGTTTCCTTCTATGCTATCATGAGTTTCTTCACAATCCTTCCATTTCACTGTTGTCATGCCAATTGCAGTTTCACATTTACAGCAAATGAAAATATCAACAATACAGTTCGAGGGGTTTCCCATGGATCCAGCCCCTCAGTTCAGCTTGCTGGGGGGTCCTTATACTGTGGTCTTTCCCCATTGAGCCTTTGCTGCGGCTGCCCCAAGCTTTAGTGCGTCCCTAAGCACGTAGTCCTGGACCTTGGAATGTGCCAGTCTGCAACATTCGGTCGTGGACAACTCTTTGCGCTGGAAGACCAGCAAGTTTCGGGCAGACCAAAGGGCGTCTTTCACCGAATTGATAGTCCTCCAGCAGCAGTTGATGTTTATCTCGGTGTGCGTCCCTGGGAACAGCCCGTGCAGCACAGACTCCTGTGTTGCAGAGCTGCTTGGGATGAACCTCGACAAAAACCACTGCATCTCTTTCCACATGAGGAGGCCATTCGCCCCATCAAGTCCATGTCGGGTTTCCAATCTGTTCTGTCCCCGACTCGATCCCCAAAGCCCTGCACAACCCCTTTGGGTCAAAATGACAGTGGCAGAACTCGAACCGACAATCTTCCAATAACTTCATAAAATACACTGAAGTTAAACGCCTTATCCATTCGGCCACACGGCCATTGGATAGAACGAATGATCCAATCGGAGAACCTCGAAGCACAAAATACAGCAAATCTTTGGCTGAACCTGTCAACCTGGCAGAATATTAGAATTCGTGAAAGCCGCCAATTTCACCGTGGAAAAGAAGTGATCGACTGGAAAAGTACATAAAAATCTATTTTCCCATCACAATTAAAAAAAAAGCTTTTAAAACACAATTCTGCTTTTACCGACTCAAATTGCTGGCGCTATTTTATGAACAGCTTTATTTTGCCAATTTTTGTCAACTTCTCATCCGGAACTGACAGTAAAAAACTCCGTTCAGCAATCTTTCACACGACAAATAACTCAAACTCGGTGTGGAAGTAATAAATTACAGACTATTGGTAATTCCCCTTCACACAGGCTTCAGGGGGACAGTGAGAAGCCACTGAAATAGTTGCTTCATCCTTTTAAAAGGTTCCCATTCTGTCCTGTTACTGACATGTTGGAATCAGATTTGTATTTAACAAGATATTTCTGTGAAAACAAAATCCTCAACGGACCAGCTGGGAATCTGGGAATCACTATAGTAAAATAAAAGGCTTTTGATTGAGAAGACGGGACCTTCTCACCAGCAGCCGGGTTACATTCCCCTCACATCCTTGCACAGTGAGCAGCTCTTTCCCTCGAGAAATAGACAGCAGCAGTTGGAAGTTCAGTAAAAGGATCGGTTCATTGAGACAAGTTTCTGAGTGACAGGTGGTGCTGAATATTAATACAAGAAGGTCCTGGAAAGGGAAACAAGTGTCCAGAGTGGGGTCTGAAATCAGGACAGGGAAATGGCCAGCACTGACACAGATCATTTCATTATTACATTGATATCTGACTGTCTACAAGGAGAAGCGAGTTAAACACATGATGGTGAAAGGAATGGAAGATGACGCTGGTTGTTCTAGATGAAGAGGGATAGACAGAGGTGTGGGTACAGCAGACTTCAGACAGTAATCAGCCCTTTCAGATACTGTGGGTGGATCTGAAAAGAGCCATTGGGTATTTGATAAAATCCTGGCAGATTGACTTGGTTTTGGTGCCCAGAGCGGTGGTTTTCTTGGGCAGCAGCACAGCCTGGATATTCGGCAGCACCCTGCCCTCAGCGTCCTGGATAGGAGGTTTCAGGAGGTTGTCACCCCGGAGCTGAAGAGAGCACAGGCAGAGACGGATTGGGAGTTTGCCAGACAGACAAGAAGGTCAAGGCAGGTAGTGCAGGAGTCCCTGGGGGGCATCCCACTTTCCAACTGGTATTCAGTTCTGAGTACTGATGGGAGAGAGGGTTCCTCTGGAGAGTGCAGTGAGAGTCATGGCCAGAACTCCATGGATGGCTCAGCTGTGCAGGGAGGGAGTAGAAAATACAAGCGAGCAATACTGGTAGGGGATTGCATAGTTAGGGGAACAGATAGGTATTTCAGTGCTCGCAAACCAGGTTTCCTCCTTGGTGCAAGGATCATGGATATCACTGAGTGGCGACAGAGCATTCTGGAGGGCAAGGATGCACAGCCAGAGGTCGTGGTCCACATTGGTACCAACGATATAGGAAGAAAGAGGGATGAGATCCTTCAGGCTGAGTTTAGGGAGTTAGGAAAGAGATTAGCAAGCAGGATCTCAAAGGTAGTGATCTCCAAATTACTCCCAAGGCCACATGCTAGTGAGCATAGAAATAGGAGAATGCACCAGATGAATGCATGGCTGAAGAGATGGTGCAGGAAGGAGGACTTTCGATTTCTGGGACATTGGGACCAGTTCGGGGGAAGGTAGGACCTAATAAGTCGAACGGTCGACATCTGAACAGGACCAGGATGAAGATCCTTGCAGGTGCTGTTGGGGATTGTATAAACTAATTTGGCAGCTTGATGGGAACCTGAGGGCAGTTTCAGACAGGGCAATTTCAGGGCAGGGAACGGGAGGCAGAACATTAGCGAATGACTCTGAAAGACAGAAGAAGCAAAGTTTAAAAAGTGTGCAGCAGAGGAATTTGGCAGTGTTAAAGGATATTTATTTATTTAAAGACGCAACTTGATTGAAACATATCAGATCCTGAGGAGTCTTGGCAGGGTGGATGTGGAAAGGATGTTTCCCCTTGTGGGAGAATCTGGAATTAGGGGTCACTGTTAAAGAATAAGGGGTCACCCATTTAAGACAGAGATGAGGAGAATTTGTTTCCCTCAGAGGGTCGTGAGTTTTTGGAACTCTCTTCCTCAATAAGCGGTGGAAGCAGAGAGTTTGAATATTTTTAAGGCAGAGGGACATCGATTCTTGATCAGCAAAGGGGTGAAAGGTTATCGGGGGTAGGCGGGAATGTGGAGGAATCAGTTCAGCCGTGAACTTATTGAATGGGGAAGCAGGGTCTCGGGGTCGAATGGCCTACTCCTGCTCCTAATTTTTATACTTGTATGTATATTCATATAGCAAATAAAGCTGATGAGCTGAGGGCACAGATAGACTCATGGAACAATACAGTACAGGAACAGGCCATTCGGCCCTCCAAGCCTGCGCTGATAAAGTAACATCACACTTTTTATTTTTATTTAGAGATACAGCACTGAACCAGGCCCTTTGGCCCACTGAGTCTGTGCTGACCAACAACCACCCATTTATACTAACCCTACAGTAATCCCATATTCCCTGCCACCTACTTACACTAGGTGCAATTTACAATGGCCAATTTACCTCTCAACCTGCAAGTCTTTGGCTGTGGGAGGAAACCGGAGCACCCGGCGAAAATCCACAGGGAGAAGTTGCAAACTCCACACAGGCAGTACCCAGAATCGAACCCGGGTTCCTGGAGCAGTGGTGCTAACCACTGCGCCATTGTGCCCACACATGGTAACACAATATCATTGCAATAAGGGAACCTTGGCTTCAAGAGGGCAAGAATGGCAGCTCAACATCTCTGGATATAGAGTTTTCATGTGGCATAGGGATAAAAAAGGTGGGAGTGTAGCATTATTAGTTCAGGAAGGCATACAGCTTTGAGGAGGGATTAAATGCTAAATGAATCATCAAATGAGGCCATATGGGTGGAGCTCAGAAATAAAAAAGGGGCAGCCACACTACTAGGAGTGTACTGTAGACCCCCAAATAGTGAGAGAGAGATAGAAGAACAAATATGTAGGCAAATTGCTGAGTGCAAAACTATAGGGAAATAATAGTTGGGGATTTCAACTATCCCAATATCAACTGGGATACAAACAGTGTGAAGGGCACAGAGGGCACAAAATTCTTGAACTGCATTCAAGAGAACTTTAATAGCCAGCACAGCACAAGCCCAATGAGAGGGGGCACAATTCGAGAGCGAGTCTTCAGTAATGAAGCTGGGCAAGTAGCAGTGGTTGACCATTTTGGAGATAGCTTTTTTTTATTCATTCATGGGATTTTGGGCGTCGCTGGCCAGGTCAGCATTTATTACCCATCCCTAATTTCCCTTGGGAAGGTGGTGGTGAGCTGCCTTCTTGAACCGCTGCAGTCCATTTGGGGTAGGTGCACCCACAGTGCTATTCAGAATGGAGTTCCAGGATTTTGACCCAGTGACAGTGAAGGATCAGCGAAATAGTTCCAAGTCAGGATGGTGTGTGTCCTGGTGGGGAACATGCAGGTGGTGGTGTTCCCATGCATTTTCTGCCCTTGTACTTCTAGTTGGTAGAGGTCACAGGTTTGGAAGGTGCTGTTCAAGGAGCCTTGGTGCATTGCTGCAGTGCATCTTGTAGATGGTACACACTGCTGCCACTGTGCGTCGGTGGTGGAGTGAGTGAATGTTTGTAGATGGGGTGCCAATCAAGTGGGCTGCTTTGTCCTGGATGGTGTTGAGCTTCTTGAGTGTTGTTGGAGCTGCACCTATCCAGGCAAGTGGAGACTATTCCAACACACTCCTGACTTGTGCCTTGTAGATGGTGGACAGGCTTTGGGGAGTCCGGAGGTGAGTTACTCGCCTCAGGATCCCTAGCCTATGACTTGCTCTTGTAGCCATGGTATTTATATGGCTACTCCAGTTCAGCTTCTGGTCAATGGTGCCCCTAGGATGTTGATAGTGGGGGATTCAGCGATGGTAATGCCATTGAATGTCAAGGGGAGTTAGTTCGATTCTCTCTTGTTGGTGATGGTCATTGCCTGGCACTTGTGCGGCCCGAATGTTACTTGCCACTTATCAGCCCAAGCCTGGATATTGTCCATGTATTGCTGCATTTCTACACGGACTGCTTCAGTATCTGAGGAGTCATGAATGGTGCTGAACATTGTGCAATCATCAGCGAACATCCCCAGTTCTGAGCTTATGATTGAAGGAAGGTCATTGATGAAGCAGCTGAAGATGGTTGGGCTGAGGACATTACCCTGAGGAGCGCCTGCAGTGATGTCCTGGAGCTCAGATGATTGACCTCCAACAACCACAACCATCTTCCTTTGCGCTAGGTATGACTCCAGCCAGTGGACGGTTTTCACATTGACCTGAGTTTTGCTCGGGCTCCTTGATGCCATACTCGGTCAAATACTGCCTTGATGTCAAAGGCAATCACTCACACCTCACCTCTTTTGTCCATGTTTGAACCAAGGCTGTCATGAGGTCAGGAGCTGAATGGCCCTGGCAGAACCCAAACTGAGTGTCACTGAGGCGGGTTATTGCTAAGCGAGTGCCGCTTGATGGCACCTTCCATCATTTTACTGATGATTGAGAGTAGACTGATGGGGCCGAACGTGATGGAAGGTGTCATCAACATTGCCATCAAGCAGCACTAGCAGATATGTCCTTTAGGATTCGGCCAGCAGAGATGCTCCCGAGGCACTGTTGGTGATGGACATTGAAGTCCCCCACCCAGAGTACATTCTGTGCTCTTGCCACCCTCAGTGCTTCCTCCAAGTGCTTTTCAACATGGAGGAGTACTGACTCATCAGCTGAGGGAGGGCAGTAGGTGGTAATCAGCAGGAGGTTAACTTGTCCATTGTTTGATCTGATGCCATGAGACCTCATGGGGTCCAGAGTCGATGTTGAGGACTTCCAGGGCAATTCCCTTTCTACTGTACCGATGCCTCTGGTGAGTCTGTCCTGCCCGTGGGTCAGGACATACCCAGGGATGGTGATGGCAGTGTCTGCGACATTGCCTGTAAGGTATGATTCTGTGAGTATGACGACGTCAGGTTGTTGCTCTCCCAACTTAGCACAAGCCACCAGATGTTACTAAGGAGGACTTTGCAGGGTCGACAGCGCTGGGTTTACCATTGTCATTTCTGGTGCCCAGGTCGTCGCCGGGTGGTCCGTCTGGTTTCATTCCTTTTTATTGACTTCGTAGTGTTTAGTTTCAACTGAGTGGCTCGCTCGGCCATTTCAGAGGGCATGTAAGAGTCAACCACATTGCTGTGGGTCTGCAGTCGCATGCAGGCCAGACAAGAACAGCAGATTTCCTTCCCTAAAGGGCATTAGTAAACCAGATGTGTTTTTACAACCATCAACAATGGTTTCATGGCCATCATTAGACTTGCTTTTTAATTGCAGATTTATTATTTGGATTTAAATTTCAATGGTGGGATTTGAACCCACGTCCCCTGAGCAATACCCTAGGTGGCTGGGTTACTAATCCACTGGCAAGTCCACTGACAAGACCACTACGCCACCACCACCCCTAGTGACCATACTGCAATTAGTTTTGGCAGAATCATGTCAAAGGATAAAGATACAACAGAAGTAAAAGTTCTAAATTGGGGGAAGGCAAATTTTACAAAACTGAGAGGTGACTTGGTGGATGTGGACTGGATACAACTACTTGAAGGAAACCCCAAAAATGTTCTGTCAGTACATTAAGAGCAAGAAGATAACTAAGGAAAGGGTACGGCCTATCAGAGATGTACAAGGGAACGTATGAGTGGATGCAGAAGATGTGTGTGGGGTTCTTAATGAGTTTTTGTCTCTGCCTTCACAAAGGAGAGGGATGATGCAGACAAAGAAGAGGAGTGTGAAATATTAGATACGATAAGCATAATGAGAGTGGAAGTACTGGAGGGTCTGACATCCTTCAAAATGAATAAATCACCAGGGCCAGATGGTTTGCATCTGAGGTTGTTAAAGGAAGCCAGGGAGGAAATAGTGGATGCGCTGAGGATCATCTTCAAATGCTCACTGGATACGGGGGAGGTGCCGGAGGATTGGAGGTCTGCGAACGTTGCACTATTATTTAAAAAGGATGTGAGGGATAGGCCCAATAATTATAGGCCGGTCAGTCTGACCTCGGTGGTGGGTAAATTATTAGAATCAATTCTGAGGTACAGGATAAATTGCCACTTAGAAAGGCACAGATTAATCAAGGATAGTCAGCATGGATTTGTTAAGGGAAGGTCATGTCTCACGAACTTGATTGAATTTTTTGAATAAGTAACAAGGAACATTGATGAGGATAGTGTGTTGGATGTGGTCTACATGGATTTTAGTAAAGTCCCACATGGCAGACTGGTCAGTAAAATGAAAGCCCATGGAATACAGGGGAATATGGCAGGTTGGATCCAAAATTGACTCAGTGACAGGAAACAAAGGATAGTTATCGACGGATGTTTTTGCGAATGGAAAGCAGTTTTCAGTGGCATTCCACAGGGATCACTGTTGGGTCCCTTGCTGTTTGTGATATATATTAATGATTTGGAATTAAATGTGGGAGGTATGATTGGGAAATTTGCTGATGACACAATAATTGGCCGTGTAATTGATAGTGAGGAGGATAGCTGTAGACTTCAGAATGAGATGAATGGATTGGATGAGTGGGCGGAAAAATGGCAAATGGAATTCAATCTGGAGAAGTGTGAGGTAATGCATTTTGGGAGGGCAAACAAAGCAAGGGAATACACAATAAACAGGAAGATATTGAGAGGGGTAGAAGAAGTGAGAGACTTTGGAGTGCATGTCCACAGGTCCCTGTAAGTGGCAGGACAGGTCGATAGAGTGGTGAAGAAGGCAGAGAGAATGCTTTCCTTTATTGGCCAAGGGATAGAATAGAAAAGCAGGGATGTAGTGCTAGAACTGTATCAAACGGCGGTTCGGCCACAGCTGGAGCATTGCGTACAGTTCTGGTCATCACATTACAGAAAGGACATAATTGCTCTGGAGAGAGTACAGAGGAGATTTACAAGAACGTTGCCAGGGCTTGAAAGTTGCAGCTATGAGCAAATATTGGAGCGGCTCGGGTTGTTTTCCTTGGAACAGAGGAGTCTGAGGGGTGACTTGAATGAGGTGTACAAAATTATGAGGCGCCTAGACAAGTGGACAGTCAGGAACTGTTTCCCCTGGTGGGGAGGTCAGTTACCAGGGGGCACAGATTTAAGGTGATTGGTAGAAGGGTTAGAGGGGACATGAGGGGAAACGGTTTTACCCAGAGGGTGGTGGGTGTCTGGAATTCGCTGCCAGGAATGGTGGTGGAGGCAGAAACCCTCAACTCATTTAAAAATACCTGGACATGCACCTGAAGTGCTGAAACCTGCAAGTCTACGGATCAGGTGCTGGAAGGTGGGAATAGATTGGGTGGCTAGATTTTTCGGCCAGAGCAAACGCGATGGGCTGAATGGGCTCCTTCTGTGCCCTAGTTTTTCTATAATTCTTTGGAAATTGCCAGCACTGACACAGATCATTTCATCATTACATTGATATTGGACTGACTATAAGGAGAAGCAAGCTCAACACATAATGGTGAAAGGAATGGAAGATGACGCTGGTTGTTCCAGATGAAGAGGGATAGACAGAGGTGTGGGTGCAGCAGACTTCAGACAGTATTCAGCCCTTTCAGATACTGTGGGTGGCTCTGAAAAGAGCCTTTGAGTATTTGAAAAAATCCTGGCAGATTGACTTGGTTTTGGTGCCCGGAGCGCTGGTTTTCTTGGGCAGCAACACGGCCTGGATATTAGGCAGCACCCTACCCTGAACGATGGTCACCCCTCCCAGCAGCTTGTTGAGCTCCTCGTCATTGAGGACGGCCAGCTGTCGGTGTCTGGGGAATGATGCGGGTCTTCTTGTTGTCCCGGGCCGCGTTCCCACCCAGCTCGAGGATTTCAGCGGTCAGATACTCGAGCACAGCAGCCAGATAGACCTGGGCTCTGGCCCCCACACGCTCAGCATAGTTACCCTTTCTCAGGAGCCTGTGAACACGGCCCACCGGGAACTGCAGTCCAGCCCGGGAAGAGCGAGACTTGGCCTTGGACCGACCTTTCCCGCTGGTCTTTCCTCTTCCAGACATTTCCACAATCTCACAAATACTTTCACAATGAATGGATAATTTCGTCAGCATTAAACATACACATGGGGTAGTCAGGATGGTCGAGCAGTCTGAGACGGTTCATTCAGATCACAATTCTCTCTGCAGGGGTGGGTTCAAATTCCCCTTCTGATAAGTTGTGTTTGGACATGACTAGAGGTATTTGGGAGCAGCAATAAAGAACAAACAGAGATCATGAAAGAATATTGACAAGCAAAATCAAAACAAATCCAAAGATGTTTCATCAATACATTGCAGTCAGAGGCAACTGAGGAAAGAGTAGGGCCCATCAAAGACCTAAAAATGTAACCTATGTGTCAGGGTTTAAGATGTTGGTATGTTTATTAATGAATATTTTACTGTCTTCACAAATGAGGGGGGTGATGCAGATTTTGTAATGAAGGAGAAGGAGTGTGAAGTATTGGACATGATAAACTGAGGGAGAGAAGAAGTATAAATGGGATTAGCATCCTTGAAAGTGGATAAATCATCAGGGCCGGATGAAATGTACCCCAGGCTGTTTAAAGAAGTCAGGAAGGAAATAGTGGAAGGTCTGACCATCAGTTTCCAATCCCTCACTGGATACAGGTGTGATGTCAGAGGATTGGAGGTCTCGTAACACTGCAATAAAAGCAGAATTCTGCAGATGCTGCAAATCTGAAATAAAAACTAGTTGCATTGGAAATACACAGCAGATCTGGCAGCAACTATGGGGAGAGAAGCACAGTTAACGTTTCTGTTCTGATGAAAGGTCACTGACCTGAAATGTTAACTTTGCTTCTCTCACCACAGATGCTGCCAGACCTGCTGTGTATGTCCAGCACTTTTTGTTTTTATTGCTAACATTGCACCATTCTTGAAAAAATAAGCGAGTGATCGACCAGATAATTAAAGGCCAGTCAGCCTAACCTCAATAGTGGGCGAATTATTGGAATTAATTCTGAGAGACAGGATAAACTGTCACTTAGAAAGGCACAGATTAATCAAGTATCGTCAGCATGGATTTGTTAAGGGAAGCTCCTGTCTGACTATCTTGATTGAATGTTTTTGAAGAAGTAACAAGGAGGATTGATGAGGATCGTGCAGTTGATCTGATCTACATGGATTTTAGCAAGACTTTTGACAAGGTCCCACATGGCAAACTGGTTAAAACAAATAAAAGCACATGGGATCCAGGGGAATGTAGCAAGCTGGACACAAAATTGGTTCAGTGGCAGGAAACAAAAAGGAATTGGTTACAGGTGTTTTTGCAACTGGAGGACTGTTTCCAGTGGTGTTCCACAGGACTCAGAACTAGGCCCCCTGCTTTTTGTGGCATATATTAATGATATGGACATAACTGTAGAGGGCACAATAAAGATGTTTGCAGATGACACAAAAATTGTCCGTGTTGTTGATAGGGAGGAGGATAGCTGTACACTGCAGGAAGATATCAATAGAATGGTCAGGTGGGCAGAGAAGTGGTAAATGGAAGTCAAATTGGACAAGGGTGAGGTGATGCATTTGGGAGGTCAAAAAAGGCAAAGGAATACACAATTAATGGGAGAACACTGAACGGTGCAGAGGAAGTGAGAGACGTTGGAGTGAATGTCCACAGATCCCTGAAGGTAGCAGGACAGGTCAATAAGGTGGTTCAGCAGGTATATGGAATCCTTTCCTTTCTTAGCTGAGGTATAGAATATAACGGTGATCTGGGTATCCATGTCAATAAGTCACTGACAGCTAACATGCAGGTGCAGCAGGCAATTAGGAAGGCGAATAGTATGTTAGCCTTTATCACAAGAGGATTTGAGTACAGGAAAAGTGAATTCTTGCTTCAATTGTATAGAACCTTGGTTAGACCGCACTTGGAGTACTGTGTGCAGTTTTGGTCTCCTTACCTTAGGAAGGATATTATTGCCATGGAGGGAGTTCAACGAAGGTTCATCAAACTTGTTCCTGGGATGGTGGGACTGTTCTATGAAGAGAGATTGGGAAACTGGTTCTGTATTCTCTAGAGTTTCAAAGAATGAGAGGTGATCTCATTGAAACCTACAAAATACTTAAAGGACAGTCAGGGTAGATGCAGCTAAGATGTTTCATCTGGATGGGGAGTCGAGAACCAGGGGCTCAATTTCAAAATAAGGGGGAAGCTCCTTCGGACAGAGATGAGGAGAAATTTCTTTACTCGGAGGGTTGTGAATCTTTGGACTTCTGTACCCCAGAGGGCTGTGGAAGCTCAGTCGATGAGTATGTTTAAAGCAGAGATTGACAGATTTCTAAATACAAATGACATAAGGGAATATGAGGAAAGTGTGGGGAAAAGGGCATTGAAGTGGATGATCAGCCATGATCATATTGAATGGTGGGGAAGGCTCGATGGGCTGAATGGCCGACTCCTGCTCCGATGTTGCTATGTTCCTAACTCCACATGATCGGCGAGGCAAAGCCTCAGGCCGACTTGTCGGGTGGTGTAAACAGATATCACTGCTTCTGATCTTCACCAGAACAGAGAGTGAGATGCAACATTGATCATCAAACAGACTGTGAGAGAATACAACAGAATAAAACACATGGAGCGACACTGTGGAATAACAAATAGATTTGATTGGAACTTTGACTTTGATTGGAATGGATAAAACACCAGAAACAGCGGATTAAATTGGGATTCTCATCATTGTATTGATCTGGGACAGAAAAGAGAAATTGATGGAAAGAAGGGAAGAAGGAAGAAAAGAAAGGATGGAACTGTTCAGTTTTTGCAGTTTTTTCACTTGCCCATCAAAGCTGGATAAAAAAAAAGTTGCTAATAACAGAGAATTTCACCAAAAAGGGAGATTAAATGCTGCTGAAACCTTGGATCGAAGGATGCCCCAACAGATCACCTATTTAACTGTCTCCTCACTGGGGGATTTCAATCAGTGAGCAATACCATTCTCTACCTTTTTTGGTCAAATGAACCCAGAACTTGGAATTAATATCTGTGTTCCGACTCCTGAATAATAAAATTGTGAGTTTCTCGATATTTTCGGGACACATTTCCTGCTGAAAGAACTAAGAACTCTTTTCTAATTTGCACAATACTATATACACATTCATCAAGCCTCCGAAACTAGCATCCTTGGTGCTGCTCTCTCCTCCCAAACCTCATCTCATGTGACTGTTACATCATCACTTTGACAGTGGGAGTGATTGATCCCAATGTCTTCAGCATTAATACTTTACATCCTTATACTACATTGTCTGTCCAAAAAAAATGGGTGGAGGGAACTTGATTTATCGCAACACCAACAGCTGCCAGTTGAAAATAAACTCAAACCCATCAGCGAGAGAGAGAGAGAGACTGTCAGAGAACTTCCTGCATCCAGTCCTGACCCTGTCACACTCAGCAGAGGCTCACCCAGACCCCACTCTCATCAACACTGAACATTGTTACCGAGACACTTCAAATACTGTTTATCAAAGGCAGGAAAGGTCAAAGTTCACACAGCTTTCTTGAACAGAACAAAGTTTAATATCTTCTCACCGTTTCTCGGGAACCACATGAGACATAGGTTTTCTTATTTGGTTCCTTTGATTTTTCTTGTTCCTGACTGACAAATGTTCCAAACCTCAGATCAACCCTCCCACTTGCATCATGTCCCAGTCTCAGTCACAGTCACAAGCAACAGATAACAACACAAACACTCTGAAACATACAACGCAGTCACACTTTCCTTCAGTGACATTAATGTCGAGCTGTTTTCCAGGTTGAATGCAACTGTGAACAAATTTGGATCAAAGAAGTTGCCTTTGAAATATCAGCACTGAATTTCTGTACAAGGAGGAACAGCCATTCCAAACTCACATCCTACACAAAGGCTGTTTTCTCCTGTGATGAAAATTCATCATGTAATTTGAATTCTCACTTAAAGTTCAGAAGACACAGATGGAAGTGATTGACAATGTAACTTCGACATCACAAATGAGAAGCAAGGCTCCACTGGAAATTGAACCCAGGCTCTCCTGTTTACAAGGCAGGTGCTTCAACCAACTAAGCTACAGAGCCAGATGTTGATACAATTAAAATCAGAGGAGTACACTATTTATTCTCATATAATATCAATATCAAAGCAAAATGCAGCAGATGCTGGAAATCTCAAATAAAAACAAGAAATGCTGGAAATACTCATCAGGTCTGGCAGCATCTGTGGAGAGAGAAGCAGAGTTAACGTTTCAGGTCAATGACCCTTCTTCAGACCCTTCTATATATTCTCATCCCACTTCTCCACAGGTCACAACATATATTTTATCTTTTCCCACTTCCTGAAACAGTCAATCATATACTCTATTCTTCCCAGAATAGAAGACACTGACCAGGTTTCTTTAATGAACAGCAAAATTATGAGTTTATTGCAGAACAAGTTTTAACTAGTCATGAAATAAAGCATAAATACACAGGTAGAAATTTTAAAAGTTCCCTTTTTACCTGAACCAACATTTAAAGCCCCTTTCTTCCCACAGCCCCACACACGCACACACACATACACCGATTAACTGAAAAAAAGAATTATTTTTTACAATTCTGAGTTCTGTTAAAGACAAAAACAACACTTGGGCTGATTACTTGTTCATTCCTGAAGAAAACAGCAGGTGAGATATGTTGTTCCAAAACTGGCATACAGTCTAACTTCTGAGTATGCGTAGACAGGTCACTAGGGTCTTTAAAACAGTTTTTTAGAGGCAGTGTTGAGAATTAATTTTCGCAGGCTTTCTTCAAAGACAGGAGAAGAGATGAATTGACACAGTGAAGTTCTCAGGGTCTTTTAAAGATTTGCTGCAAAACAACGTGGGTTGTGATCTTCTCTCCTTCCTTGACACTTGTTCAGGCTAACTTTATCAGCTGCTCATTCCAGAAGGTAAAACACAATGACTGCTACAAATAAAAGCTTGTGATTTTTCTGCCCTCTTCGGTGTGTGCTGCTGCTGCCGGGTTGGTCCAATCAAGAGGCGCATCTGACTTCTCCGTCAACATTTCCCCCTGTTACCATGGTTTCTGTTCTGCATTTAACTTGAGTCATGTGACAACCAGTAAATATAGTTACCAAATTAGTACTTTCAGTACCCTCTTGAAAAAGAACTGGTCTGACATTTATTAAGTTTGACGATGAATTCCTCAAAAAGAATTTCACAAAAAAAAAAATTCAAAATCACTTCCATTACATCATGTACTTTCCCTGAGCTACAGGTCTCTCTGGCTGTGTTTATTCTTGTTGATTTTGTACTCAGGTTCTTTCTGAATCCATGTGTTTGCAGAACTTTGTCAGTGAGAAACATGGAGATATGCTTAAAGATTTCCCTGCAAATTATTCATATCTCCATCTTTCTCCGAACTTTGTAGAAACACATTAATGTGGGAATCACACACATCAGGCCGTCAAACCTCTCCGTTAAACATTGAAAGGTGACAGTGTTTATTGTGACGGGGTTCCATTTATTCAGACACATCGAGTATAAAAGTGCTCAAGAAATGATTCACACATGTAATGTATTTGTATATTATGTGCATGACATAATGACGCAAATAAACAATTCCTTGCACTTGCCACGCTTGGTGTATATTTTCTCTGCTGATGCCCCCTGAATATATTAGATAAAATGGTGATGAGGATGAGATAAAAGTCTGTAAATATAGGCAGCAAACAGCAGCAGGGACAGCAGTGAACAGGATCAGCTAGCTCCTGGCGACCTACCTGCTCGGAAGGTGGAGATTTTAGGTGGATTGTGTGAAGCCTGGGCCCCAGAATGTCTCTTCAGTTGAATGAGATTCCGCAGGGTCTTCCTGTGCATCTGATTCAAACTGCTTATTTGGGACAATATGGCTGCACACATATGGGATACATCAGAAGGTGAGGAACTTATGAGAGGGCTTGAGAACCATTCAGTTCATATATTGAAAGAATGGACATGTTTTTCATAGCTAATAACATTTTGGAATTTGAAGGTGAAAGTGCAGAGGTCAAGACTCAGAATAAGGCAATTCTTGAGGGCAACAAAGCAATTTTGCCAATGGAAATTAGCCTGGAAGTGTATGACCAGCTAACAAAGCTTCCTGCTCCCATCAAGGCAAAAGATGTGCCATTCAAAACAATCATGACCAAGTTGGAGGAACATTTCAACCCGAAGCCACTGGAGATCACGGCAAGCTAGAAATTTGGAAGCAGAAATCAGAAAAGTAGTGAAACAGTTGGTGAGGACATTGTGGCATGAAGAATTTATCACTACATTGCAACTTTGGCATATTCTTAGACCGTGCATTGGGAGACAGATTTGTGCTTCTATTGGTGGATGAGAAAAGATACTAAACACACAAAATCACACATTCGAGCTCGCATGTAAGATTGCTCTTTCCATGGAGATTGCATCAAAGAATGCTCGAGAATTTCATTCTGTGCCAGTGATTGTAACACACTTCAGGGGAGCTTAAAACAACTGGTAAAATGCGCTTTCACATGGCAGATAAATTTTACACAGAGAATTGTGAAGAGATACAATTTGGGAGGAAGAATAAGGAGAGGCCAAATAAATGAAATGTTACAATTCTAAAGTGGGTGCCGGAACAGAGATACAATGTACACCAATCTTAGAAGGTTTGAAAAGGCTTCAAAGAGCAAACACGACACTTGGCTTTATTAATAGAGACATATAGTAAAAGCAAATAAGTTATGATAAACCTTTATAAAATACTGGGTCTGAATGGCCTACTCCTGTACCTCCACAGAAAGCTTCCATTCCAGGTTTGCACACACTCGTCAGGATCACTCTCCACAGATCCCGCCACTCCAGGCTCGGACACCCTCTTCAGGATCACTTTCCATAGATCCCACCACTCCACGCATGGATATCTCCCTCATGATCAGATCATCGGTCCTTAGTCCTGCCACATCCAGTCATGAATGATGGTGGACAATTAAATAACTAACCAGATGAAGAGGCTCCAAAAAATCCCCATCCTCAATGATGGTGGAGCTAAAGCTGAATCATTTACAACGATCTTCCATCAGAAATTGCTCAGTGGATGATTCATCTCGGCCTCCTGAAGTCCCCAGCATCACAGTTTCCAGTCTTCAGCCAATTCGATTCACTCCACATGATCGCAAGAAACAACTGAAGTCACTCGATGCAGAAACGACAATACGCCCCAACAACATCCCGGCTCTAGTACTGAAGACTTGTGCTCCAGAACTAGTTGCGCCCTCAGCCACACTGTTCCAGTTGAGCTGCAACACTGGCATCTACCCGACAATGTGGAAAATTGCCCAAGTGTGCCCACTCCATAAAAAAAAAGCAGGACAAATCAAATCTGACCAATTACCGCCCCATCAGTCAACTATCAATCATCAGCAAAGTGATGGAAGATGTCATCAACAGTGCTATCAAGCACCAGACAGTTAGCAATAATCTGCTCATCGATGCTCAGTTTAGGTTCTGCCAGGGTTCCTCGACTCCAGGCAAATACTTGGCAGGCAGAGTATAATGTGGGAAAATGTGAGGTTCTCCACTTTGGTAAGAAGAATGGAAAAGCAAAATATTATTTAAATTGTGAGAGATTACAGAATGCTGCTGTTTAGAAGGATCCGGGTGTCCTCGTACATGAATCACAAAAAGTTACCATGCAGGTAGAGCAAATAATTAGGAAGGTAAATGGAATGTTGCCCTTTATTTCAAGTGGGATGGAGTATAAAAGAAGAGAAGTCTTGCTGCAAATGTACAGGGTGTTGGTGAAACCACACCTGGAGTACTGTGTACAGTTTTGGTCTCCTTATTTAAGGAGGGATATGCTTGCATTGGAGGCAGTTCAGAGAAGGTTCACTGGATTGATTCCTGTGATGAAGTGGTTGTCTGATGTGGAGAGTTGATCAGGTTGGACCTTTTCTCATTGGAGTTAAGTAAAATGATAGGTGATCGGATTGAGACATATAAGATGTTGAGGGGGCTTGACAGGGTGGATAATAAAATTGTGAGTTTCTAGATATTATCTGGACACATTTCCTGCTGAAAGAACTAAGAACTCTTTTCTAATTTACACAATACTATATATACACTCATCAAGCCTCCTAAGCTGGCATCCTTGGTGCTGCTCTCCTCCCAAGCCTCATCTCATGTGACTGTTACATCATCACTCTGACAGTGGGAGAGGTTGATCCCACTGTCTTCAGCATTAACCCTTTACATCCTTATACTACACTGTTAATCAAAAAAAATGGTTAGAGGGAACTTCCTTCATTTTTCGAAACACCAAACAGCTGCCAGTTGTCAACCAACTCAAACCCATCAGAGAGAGAGAGAGAGTGTCAGAGAACTTCCTGCATCCAGTCCTGACCCTGTCACGCTCAGCAGTTGCTCACCCAGACCCCACTCTCATCAATATTGAACATTGTCACTGAGACCCTTCAAATATTGTTTTTAAAAGGCAGAAAAATTCAAAGTTCATCGCAGCTGGATTGATTGAAACTAAGTTTAATATCTTCTTACCACTCGGTAACCACACGAGAAAGTCCTTCAATCATTAGCATAAATTATCGGCTGTAAGAATGTTTGTCATCGGGTTGAATAATTTCTGTGTGAGGAATGTTCCAGCATCATAAACCAGGGGAACGTGCTGACTGAGTTGTGTCTTCATCTCTTCTGGGCAGTCGGACCGTTCACCCTTCATTCTGCTCTGATTCACTTTCCCAAATTGGATCCACAGATTCTCAAATCTGGGGACTGGGTTTTCTTGTTCGGTTCTTTTTGATTTTTCTTGCTCCTGAATTATAATATATTCCAACCTTGGATCAACCTTGCCCTGTGTCCCAGTCTCGGTTAAAGGCGACACATAATGGCACCAACACTCTGAAACATACAACATGGTCACACTCTGCTTCCGTGAGATTAATGTTGAGGCGGTTTCACTTCAAATGCAATTGTGAACAAATTTCTCTCGTGGAAATTGTGGGTGATTTGAGTATTTGCACTGAATTTCTGTGCAAGGAGGGACGGTTTCAAACAGCCATTCCCAAATCACTTCTTTCACAAAGACAAAGACTGTGCTGTCTTAACGTGTCCCTCAACTTCACAAACAAATTTAAACTCGAAGTTCAGGAGAAGACAGAGATGTGAATGATTGACAGAGTAATCTTTCAATCATAACTTTCCGTTTCTTTACTGCAGTAAGGCTTTGTTGGGGTTTGAAGTTAGGTTTTTCTGTTTATTAGACAGAGGCTTTAACCAACTAAGCTACAGGGCAAAACCTCAAACACATCCTTTGCAGGACTATCTGTCTCTGGGTTCTTTCTGAATCCATAAGTGTGCAGATCTTTGTGAGTGAGAGACATGGAGATATGCTTCAAAGATTTCCCTGCAAATTATTCATATCTCCATCTTTTCCTGAACTTTGAACAAACGCATTACTGTGGGAATCACACACATCTGGCCCTCACACTCGTCCACTGAACATTGAAAGGTTACAGTGTTTGGGGATCCATTTATTCAGATACATCTTGATCAGGACATGATTCACACATGAAATGTTTTTGTATATTATGTTTATGATGTAATATTGCAAATAAACATTTCCTTGCACTTGTCACATTTGGTCTCCATTTTCTCTGCTGATGCCCCCTGAATATATTGGAGAAAATGGTGATTAGGATGAGATAAAAGTCTGTAAATATCGGCAGCAAACAGCAGCAGGGACTGCAGTGAACAAGAACAGCCAGCTCCTGTTGACCTACCTGCTCGGATGGTGGAGATTTTGGGTGGATTGTGTGAAGCCTGTACTACAGACTGTCTCCTCAGTTGAATGAGATGCCCTAGGGTAAAGCATGGCTACCCGAGCCGACTCCGACCAGACCCGATGACATGTCAGGTTCCGGTCGGGTCTCTCTTCCATGTCCGGCATTCGGACTCGGGATGGGCAGGCTGGAGGCGGACACAGTGCTGCCTTGCTCAGGGAGGGAACTTCTGCATGATTCCGCAGGAATAGCAAGCTTTCGGAATGGAGGATCATAACACTTGGACAAGGTATGTTTGAAATAATTAACTTTATTATGGTAGTCGGGTCGGGTCGGGTCGGGTCGGGTGCAGGAAAAAAAATCAAAGGACTCGGGCCCGGGTTGAGTTCACGTTGGATGTGGTCAGGTCGGGCCGGGTCGGGTTTCAATTTCAGAAATGAGCAGGCCTTTACCACATGGTCTCAGTGTGCATCTGATTCAAAGTGATTATTTGGGACAATATGGCTGCACCCAAGGGATGCATTGGAAGTCGAGGAACATATGAGAGGGCTCGAGACCCATTCAGTTCATATATCGAAAGAATGGACATGTTTTTCAGAGATAATAACATTTTGGAACTTGAAGGTGAAAGTGAAGAGGTCGAGACTCAGAATAAGGCAATTCTTGAGGGCAAGAAAGTAATTTTGCGAATGGAAATTATCCTGGAAGTGTATGACATGCGAACAAATCTTCCTGCTCCCATCAAGGCAAAAGATGTGAATTCAAAACAATCATCACCAAGTTGGAGGAACATTTCAACCCGAAGCCACCAGAGATCGGAGAAAGCGAGAAATTTGGAACCAGAAAGCAGAAAAGTAGTGAAACAGTTGGTGAGTACATTGTGGCACTGAAGAATTTATTACTACATTGCAACTTTGGCATATTCTTAGACCGTGCATTATGAGACAGATTTGTGCTTATATTGGTGGATGAGAAAAGATACTAAACACGCAAAATCCTACATTTCAGCTAGCGTGTAAGATTGCTCTTTCCATGGAGATAGCATCAAAGAATGCTGGGGAATTTCGTCTTATGCCAGTGACAGTAACACACTTCAGGAGAAGATTAAAAAACTGTCAAAATGAGCTTTCACATGGCAGATAACATTTTCCACAGAGAAGTGTAAAGTGATAAGGTTTGGGAGGAGGAATGAGACAATGTGCACGAATCTTAGAAGGTTTGAAAATGTTGCTAAAAGCGAACAGGACACTTGGCTTTGTTACTAGAGACATGCAGTAAAAGCAAATAACTTATACTAAACCTTTATAAAACACTGGGGTTGAATGGCCTCCTCCTGCACCTCCACGGAAAGCTTCCACTCCAGGCTCGGACACCCTCTTCAAGATCACTGTCCATACATCCCGCCACTCCACGCACGGATATCTCCCTCAGGATCAGATCACAGCTCCACAGTCCTGCCACATCCAGTCGTGAATGGTGGTGGATAATTTAATAACTAACAAGATGAGGAGGCTTCAAAAACATCCCCTTCCTCAATGATGGTGGAGCCGAGCACGTCAGTGCAAAAGGCAAAACTGAATCATTTGCAACCATCTTCAGTCAGAAATATTAAGTGGTTTCGATCTGTGCTAATTTCAGCTCCTCATGGTCGCTGGTGCCTTGGTTCTCTGGTGCTAATTTCAGAGTAAATCATGCAGCTTGACAATTGGAGTCAAAGAAAAAGACACAGGAGAGGTTGAAAGTGCCAAAACCCGGGATTGAACCAAGAACTGTGATTTTTAGTGCAATGCAAATCCAGCTGAACTATTTCAGCCACACACCAAAACCAGCCTTCACTCATTGCTTTGGAAGACAATGTTTACATTCAAGTGTTTGTCAAAATTTACAGAACACAACATGAGTGATATTTCCCATTGTTTTCTCAGCACTGATGGATTGTGAAGCGGGAGACAGCCAGAAGTCCCACTGATCCACACTGACCCAGAGCTGCGAGTGAAATGAGATAAAGTTCAATCTTTAGCAGCGAGACGCTGGAGAGACGTAAGAGTCCTGAATCAAGGAGAGACTTTCTGATATAGTAAAAGCAAAATACTGCATATGCTGGAAATGTGAAATAAAAACAAAGGTGTTGGAAATACTCAGCAGGTCTGGCAGCATCTGTGGAGAGAGAAACAGAGTAAAAGTTTCAAGTCTGTGACCTTTCATCAGAACTGCCAAAGGTTGGAAAAGAATTAGGTTTTAAACAAGGAAAGGAGAGGGGCGTGTGGGAGAGAACAAAGGGGAAGGTGTTTGATGGGGCAGAGGGCAGGAAAGATTAAATAACAAAGTTGTCCTGGGACAAAGGCAAAGAGTCCGTTAATGCTTGTGGTCAAAGACAAAGTATTTGTCCAGAGAGAGTGTTAATAGCAGAATAATGAGCAGCTCCGACTACATGAAAAACAGGCACATGGTTTCAAACACACTGTGTTTTGTGCTCCCCCTTTTGTGAATCCTTGTTCACAGCTTTCCAATTATAATGCAAAGAAATGAACATAAACAGGCTTTCTTTGGTTTAAAGAAGAAAAGTGAAACTTATTAAACTTGCTTAAACTTTAATACGGTTCATGCCTACAGATATACAATGCACCCATGCTAGCATGCACACGCGATATACACATGCAGCGAGGGACAGAAAAAAGAAGAAAAGATAAAGTGGAACCGTTTGAGGCAATATCTTGTTCCTGTGCTTCGAGCTCACAGTGTAGCTCTTTTGTTGGTAATTCTTGCATTTCGTGGGGACAAGTATTCTACTTAAACCTTGTACATGTTGGAGATTTTTGTCTATTTGAGATTCACATGTTTTCACAAGGTTCAGTTCTGTGGGAAAGAGATGGAGGCAGGCAGGACTGGAAAGGGTCTGCCCCATTCGGGAGCACACGGTGTTCTGAGTTCAAATCTGTGGCATGTTCAAAAAACCAACAGCCAACTAGTCATGTGACTAAAACTGGTCTTACCACTTCTGCTGTGTATTGGGGAAGCAAAAGACTGCGTCCCTTTGTTTCAATGCTGTTTGTTACTATGCAAATTTCTTTCCAGTCAGGCGCTTGCAATTTTAAGTTTTAATGTTCATGTGGCAAAATTCATGTGTGCCTCAGTCTTGGCAGGTGGGGTGGGGGGGTTTGCCTGACACCAGTCATGTTCTGAAGTTATTGAACTCAAGGTTCAGTCCACAAGGCTGTAGAGTGCCGAATCGAAAGATGAGGTGCTGTTCCTCGAGCTTGCGTTGATGTTCACTGGAACACTGGAGCAGGCCAAAGACAGAAATGTTGACATGAGAGCAGGGGGAAATGTTGAAATGGCAAGCAACCAGAAGCTCAGGGCCATGATTTCGGACTGAGTGGAGGTGTTCTACAAAGCGGTCAGCAAATCTGCGTTTGGTCTCCCCAGTTTAGAGAAGACCGCATTGTGAACAGAAAATACAGTCCGCTAAATTGAAAGAAGTGCAAGTAAATCACTGCTTCACCTGAAAGGGGTGTTTGGGGCCTTGGCCAGTGAGGACAGAGGAGGTAAAAGGGAAGCTATTACACTTCCTGCGATTGAATTGGAAGGTGCCGTGGGAAGGGGACGAGGTATTGGGGATAATGGAGGAGTGGACCACAGTGTTGCAGAGGCAACGATCCTTTCGGAATGCTGACAGGTGAGCGGAAGATGCATTTGGTGGTGGCATCACGCTGGAGGTGGTGGAAATGGCGGAGGATAATCCTTTGGATGTGGAGACAGGTGGGGTGGAAAGTAAGGACAAGGGGAAACCTGTGGCGTTTCTGGGAGGGAGGGGAAGAGGGGAGGGCAGATGTGTGGGACATGGACCAGACACAGTCCTTGAACTCTCTGCTGACGAAGTCTGAAAAAGGGAAGAACAACCACACAACATGGGTCTCAAATCCAAGACCCTGAGATTAAAAGTCTCATGCTCTACCAACTGAGCTAACAAGGCCTGATACAGTACTTCTACTCTGTCTGTTATTGGACGGATGCAGCTGTTGGCTCCACCCCAAGGGCGGGCGTTTGTTCCACCAACCATGAAGCAGCTTCCTATCAATTCCCAAAATTATCATCTCCAACAAGAGAGAATCTAACTATCTCCCCTTGACATTCAATGGCATTATCATTGCTGAATCCCTCACTATCAACATCCTGGGGGTTACCAATGAGCAGAAACTGAATTGAACAGCCATAGAAATACCATAGCTTCAAGAGCAGGTCAGAGGCTGGGAATTCCACTGTGAATCACTCACCTCCTGTCCACCATCTCCAAGGCACAAGTCAGGAGTGTGATGAAAGGCTCCTCACTTGCCTGGATGAGTGCAGCTCTAACAACACCAAAGAAGCTCAACACCATCCAGGACAAAGCAGCTCACTTGATCAGCACTTTATTGACCACCACCTCGACCACCTAGAAGGACATTGGATGAATGGCAACACCACCATCTGCAAGTTCTCCTCCAAGCTGCACACCATCCTGACTTGGAACTATATCATGGTTCCTTCACTGTCACAGGATCAACATCCTGGAACTCCCTTCCTAACAGCACATATTACAACGGCTCAAAAAGGCGGCTCACCACCACCTTCCCAATGGCAATTAGGGATGGGCAATAAATGCTGGCATTGCCAGCAATGCCCACATCCCATGAAAGAATAAAAAAGTGATTTACCACAATGGTAGCAGGGTGTGGGACTTCAGTTATGTGGAGAGATTGGAGAAGCTGGTGTTGTTCTCCTTGCAGCAGAGAAAGTTCAGAAGAGATTTGACACATTTGTTCAAAATCATGAAGGTTTTCAATAGTTTAAATAAGGAGAAATTATTTCCAGTGGTAAAAGGGTCAGTAAGAAGAGGACACAGATATCAGGTGATTGGCAGAAGAACCAGAGGTGACATGAGGAACCATTTTTTACACAGCGATGTGTTGTGATAAAGAAAGAAAAGACTTGCATTTATATAGCACCTTTCAAGACCACTGGACATATCAAAGCACTTTGTAGACAATGAAATACTTTTGAAGTGCAATCACTGTTGCAATGCCAGAAATGCAGCAGCTAATAGCCACAAACAGCAATGTGATAATGTCTAACTGATCTGATTGAGGGGCAAATATTGATCACAACACCAGGGATAATTGCTCTTCACTTGTTTGAAATTGCAGCATGGGATCTTTTACATTCACCCAAACAGGCAGACCGGGTCTTGGTTTAATGGCACAGTGGTGCAGTGGTTAGCACCGCAGCCTCACAGCTCCAGCGACCCAGGGTCAATTCTGGGTAGTGCCTGTGTGGAGTTTGCATGTTCTCCCTGTGTCTGCGTGGGTTTTCTCCGGGTGCTCCAGTTTCCTCCCACATGCCAAAGACTTGCAGGTTGATAGGTAAATTGGCCATTAGACATTGCCCCTAGTTTAGGGAGGTGGTCGGGAAAATATAGGGACAGGTGGGGATGTGGTAGGAATGTGGGATTAGTGTAGGATTAGCATAAATGGGTGGTTGATGGTGGGCACAGACTCGGTGGGCCGAAGGGCCTGTTTCAGGGCTGTATCTCAAAACTAAACTATCACACCTGAAAGGCAGCATCTTCAAATACCCTCAGTGCTGCACTGGAGTGTCAGCTGTGAAATCTGAACCCAGAAGCTTGTGATTTCGAGATGAGTGTGACCAACTGAGCTACAGATTTTACCTGAGTCTCAATCCTTCTGCCAACAGTTTCTATCTATCGGGTCTGTCACTACCCCTCATGATTGTGAACACCTCTATCAAATCTCCTCTCTCAGGCGAACAAACCCAGCTTCTCCAATCTATCCACATAACTGAAATCCTAACCGAAAGGAATTTTTCCTCAAGTTCCTTCTGGTTTTGTGAGTCACCTTAAATCTGTAACCTTCGGTTATTGACCGTTCAGCAGTTAGAAACAGTTCCTCAGTATTTACTCTGCCTCAAACCTTCAAGGAAGCTCTGCAAAGTAACTGAAAATCAAGTTGTCAGAAGTGGGATTTAAACACATGCCTCCAGTGAAAGCTGCAACCTGAACAGAGAAGCTGAAACCGTTCAGTCACCTCAACTGTTCAGACCTTTCTGACCTCGTCATCACTTCTGTACTTTGAAAGGTTCACTCAGTTCAGGAACTTGTTCAATGTTGCTGGAATGCTTAGTGATTGGGATATTAACTCCCCCGGGTTTTCCTGAGCTTGTTCTCGGTGTATGGGGATGTTTGTCCTGGGCCGTGGAATCTTGCATCCCTGTAATGGACATTAACCCACTGATTGAATCTGTATTCACTGCTTTCCGCGGGTGCTGGGTAATTGCAGAGTGTGGGGCTGGAATGTTGCTGCTTGTCCCGGCCTCACTCACTCTGGGAAAGAGTGAATAATTGATGCATCTGTTTCTGTATCTGAAATGTGACTTCGATCTGCTGTTATTAACCGAGGCAGCGCTGCAGAAGGATACGTTAATAATCTCTCACTAATCAACTGTAAACAGTCAGAATGTGTAACTTTGAGCAGCGCTTTCTGCACCGTCAGGGCTGGAAAGGTGAGGGAGGGAGAGACACTGTCAGTATCTGAGTGCATACAGGACTGCACAGAGAAAGAGCCAGTATACCGGGGCCGAGACACAGTGCATCGTTTCACATTTAATCACAATAATATCCACAGTCAGGAGCTGAAAAGGATGAAAAACCGAATAGCAAGAGCAAAAGTAAGAAAACTAAGCAATTATAGATTAGCTGATCAGCTTTCTCTGTGTTACCTGGTAGTCTACTGTTTTATATTCAATGCTCTCCCCACTGTGGCCAGGGAATGGTTTCTTCTCAAGGGCTGAATATTAACAAAACTTCTTAGAATTTAAATCTTTTAAAAGTAATTCCATGGAGCTAATGGGGAAAAGTCAAATAACTGCATCAATTATCGGAGAGCTGGTTGGTGATGACGTGGATTTGTCTGCAGTGTGCAGGACCAGACTGTTTCTATAGATTCACAATGAATGTTCCACCCTTTATCTGCAACAGGAAAACTGATAGTGGACAATGGCTATTCTGGTTGCAGCAACCTAAAGATTTAACTCATTGACACCCTGTTTTCGGGCAATCTAGAAAGAACAACACCCAGCTCTGTCAGTTAGTGTGCTTGTTTGTTAACCCACAATTTGTTGGTTTAAGCACATAAAAGGATGAGGCTTTATTAACTTAAACTCTTCTACATCTGCTGTATTCCTCTTGCTGTTGATTCTTCAAAGTTAAGGTTAATCAAGTCTTTCTTTGTGAAATCCATGCTGACTGTGCTTTATTATATTTTCATTTTCATATGTATTTTCTACTTTTGGGGATGACAGGATATTATCATTTTTTATTGATTTTATTTTTACATATTGCATTTATTGCCCATCCCTAATTCCCTCGAGAAGGTGGTGGCGAGCTGCCTTCTTGAACCACTGCAGTCGATGTGATGCTGTTAGGAAGGGAGTTCCAGGATTTTGACCCAGCAACAGTAAGGGAACAGTGATATATTTCCAATTCAGGATGTTGTCTGGCTTAGAGGGGAACTTGCAGGTGGTGGTGTTCCCATGCATCTGCTGCCCTTGTCCTTCTAGGTAGTAGAAGTCACGGGTTTGGAAGGTGCTGTCGAAGGAGGCTTGCTGCAGTGCATCTTGTGGATGGTGCACACTGCTACCACAGTGCATCGGTGATGGAGAGCCAATCAGTGGGCTGCTTTGTCCTAGATGGCATCGAGCTTCTTAAGTGTTGTTGGAGCTGCACCTATCCAGGCAAGTGGAGAGTATTCCATCATACTCCTGACTTGTGCCTTGTAGATAGTGGACAGGCTTTGCGGAGCTGGGGAGAAATTTACAAAACTCAATCCTTCAACAAAATAGTTCGAAAACCATTAATATAGAAATCATGTGAGGATTCATATGCAGGGGAAACAAGCAAAATACAGAAAGTACAGAGGACAGCAGAAAAGGGAAATTAGATCAGCAAGAGAGTGTGTGAGAAAAGATTAGCGGGTCACATAACTGCGAACACTGAAGTCTTTTACCAACATATGGACAGTCAATGAAAGGGGGGATCAATTAGGAGATCCTGTGGAGGCAGAGGGCGTGGCTGAGGTACTAATTAAGTACATTGCATCTATCACAAAACAAGCAGATTGTGCAAATGTCACAGTAAAGGAGGAGGTTGTGGAGAAATTGGAGGGGATGAAAATAGATTAAGAGGAGATAATTACAAGGTTAGCAGTGCTCACAGTAGAAAAGTCACCCGGTCTGGATGGGCTGCATCCTGGGTTGCTGAGGGAAGTAAGGGTGGAAATAGCGGAGACTTGAACCACAATCTTCAATCCTCCTTGAATATGGAATGATGCCAAAGGACTGGAGGATGGAGGTAAGCTTACATAATTCGATCTCAGTTTAACTTGACCATTTTCATAATGTATCCATTGTAATAACTACTGAGGTCAAGGAAGCCATTTTATAATTAACACATGACCAAAGGAGCCATTTTGTGTTCAGTACTAATGTTTATATCCTGTACAATTAATGAGTAGCTACCCATCATGAAACAGAGGATTGTCAAGGTAATGAACCCTGATTGAGTTATAATTAATGAATCAATAATAATTTTAGAGAGAATGGGTTTTCATTTAAAGTTTGTTCAATCTAATTACTTTGAGTGTCTGTGTCTGTGTGGGAAAGGGCAGTTTCAGCAAAATGTATAGAAACAATGGACCTTTCTAGGACCCCTGATAAAACCCATGGGATGGTACATCGTGACTTCAAGAGTCTCGATTTAATGAATAGGAAACTTGTTTCAGATCAGATTGGGAGACAGTGGGAAACCACTCCATTGTACTCATGTCTGAGATTCTGAGGACAGGTGACTGTTAGTGGAAGACATCATTAAGAACTAATTAAATGTACCGAGCAGCAGCTCGGACCAATTATTATTTTGCAAGGTGGTGGGACGGCCATCCAGGGGTCAAAAGTAGGGATCTTGTAAGGTTTCAGTGTGCAGGAACACTAGAAGACCTCAGGGGTAAAGGCTCAGATCATCAACCAAGTTCTCCACCTGACGAGGGATCCAGGCTGGAAAAAGAGGACCGTGACACTCTGAGACCAAGCTCGATCAGTCCACACACCTGCTAGAGCAGTGAAGTTATATTGTTCAAGTTTGTTGAAGATAATTTTGCTTTCAATTATTAAGCACTATTTTACTCTCAATAAAAGTTCTGGACTTACTAATCAAGTATCCTGTTGCTTTAATTGGCTAAAGTCATGCCGAAAGAGATTGTCCACAATAGACTTTCCAGAATTAAAAGATACGTCTGCAAGGATTGCTAATTTTACAGCCCTGATTAAAAAGAGAGATAAACCCAGGAACTACAGACCAATTAGTCGATTGTCGGTGGTGGGGAAACTTTTAGAGACAAATATCCAGGAGGAAATTAACTGTCACTTGGCAGAACATGGCCGAATAAATGACAGCCAGTACAGATTGGTTAACAGAAGATTGTGTCTGAAATAATTAATTAATTTCTTTGATGAAGTTTCACAGAGAGTTGACCAGGGTGGTGAGTTTGATGGTGTGTGTCTGGACTTCAAAATTGTGTTTGAAAAAGTACCATAAAATAGCCTTGTTAACAAAATTCGAGCAGATGGGATTAAAGGGGCAGTGGCAGCATAGACACAAAATTGGCTGAGGGACAGAAAGCATAAAGTAGGATGAATGCTTGTTTTTCAGAATGGAGGAACTAATACAGTAATGTCACTGTTGTTGCAGTGTGTGCAGTGTCTGGCCCTGAGCTGTCCGAGGGTGGGGGCTGTTTGTGATGTTCCTGTGGTGTGCATTATCATCAGGCTATCACTCTGAGCTGTCACAGGGATGGGGCAGAGTGTGATATCCTTGTGCAAGTCATGCAGGCCCACTGGCTTGTGGTTCCATCCTGATGCCAAGAAACAGAGCCCCATCTATGGGCAAAAAGTCTCACTTCCCTGTGGGTGTCTTGAGAGAAAAGCAGGGTTAGGGAGTAAACCTGGACAGTAAATCCGGAATGGAGTCCCATCGGCGGTTACCTGTTACTTATCAGGTAGTTTTCCAGCAACTCCTGTAGCAGAGCTGGTACCAAACAGGACTGTTTTTTTCCTTTCCTTTGGACAATACTAGCAATGCTGAGAGGGGGGTCCTGATGCTCAGGGTCTCCATACTATTTGCCCAGGCCTGTGCCCTGGAGAGGACACTCCAGCTTTGTGCTTAAACATTAGCACAACACGGGAATAAACAGTTACCGATTGTAAGCTCTCACTCAATTGGTGTCGAGTATGATCGCCAGGAGTTACTTCCGGCAGTGGGAGAGATCTTCATGTCTCATTGGATCGCGACCACCCACTCAGTTAACTGCTGTCCTGCCACGACCTACTTGCTTCAATGGGTACTTGGAGCTTAGAGAGATATCTCTCAACTGGCGGATTGATAATCTATGCACCAGGCAAGACAAACTTGACAAAGAAGGCATCAGGCCTTCGCATCACAAGCTGGAATGTGAGGACCATGTGTCCTGGCCTTACTGACAACCTTCTGCAGGTTGATGACACACACAAGACAGCTGTGATGGACAAAGAACTCACAAGGCTCAATGTGGACATTGCTGTGCTGCAAGAAACTAGACTCGTTCAAAGTGGATCCCTCAAAGAGAAACACTACACCTTCTTCTGGCAGGGGAAAGCCCAAGAGGCAACTCGTGAGCATGGAGTGGGTTTCACAGTAAAATACACGCTACTTGCGATGAGTGAACCACCCACAGTTGGCTCAGAGAGACTTCTTACTCTTCACTTGTCAACAAGCGCGGGCCCAGTTGATCTCATGTGCATCTATGTCCCGACACTCACCTCCACCCCAGATGTCAAGGATCAATTCGATGAAACACTTGACGCTGCCATCAGTAGAATTCCCAGCACCGAGGGACTGTATCTTCTAGGGAATTTCAACGCAAGTGTGGGGACTGACTACAGCTTGGCCAATGAGCATAGGGCACCAGGGGATTGGGAACATGAACAAAAATGGACAGAGGTTTCTGGAGCTATGCTGTCACCATGGACTCTGTGTCACAAACAGCTACTTCCAGTTCAAGCTGCGCCACAAGGTGCCCTGGAGCCATCCGAGATCACGCCACTGGCACCAGCTGGACCTTATCATCAACAGACATACCACCCTCAGCATTGTCCTCATCACACGCAGCTATCACAGCACTGACTGTGACACTGACCACTCCCTGGTGCATAGCAAGGTCAGGCTTCAGCCAAGGAAGCGTCACCCATCCATGAAGAAAGGTCGTTCTCGGATCAACACTAGCCAAACCACGGATCCAGAAAGGACCCAGGAGTTCCTCAACATCCTTGATCAGGCTCTTTCAGAAAACACCCAAGGCCTCAGTGCGGTGTCAAAGTGGAATCATCTGCACGCCACCATCTGTAACTCTGCACGGGAAAAGAGATAAGAGGAATGCTGACTGGTTTGAGGCTTATTGGACTGAAATGGAGTCAGTTACTGTAACTAAGAAGAGAGGCCTCATGAACTACAAACCAGTCCCCAGCAGACAAACTCTAGACGCTCTCAGAACTGCCCGAAACAAGTCTCTGCAGACTGCTCGGCACTGCACCAATCAATACTGGTTAAAACACTGCAACAGTATTCAATCTGCCACTGAATCTGGGGAATGCTAGAGGGACATATGAAGGAATTCAACACACCAAGGTTCCTTCGACAGCACCTTCCATACCTGCAAACTTTACCAACTAGAAGGACAAGGGCAGCAAATTCATGGGAACATCACCACCTGCAAGTTCCCCTCCAAGCCACACACTGTCGTGAATTGGAACTATATCGCCTTTCCTTTACTGTCGCTGGGTCAAAATCCTGCAACTCTCTTCCGAACAGCACTGTGGGTGAACCTACCTCACATAGCCTGCAGCGGTTCAAGAAGGCAGCTCACCACCACCTTCTCATGGGAAATGAGGGATGGGCAATAAATGCTGGCTTCGCCAGTGATGACCACATCACATGAATGAATAAAAAAAAAATTAAGAAAGCAATGTCAAAGGCCTTGATGATGTCTATAAAGACAATGTAGAGTGGTCTGTACTGTTCACAGTACTTCTCCTGTAACTGCCGAAGTGAAGAAGAAAGCAGTAACTAAATCAGCACCTTTGAAGACAAAGACAGGGGCGATCATGTTTAGTTTGGAGAGACAGCACTGAAACAGGCCCTTCGGCCCACCGAGTCTGTACCGACCATCAACCACCCATTTATACTCATCCTGCACGAATCCCATATTCCTACCACATCCTCACCTTTCCCTATATTTTCCTACCACCGACCTGCACGAGGAGCAATTTATAATGGCCAATTTGCCGACCAACCTGCAAGTCTTTTGGCTTGTGGGAGGAAACCGGAGCACCCGGAGAAAACCCACGCAGACACAGGGAGAACCTGCAAAGTCCACACAGGCATTACCCAGAATTGAACCCGGGTCGTTGGAGCTGTGAAGCTGCAGTGCTAACCACTGCGCCACTGTGCCACATCACTGAACCTAACAAGCAGATGGAAAGGTGAGTGGAGCATTACCTTGAACTCTACATAACGGAGAACATTGTCATTGAAGTAGCTCTCAGCACCATTCCAGACTTCCCTGTCATGCAGGAGCTGGACAGCGACACCACCATGGAGCTCAACAACGCCATTGACCGTCTTGCCAGTGATAAAGCCCCGGGAAATGATGGTATTCCACCTGGAATCATCAAAAGTGGAAAAGCAGCTCTGCTGCAGCATCTCCATGAACTTCTGTGTCTCTGTTGGAAGGAGAGATCTGCGCCTCGAAACATGCGTGATGCAAACATTGTCACCTTGTACAAAAATATAGGGGATCACAGTGACTGCAGAAATTACTGAGGCATCTCCTTGCGAAGTTTTGTGGGGAAGGTCTTTGCTCACATTGCTCTGACCAGATTGCAGACAATGGCATCACACATCTATCCTGAGTCTCAGTGCAGCTTCAGAGCTGGTAGATCGACAGTGGACATGATTGTCTCACTTCGGCAGTTACAGGAGAAGTACTGTGAACAGTGCAGACCACTCTACATTGTCTTTATAGGCATCATCAAGGCCTTTGATCTTGTCAGCAGAGACGGACTCTTCAAACTGCGATGGAACATAGGCTGCCCTCCTGAACTCTTGGGCATCATCTCTTCTTTCCACGAGAACATGCACAGTTCCATCAGTTACCATGGAGCAACATCAGATGCTTTCAAGATCAGCAGTGGGGTAAAGCAGGGCTGTGTCCTGGTGACAGCTCTCTTAGAAACAGAGGAACATAGGAGGAGGCCATTTAGCCCGTCGAGCCTGTTCTGCCATTCAATTAGATCATGGATGATCTTCTACCTCAACCCCACTTGCCCGTGCTATCCCCATATCCCTTGATGTCATGAGTATCAAGGTTTCTATCAATTTCTGTCTTGAACATGCTCAATGATTAAACTTCCACAGACCCCTGGGGTAGAGAATTCCAAAGATTCACCACCCTCTGATAGAAGAAACTCCACCCTATCTCAGTTTTAAATGGCATTTTAAATGAAACTTTAAGGAACACAAGCCCAGTTTCCTCATCCCAGGGATTAGTCTGGTGACCGTCCATTGCACTCCCTCTATGGCATGTATATCCTTCCTTAGATAAGGAAACCAAAACTGTACACAATACTCCAGCGCAGTCTCACCAAGGCTCTATACAATTGCAGCAAGACATCTTTACTCCTGTACTCAAGACCCTTTGTGTGAAGGCCAACATACCATTTGCCTTCCTAATTGATTGCTGCACCTGCATGCGAGCTTTTAGTGTCTCATGAACAAGGACACCCAGGTCCCTTTGGACATCAACACTTCCCAAACTCTCACATTTAAGAAATATCCTGTCTTTCTGTTTATTCTACCAAAGTGGATAACTTCACACTTATTCATGTTATGTTCCATCTGTCATTTCATTCACTTATCCTATCCAAGTCCCCTGGAAGCCTCCTTATTAACTCCTCACAGCTCACATCCTTTACAATTAGCATACTCTTCTCCATGCTGCAATTGTAAACTATCAGTGATTCAGATGGGGGTGTCCACCTGCATACCAGAGCTGATGACAAGCTGTTCATCTTGGCAAGACTGTGCGCCAAGACTAAAATGTGTCAGTTCCTAGTCTGTGAGATGCTGTTTGCTGATGACGCTGTGCTGACATCCCATAATGAAATTCTCTTGCAGCAGTTAGTATATCGGTTCTCCTTGGCCTGCAAGGAGTTTGGACTGATGATCAGCATCAAGAAGATGAAAGTTATGGGCCAGGACGTCGAGACTCCACCTTCCATCAAAATCGACAACCTCACTTTGGAGGATCAACAATTACCAGCAATCTGTCCCTTGATACTGAAATCAGCACCAGGATTGTCAATGCTGCAGCTGTCATGTCAAAGTTGAGAAGACCAATGTGAACCAACAGCAAACTGACCAAAAATATAAAGCTCTGCGTGTAACAGGCTTGTGTTCTCAGCACCCTCCTTCATAGTTGAGAAGCATCAACAACTTATGCAAGCCAAGAAATGCAGCTGAACAGCTTCCACCTCCGCTGCCTCAGATGGATATTGGGCATCTCCTGGCAGGACAGAGTGCCGAATGCGGAAGTACACCAGCGTGCAGGGATCGCAGCATGTTTGCCCTCTTGCGTCAGCGGTGACTCTGTTGACTGGGTCATGTGTGCCGAATGGATGACGGTCGCTTTGCCAAAGAAATGCTCTTTGGTGAGCTTGCTATCAGCATGAGACCAACAGGTCACCCACGTCTGTGATACAAGGACATCTGCAAACGAGATCTCCAGCAGACTGGGAGTGTCGTCGATGCCTGGGAAGTCCTTCCTGCTGACTGGAATTCCTGGAGAAAGGCATTCAGGAAGACCATGGGAAAAGCAGAGGACAAAAGAAATGACCAGTTGGGGGGAAAGAGAGCTCAGAGGAAGGAAAAATTATCAGTCGACCTCGCGCCAATGATATTCATCAGTACCAACTGTGGAAGGGATTGTCACTCACGAGTCATCCTCTGCAGCCACAACAAACGATGTTTAATACAAAAGTGACCTACACGCCAGGCGTAGCCCATCGCCGTCCGAGATGAACAGTTGCCTATTACTATTACAGCTGCAGCTACAACTACAAGAGCGGGTCAGAGGCTGGGAACTCTGTGCCAACTAACTCACCTCTTGATTCACCAAAGCCTGCCAACCATCTACAAGGAACAAGTCAGGAATGTGATGGAATACTCATGCCTGGATGAGTGCAGCTCCAACAACACTCAAGAGATTGACACCATCAGGTCAAAGCAGCCCACTTGATTGGCACCCCATCCACCACCTTAAACATTCATTCCCTCTAGCACCAGTGCAGAGTGGCAGCAGTGTGTCACATTTACAATACGTACTGCAGCAACTTACCAAGCCTTCTTCAACAGCACCTTCCAACCCACAAACTCAACCACCTAGAAGGACAAAGGTAGCAGATGCATGGGAACATCACCACATTCAGGTTCCCCTCCAAGTCACACACCCTCCTGACTTGGCACTAGACCGCCATTCCTTAACTGCTGCAGGGTCAAAAACCAGGAACACCCTCCCAAAAAGCACTGTCGTGGTGCCAGAGGACTGAACAGTGGCAAATGTGACTTCCTATTTCAGCAAAGGGTGTAAGGATCGTCCAGGTAACTACAGGCCAGTGTGATTAACAGCAGTGGTGAGTAAGGTTTTAGAAACAATATTAGGGAAAAAATCAACAGTCACTTGGAGAGATTTGAGTTAATGGAGAAGAGTGAGCATGGATTTATAAATGGGAGTTCATGCTTGACTAACTGCATTTTTTGATGAAATAACAGGAAGATGATGCAGCGAATGTTGGTGATATGGATTTTAAGAAAGGATGGATGGATGGATTCAGAATGAATGATAGGGTACCACATAAAAGGGTGGTTAACAAAATTGAGGTTCATGGAATAGGAGAGTCACTGTCCAATTGGATAGAAAATTGCTTCAAGGACAGAAAATAGCGCATCATAGTAAACGGTTCTTTGTCAGACTGGAGGATAGTCGACAGTGGGTGTTCTCCAGTGGTCACTGCGAGAACCACTGCTTTTTCTGCTATATGTAAATGACTCGGATCTTGGAATATCGAGCAGAATCTCAAAATATACCGTTAACACCAAACCTGGAGGAGTGGTAAACAATGAGGATGATAGGAACTGCCTGCAACAGGACAGTGATAGGCTAGCAGAATGGGCAGACAGGTGGCAGATAGAATTTAATAGTGACTAGTGTGAGGTGATGCATTATAGCAGAAGGAATTGGGAGAGACAATATATACTTAATAGCACAGTTCTAAATAGAACTAAAAATAATGCACCTTGTAAGTGGCTTGTTGGTCTAGGGGTATGTTTCCCACTTTGGGTGTCTGATTGGTTAATATGCGAGAGGTTAACAGACTAGCCCTTCTTCATTTGTGTTTTTAGTTGAAGGTCATCAATTGGTTGCAGCCTTACAGAAAGCGAAATTGACGTTCATACAGATCCTGTTTGAGGACCAGAGAACTGGATTCAAAGAGCCTGTCGACAAAATTGAAATGAACAAAATGGACAGGTCACCAAGTGGGTGTCTGAAGGTGGAGCAGTAACTGAGAGCTAGATACAAAAACAACACGACCAGTAGCTAATATGGAATGGAATTCTTCTGTGTTTCTGTTGTTCGGTTTCGATTAGGGTGGCACAGTGGCGCAGTGGTTCGACCCACAAACTCACAGTTTCAGGGCCCTGGGCTCAATTCTGAGTACTGCCTGTGTGGAGTTTGCAAGTTCTTCCTGTGTCTGTGTGGGCTTTTGCTGGGTGCTCTGGTTTCCTCCCCCCTCCAAAGACTTGCAGGTGATAGGCAAATTGCCCGTAGTGTAGGTAGGTGGTCGGGAATATGGGATTCCTGTCGGGTTAGTTTAAATGGGTGGTTGTTGGTCGCCACAGACTTGGTGGGCCGAAGGGCCTGTTTCAGTGCTGTATCTCTAATAATAATAACTGATCGATTTTCTTGTTTTTCTCTTTTTTGATGCGTTTGAATAATTGTGGATCCTTCTTCAGGGTGTTTCCATTCACCAGGAAGTTCTGACCTCTGATGATGTTGATCATCATAAGCTTCTGATAGTTTTGGAACTGAGCAAATTTCCTTTGCTTGAGTCTGCAAGATGTAACTCAGTCTGACATGTGGATCCAAGGGAGGATTTGAAAGCCACCCCTGCATTGGAGCAGACAGTTGTATCCATCCAATAAGAGAGTGAGTAGAAGTGACAGTTCAGTCAGTCGAATATGAGACTTTTAATCTCAGCGTTGTGAGTTTGAGTGCCATTCTGTTTTTCCCTTTTTTGGGGTTCATTAGCAGAGAGTACAAGGAGTGTTTGAAATGAAATTCAACAACAGTTTGAGCAAGTCTCACTTTGATTCGGGACTCTTCACTCTGCAGCATATCACTGCAAACGATTGAACTGTATCTCATTTCTTTCTGAGCTCGGTGTCAGTGCGGCTCGGTGGGACTTCTGGCTGTCTCCCGCTTCACAATCCATCAGTGCTGAGGAAGCAATGGGGAATATTACTCCCATGTTGTGTTCTGTAACCTTTCAGAAACAATTGAATGTATGTATTTTCTTCCAAAACATTCATTCTCAGTACAGAGAAAAATAGAGTATATGATTGACTGTATCAGTAAGTGGGAAATGTTTAAAATATGTTGTGACCAGTGGAGAAATGGGATGAGAATCTAGTGCCCTCTTCTGATTTCAGCTGTAGAAGCATTTGTTGTTTGGCTCTGTAGCTTTGTAGGCTCAAACATCTGTCTATTAAATAGAAGATCCTGGGTTCAACTCCCAACAGAGCCTCATGTCGTTATTAGCAACATGCTTTAGAAGTTCACATCTGCGTCTTGTGAGCTTGAACTCTTAATTCAAGTTACATGATGAATTTCAGTCACAGGAGAAAACAACCTTTGTGAAGGATGTGAGTTTGGATTGGCTTTTCCTCCTTATCCAGAAATTCAGTCCTGATATTTCAAAGGTAACTTCTTTGATAGAAATTTGTTCACCGTTCCATTCAACCTGGAAAACAGCTTGACATTAATCTCACTGAAGGAACGTGTGACCGCGTTCTGTGTTGCAGAGTGTTTGTGTCATTATGTGTTGCTTTTTACCGAGACTGGGACATGACGCAATTGGGAGGGTTTATCTGAGGTTTGGAATATTTGTCAGTCAGGAACAAGAAAAATCAAAGTAACCAAATAAGAAAAGCTATGTCTCGTGGTTACCGAGAAAAGGTCAGAAGATATTAAACTTTGTTCTCTTCAATACAACTGTGTGAACTTTGACCTTTCCTGCCTTTTATAAACAGTATTTGAAGTGTCTCAGTAAAAATGTTCAGTGTTGATGAGAGTGGGGTCTGGGTGAGCATCTGCTGAGTGTGACAGGGTCAGGACTGGATGCAGGAAGTTCTCTGACAGTCTCTCTCTCTCTCTGATGGGTTGAGTTGATTTTCAACCGGCAGCTGTTGGTGTTTCGATAAATCAAGTTCCCTCCACTGATTTTTTTGGACAGACAGTGCAGTATAAGGATGTAAAGGGTTAATGCTGAAGACAGTGGGATCAACCCCTCCCACTGTCAGAGTGATGATGTAACAGTCACATGAGATGAGGTTTGGGAGAAGAGAGAGCAGCACCAGGGATGCTAGCTTAGGAGGCTTGTTGAGTATGTATATAGTATTGAGTAAATTAGAAAAGAGTTCTTAGTTCTTTCAGCAGGAAATTTGTCCAGAAAATATCGAGAAACTCACAATATTATTATTCAGGAGTCGGAACACAGATATTAACACCAAGTGACTGTTCTGGGTTCATTAACAAAAAAAGGTAGCGAATAATATTTCTCACTGATTGAAATCCCCCAGTGAGGAGACAGTTAAACAGGTGATCTGTTGGGACATCCTTCGATCCAAGCTTTCTGAGCGTTTAATCTCCCTTTTTGGTGAAATTCTCTGTTATTTGCAACTTTTTTAAATCCAGCTTTGATGGGCGAGTGAAAAAACTGAAAAAATTGAACAGTTCCATTCTTTCTTTTCTTCCTTCTTCCCTTCTTTCCATCAGTTTCGCTTTTATGTCTCTGATCAATACAGTGATGAGAATCCCAATTTAATCTGTTGTTTCTGGTGTTTTATCCATTCCAATCAGAATTCAACATTCCAATCTAATCTATTTGTTATTCCACAGTGTCTCTCCATGTGTTTTATTCTGTTGCATTCTCTCACAGTCTGTTTGATGAAAAATGTTGTATCTCACTCTCTGTTCTGGTGAAGATCAGAAGCAGTGATATCTGTTTACACCACCCGACAAGTCGGTCTGAGGCTGTGCCTCGCTGATCATGTGGAGTTCGGAACATAGGAACATGAGTCGGCCATTCAGCCCATCGAGCCTGCCCCGCCATTCAATATGATCATGGTTGATCATCCACTTCAATGTCCTTTCCCCCACACTTTCCTCATATTCCCTTATGTCATTTGTATTTAGAAATCTGTCAATCTCTGCTTTAAACATACTCAATGACTGAGCTTCCACAGCCCTCTGGGGTACAGAATTCCAAAGATTTACAACCCTCTGAATAACAAAATTTTTTCACATCTCTGTCCTAAGTGGCTTCCCCCTTATTTTGAAAATGCATCCCCTGGTTCTCCACTCCCCAACCAGGGGAAACATCTTAGCTGCATCTACCCTGACTGTCCTTTAAGTATTTTGTAGGTTTCAATGAGTTCACCTCTCATTCTTCGAAACTCTAGAGAATACAGCCCCAGTTTCCCAATCTCTCTTCATAGAACAGTCCCACCATCCCAGGAACAAGTCTGATGAACCTTCGTTGAACTCCCTCCATGGCAATAATATGCTTCCTAAGGTAAGGAGACCAAAACTGCACACAGTACTCCAAGTGCGGTCAAACCAAGGGTCTATACAATTGAAGCAAGACTTCACTACTCCTGTACTCAAATCCTCTTGTGATAAAGGCTAACATACTATTAGCCTTTCTAATTGCTTGCTGCACCTGCATGTTAGCTGTCAGTGACTTATTGACATGGATACCAGGTCACCTTTATACATTATACCTCAGTTAATAAAGGAAACGATTCCATATACCAGCTGAACCACCTTATTGACCTGTACTGCCACTTCAGGGATCTGTGGACATTCACTCCAACGTCCCTCACTTCCTCTGCACCGTTCAGTGTTCTCCCATTAATTGTGTATTCCTTTGCCTTTTTTGACCTCCCAAATGCATCACCTCACACTTGTCCAATTTGAATTCCATTTACCACTTCTCTGCCCACCTGACCGTTCTATTGATATCTTCCTGCAGTGTACAGCTATCCTCCTCCCTATCAACAACACGGACAATTTTCGTGTTATCTGCAAACATCTTGATTGTGCCCTCTACATTTATGTCCATATCATTAATATATGCCACAAAAAGCAGGGGACCAAGTTCTGAGCCCTGTGCAACACCACTGGAAACAGTCCTCCAGTTGCAAAAACACCTGCAACCAATTCCTTCTTGTTTCCTGCCACTGAGCCAATTTTGTATCCAGCTTGCTACATTCCCCTGGATCGCATGCGCTTTTATGTTTTTTTAACCTGTTTGCCATGTGGGACCTTGTCAAAAGCCTTGCTAAAATCCATGTCGACCACATCAACTGCACTATCCTCACAATCCTAATTGTTACTTCTTCAAAAAATTCAATCAAGTTCGTCAGACAGGAGCTTCCCTGAACAAATCCATGCTGATGATAATTGATTAATCTGTGCCTTTCTCAGTGACGGTTTATCCTGTCTCTCAGAATTAATTCCAATAATTCGCCCACTATTGAGGTTCGGCTGACTGGCCTTTAATTGTTCCCTCGCTTCCTTTTTCAACAATGGTGCAATGTTAGCAATAAAAACAAAAAGTGCTGGACATACACAGCAGGTCTGGCAGCATCTGTGGAGAGAGAAGCAAAGTTAACATTTCAGGTCAGTGACCTTTCATCCGAACAGAAACGTTGACTTTGCTTCTCTCTCCACAGATGCTGCCTGACCTGCTGTGTATTTCCAGCGCTATTAGTTTTTATTTCAGATTTCCAGCATCTGCAGAATTTTGCTTTTATTGCAACGTTACGAGACCTCCCATCCTCTGGCATCACACCTGTATCCAGTGAGGGATTGGAAACTGATGGTCAGACCTTCCACTACTTCTTCCCTGGCTTCTTTTAACAGCCTGTGGTACATTTCATCCGGCCCTAATGATTTATCCACTTTCAAGGATGCTAATCCCATTTATACTTCTTCTCTCCCTCAGTTTATCATGTCCAATACTTCACACTCCTTCTCCTTAATTACAATATATGCATCACCCCCTCATTTGTGAAGACAGTAAAGTATACATTAACAAACATACCCACATCTTCCACCCTGATGGGCCCTACTCTTTCCTCAGTTGCCTCTTACTCCAATGTATTGATGAAACATCTTTGGATCCATTTTGATTTTGCTTGTCAATATTCTTTCATGCTCTCTGTTTGCTCTTCGTCGCTGCTCCTAAATGCCTCTAGTTAAGTCAAAAGACAACTTATCAGAAGTGGGATCACAAAGCCGAAAGTGGGGATGTTCACTGATGATTGCACAATGTTCAGCACCATTCATGACTCCTCAGATACTGAAACAGCCCGTGTCCAGATGTAGCAAGACCTGGACAACATCCAGGCTTGGGCTGATAAGTGGTTAATAACATTTGCGTCACATAAATGCCAGGCAATGACCATCTCAAACAAGAGAGAATCTAATCATTTCCGCTTGATGTTCAATGGCATTACCATCACTGAAACCCCCACCATCAATATTGGAGGAGTTACCATTGACGATGAACTGAACTGGACCAGCCACAGAAATGCATTTGCTACAAAAGCAGGTCATAGGCTAGGAATTCTGCAGTCAGCAACTTACCTCCTGTCTCCCCACATCTTTACATCTTTCCACCATTTACGAGGCACCAGTCAGGAGTTTGATGGAATACTCTCCACTTGCCTGGATGAGTGCAGCTCCAACAACACTCAAGTAGCCTGCTTGATTGCCCCCATCCACCAGCTTCAACATTCACTCCATTCACCACTAATGCACAGTGGCAGCAGTGTGTACAATCTACATGATGCACTGCAGCAACAAACTAAGGCTCTTTCAACAGTACCTTCCAAACTCTGAACCTCTACTACCGAGAAGGACAAGGGCAGCAGATGCAAGGGAGCACTACCACCAGCAAGTTCCTCTCCAAGCCACACACCATCCTGACTTGGAACTGTATCGCCATTCCTTCATTGTCGTTGGGTAAAAATCCTGGAACTCCCTTCCAAACAGCACTGTTGGTATTCCTGCATCTCAAGGACAGCAGCGGCTCAAGAAGGCAGCTCACCACCACTTTGTCAAGGGCAATTTGTAATGGGCAATAAATGCTGGCATAGCCAGCGATGCCAATATCCCAGGAACAAATGAAAAAAGTGAGGAAATAGTGAAGGGCTTTTATAGAATACACGGAGACACGTTTCCACTTGTGGTGGTTTCTGAAATAAGAGCCAAAAATATAAAATCAACATTCATAAAACCAATGAGGAATTCATGAAAAATGTATTTATGCAGTGAATGGATAGAATCTGGAATTTGCTACCACAGGGAGCGGTTGGGGTGAATAGTATTGATGCACTTAAGGGGAGGTGGAACAAATGAACAAGTGTATGGGGAGAAATGAATTGAGGGATATACATATCGGGCTTCATTTTTTAAAATTTGTGCATTTGAAGCAGGATGGCTGGAAATATGTGAAGAGCATAGAGCAGTTGGGACGATCCCAGTGCAGTGTTTTGTCTGGATGGATCTGCCCAGAACACTTGTGATGCAGGAGCTGGGAGCTTCAGTACTTCAGTGGAGGCTGATACTGACACTGGTTTTCATTAGTGGGTGTTCTTAATGATTATTTATTGAGAAATTAAATTCACCTCTTTGATATTTTGCCCCTCACCTGTTCTTGATTTATAAGATATATTTTTTCTTCATGCAGGCAAATATTTGAAGGTATTGTGATGAATGTGATGGTTGCTACACTCGAAGCACAAGGAACAGTGCAGCCAACTCCTCTCACACACAGTAGGTACATTATCACTCAGAGTACAGAGGCACAGATAGTTCATCAGTTCCCCAGTCTCAGATAGCAGAAGTAGTCAGGCTCACATTGATTCGAAGCTCCAGAGACACATTTTCAATCAAACAAAGCAGGAGAAAAAGAAGTTGTTTCCATTTCGCCCCAATTCAGTCCCACTGACAGTCAGATGCATCAATCCCAGGTCAAAATCACACCCACTAGCAGATTGAAATGCAATGTGTCAATCTAAATATAATGCAGACTTAGCTCGCAATTAAATATCAGATAGATTTGGCACACGTTCCTGATTGAATGGCACAGAATCTAAGCTAATGATGTACCCTGAGATTTAAATTAAATATCATACTCAAAGCTCACACCCATTCATTATAAAGGATGTTTAAACATCCCCATAGTGTACCCTGAGATACAAGTTACATACAAGTCCAACATTCATTGCAGTGAAAGTTTCAAAAATGATGAAAGATATTGTCAGCTGAGACACAAATTAGATACCAGTTCAGAACTCACGCACGCTGTGAAATTGAAAGATACAGAATCAATTCTATTATTGCAGATTGATCTAAACATTATATACCATTCTGAAAACTCATCCAATATCAAACTGAAATACAGTATCAATTCCATTAGTGTAGATTGATCTAAACATTATATACCATTCTAAAAACTCATACAATATCAAACTGAAATACAGTATCAATTCCATTAGTGTAGATTGATCGAAACATTATATACCATTCTAAAAACTCATACAATATCAAATTGAAATACAGTATCAATTTTATTAGTGCACATTGACCTAAACATTACATACTATTCCAAAAACTCATGCAGTATCAATTCCATTAGTGTAGATTGATCTAATCATTGCCTGTCCAAAAATCACATACAGTATCAGATTGAGCAATGCTGATATGAAGTGTAAACTGTGATGTAAATTAGATGCCTGGACAGAACTCACCCAGTATGCGGAAATAAAAAATACAGTTGTCTATGATACGCATTATTTTCCAGCCAAAAACATCTCATACATGATCAGAGTGAAATAGATTATCAATTCCATTTGTGTAGACTGAACTCCACATTATGGTGGCACAGTGGCGCAGTGGTTAGCATTGCAGATTCAAAGCTCCACTGACCTGGGTTCAGTTCTGCGTACTTCCTGTGCGGAGTTTGCAAGTTCTCCCTGTGACCAGGTGGATTTCTATTGTGTGCTCCAGTTTCCCCCCACAGCCCAAGAATTGCAGGTTGTTAGGTAAATTGCCCCGAGTGTGAAGATGTGGTAGGGAATATGAGATTGATGTGGGATTAGTGTATATGGGTGGTTGCTGGTTGGCACAGACTCGGTGGGTTGAAGGGCCTGTTTCAGTGCCGTATCTGAAAATAAAATTACAAACCTGTAAAAACAATCATCCAGGGGTATGGTGATTTTGTGGTTACTTTACAGGACGAGTAATCCAAAAGTCTCCACTAATGGACCAGAGACATGAGTTCAAATTCCACTGCAGCAGCTGGGTAATTTATAGAATCAAAGTAAGTTTATGGCACAGGAAGAGGCCACTTGGCCCATTGTGTCTGTGCCAGATGAAAACGGTCCACCCATTCTAATCCCACCTTCCAGCATTTGGTGCATAACCCTGCAGATTACGTCATTTGACGTGTATATCCAGACTCATTTTGAATGAGTTGAGGGTTTCTGTCTCAACTCCCCTATCAGGCAGTGAGTTCCAGACCGCCACCACCCTCTGGCTGAAAAAAAACTTTTCCTCATCTCCTCTGTAATCTTTATACCAATCACTTTAAATCTATTCCCCTAGTCACTGACCTCTCTGCTAAGGTGAACAGGCCCTTCAGTTCAACTCTATAAAGGCCCCGCAAAATTTTGTACATTTCAGTCGGATCTCCCCTCAGCCTCCTCTGTTCCAAGGAGAACAGCTCCATCCTCTCCAATCTTTCCCCAGAGCTGGATTTTTCCAGTCCCGGCAACATCCTCGTAAAGCTCCTCTGGACCCTATCTAGGGCAATTACATCCTTTCTGTAATGAAGCGATCAGAACTGCACACAGTACTCAAGTTGTGGCCTGACTAATGATTTATACAGTTACAGTACAACCTCCCTGCTCATATATTCTATACCTCGGCTGATAAAAGAAAGGATTCCATGTGCCTTTTTACCACCTTATCGATCTGTCCTGCTACCTTCAAGGATCTTTGGACATTTACTCCAAGGTCGCTCACTTTCTCTACACCTCTCAGCAGTTTCCTATTAATCGTGTATTCCTTTGCCTTGTTTGACCTCCCCAAATGCATGACCTCACACCTCTCTGGATTGAATTCCATTTGCCATTTCTCTGCCCATCTGACCAGACCATCAAGATAATCCTGCAGCCTGCAGCTATCCTCCTTGCTATTTACCACACAGCCAATCCTTGTGTCATTTGCAAACTTCTTGATCATGCCCCCTACATTTACATCCATGTAGACTACATCATAAACTGCACTACCCTCATCTATTTTCCTTGTTAATTCTTCAAAATTTCGATCAAGTTGTTCAGACAAGATCTTCCCTTAACAAATCCATGCTGACTATCCTTGATTAATCTGTGCCTTTCTAAGTGACATTTTATCCTGTCTCTCTGAATAGATTCCAATAATTTTCCCACTATTGAGGTTAGACCGACTGGCCTGTAATTATTCGGTCTATCCCTCACTCCCTTTTTAAACAGAGGTACAATGCTAGCAGTCCTCCAATCCTCCAGCACTACACCTGTATCCAGTGATGTCTGGAAACCGATGGTCAGACCTTCCGCTATTTCCTCTCTTGCTTCTTTTAACAGCCTGAGGTACATTTCATCCATCCCTGGTGATTTATCAACTTTCAAATAAGCTAATTCCATTAGTATGTCCTCTCTCCCTCTGTTGATCATATCCAATACTTCACACCCCTCTTCCTTATCTACAATATCTGCATCGTCCCCCTCTTTTGTGCAGACAGATGCAAAATATTTATTAAGAACAATGCCAACATCTTCTGCCCCGAGAGATAGGTTACCTTTATGGTCTTTTCTGTGCCCTTCTCCTTCCTTAGTTATCCTTTTACTTTTAATGTATTGATAAAACATCTTTGTGTTTACCTTGATTTTGATTGCCAATATTCTTTCATGCCTCTCTTAGTTTTCCTAATTTCAACGTTCATTTCCCCCCTCCACATTCTATGGACCTCTTGGCCTTCTGCAGTATTGAGTTCTCTGTGTCGGGCATAATCTTTCCTTTACTGCCATATCATACCCATAAGCTCCTTGACATCCATGGGGCTCTAGATTTGGCCTTCCCACCCTTTTTCTTTGAGGGAACATGTTGACTCTGAACCCCTGGAATCTCCCCTTGAATTCTTCCCACTGATCTGACACTGATTTACCTTCAAGTAACTGTTTCCAGTTACGTTAAATCACTCCTCAGCTTAGTAAAGTTGGCCTTGCCCCAATTGAGAACTCTAACTCTTGTTGTATCCTTGTCCTTTCCATAATTATGTTAAAACTGACTGAATTATGATCACTACCACCAAAATGCTCTCCCACTGCCACTCCTTCAACCTGCCCATCTTCATTTCCTAAAACTGCGTCCTCTCTTGTTGGACTTGCTACATATTCGCTGAAAAATTTCTCCTGAATGCATCACAAGAATTCTGCTCCCTCAATTCCTTTCACACTAAAACTATCTCAGTTAATGTTTGGGTGGTTAAAATCCCTTTCTATTGCTGCCGTACTGTTGCTTTGACAAAAATTGCCACTCTCCCTCCTTTCTTATCTCCCTCCCTATCGTGTCTGAAACCCCTGTAACCAAGACTGTTGAGCTGCCATTCCTGTCCCTCCTTCAGCCATGTTTATCTCAGAGCTATGATATCATACAGCCACCTGTCTATCTGTCCTCAGCTCATCTGCTTTATTTGCTATACTCCTTGCATTGAAATAGATACACTTGAGCACTGCCAAACACTTTTTTAATTTTCTAAACTTTGTTTCCTCAGTCTTCCAGACTCATCAATTAATTTTCTGCCTTCCATTTTCATTTCTGATTTTGTCCCATCTGACTCTACCTTCCAGTCCCCATCCCCCTGGCAAACTAGTTTAAATCCTCCCCAACAGCACGAGCAAAATGCCCCGCAAGGAACTCCGTCCCAGCTCTGTTCAGGTGCCACCCGTCCGACCAGTCCCAAGAATCTAATGCCATTCCTCCTGGACCATCTTTCCAGCCACACATTCATCTGTCTTATCCTTCTATTCTTGAACTCACTTGCGCTTGGCACTGGGAGCAATCTGGAGATTATTACTTTTGATGTCCCGTTTGCAAATTTCTTACCTCACTCCCCAAATTCTGACTGCAGGACAACATCCTTATTTCTCCCTATGTTGTTGGTTCCAATGTGGACCACAACTGTTCACCCTCCCCTTTCAGGATGCTCTGTAACTGCTCAATGACATCCTTGATCCTGGCACCAGGGAGGCAACATACCATTCCTGGATTCATGTCTGCGACTACAGAAATGCCTGATTGTTCCCTTGACTATTGAATCACCTATCACTATGGCTTTTCCAGTCTTCCTTGTACCTCCCTTTGCAGCTGAGTCACCCATGGTGCCATGGACTTGGCTCTGGCTGCACTCCCCAGGGAAGCATCACTGTCCTCCATATTCAGAACTGAATACCCGTTGGAGAGTGTCATGCAGTCAGGGTGTGCTGCACTACCTACTCGATTCTTTTTGACTGCCTGTTGATCACCCATTCCCTCTCTCCCTGCATACTCTTAAGCTGTGGGGTGACCACATCTATAAACGTGCTATCCATGTAGCTCTCTTCTCACGAATGCACTGCAGTGTCACCAGCTGCCACTCAAGTTCCAAAACCCAGAGCTCAAGCTGCCACAATTGAGAGCACTTCCTGGCACAAATGTATCTCTAAGATAATGGAAGCATCCTGGAGCTCCCACATATCACAGGAGGTGCATTCTCAAGGTTGAAACACCCCTGCCATTAGTTGACCCTTTGCTACTGCTAAAAAAAACCTTAACAGTACTACAACACCTTAGAATTATAAATAAAACTTTACTAGTACTGATAAATCCCACTAAAAATCAATACAGTTCACTAGTTAAGATAAACCTTACTCCAAAAAACTCACCAACGATTCACTTGCCCCTTATCATTAATACTTAATGTATACTCTTTTTATTCTGCCTGTTGTTGAAATGCTATAACCCAGCCATTTACACACCCAGCCGAACAGTGGTGTACTAACTATTTACTGTTGCTCCCTAACAGTCGTTAATCACAACCAGTCACCTTGCAGCTTTCCTGTGATGTCACTATTCACTTTGTTTCCAAACTCCAGCATGCTTGGACTCCTGTCCACTCCGCTTTCACCGTTTCCTGCTCTCTGAGTGAACCCTTGCTTGCTCTCTCTCTCTCCCCACCCCGGGCTCTTTATGCTCCACTCTGCTCTCACTGTTTCCCGCTCTCTTAATGTATCAATATTTGTTAGCGTTGTGGTTAATTCAAAATATGGATTAACTGTATTTTACAGTTGTAGGTTTTCTTTGGTAGTCCTGTACAAGTTGTGGATTGGTATTCAATATTTCGCTCTGTGAAAACGATTGTGAATGAAAACATAACTTTCAGTCTTATACATGGGCTGGTCTGCAAGCTCCAAGTCCTTCACTTTGTAGTAATGGAATTGAAACTGCATCTTTCAGTCTTAATCTCTGTGGGATTTTTGAACTGGTATGTAATGCATAGCTCGGTCTGACGTCTGATGTACATTATTGGGATTCATAGGATCAAAGGAAATAGGGGCATTAGGCCAATCAGCCCATTGAGCCTGCTCTGCCATTCAAACAGATCGTGGCTGATCATATCTCTCTTTGCCATTTTTCCCTGCTATCTCCATATCCCTTGATCCCGGTAGTATTTAGAAATCTATTGATTTCTGTCTTGAATATGTTCAGTGATTGAGCCTCCACAGCCCTCGGGGATAAAGAATTCCACAGATTTCCCACCCTCTGAGTAAAGAAATTCCTGCTCATCTCAGTCTCAAATGGCCTGTCCTTATTCTGAGACTGTGTCCCCTTCTTCCAGACTCACTAGACAGAGGAAACATCCTATCCATATCTACCCTGTCACACCCTGTAAGAATTTTGTCAGTTTCAATGAGATCACCTCTCATTCTTTGAAACTCCAGAGAATTTGGGCCCAGTTTCTGCAGTCTCTCATCATAAGGGGATTAGTCTGGTGAATCTCCATTGCATTCCCTCTGTGACAAGTCTATCCTTCCTTAGATAAGGGGAGGTGATGGCGTAGTGGCATTGTCATGGCGGCACAGTGGTTAGCACTGCAACCACACAGCTCCAAAAACGTAGGTTTGATTCGGGCTACTGCCTGTGCAGAGTTTGCAACTTCTCCCTGTGACCATGTGGGTTTTTGCTGGATGCTTTGGTTTCCTCCCGCAGCCAGAGACTTGCAGGTGATAGGTAAATTGGCTGTTGTAAATTGCTCCTAGTGCAGGTAGGTGGTAGGGAATATGGGATTACTGTAGGGCGAGTATAAATGGGTGGTTTTTGGTCAGCACAGACTCGGTGGGCTGAAGGGCCTGTTTCAGTGCTGTATCTCTAAATAAATATATAATAAGGAAACCAAAATTGTACAGAATACAGTGCTCTACCCCAAGGGTCACTGTTGGAACCACTGTTTTTTTTTGCTACAGATACATGACTTGGATCTTGGAATATAGAGCAGAATCTCAAAATATGCCGATAAAACCAAACTTGGAGGAGTGGCAATCAGTGTGGATGTAATGAACCACCTGCAACAAGACAATGATAGGCTCGCAGAAGGGGCAAACAGGTGGCAGATGGAATTTAATAGTGACTAGTGTGAGGTGATGCATTTTGGCAGAAGAAATAGGGAGAGGCAATATATACTTAATGGCACAGTTCGAAAGAGTGTGCAGGAATCGAGGGACCTATTCACTGTCACGTGAACAATTACTTCTTGTTGTGTGGCTCTCGGATTTGTAAACTTCACTGCACTGGAGTGAGGTGACATCTACTGGCAGGAAGCAAGAACTGCAACCAAGCAGCAGATACTCCATCGTCTGTCAGGGTGAAAGAGACATTGCAATGTGAGGAAATAGTGAATGGGTTTGATTGGGTTGATGGAGACATGACTCCAATTGTGGTGGAGTCCAAAGCAAAGGCCAGAAATATAAAATTGTCATTAATAAAAGATATGAGGAATTCATGATAAATGTAGTTAGGTAGTGAGTGGATGGAATCTAGATAGAATAGAAAGTGAGATTGGGTGGACAGAAGCAGTGTGAAAGGATGGCTCAAACAAAAGGTAAACAACCTGAAAGGTTAACTCTGTTTCTCTTTCCACAGATGCTGCCAGAGTTTCTGAACATTTCCAGCACATTCTGTTTTTATTTCAGAATTTGCAGGATGTTGCTTTGCTCTGAAAAAAAATGGATGATCGGCTTTGGCTGCCAGTGAAATTCCACAGGAGCTAAAAGGAAGTTCTGATATCAGTGGCATGTTGATCCAGGGGTATGATTCTTGCTTAGGGTGAGTGATTAATTAATGTGTGAGAGATCCTGGGTTCAAATCCTGGACAAGCCCTTCTTTGTTGGCGTTTTTAGTTTAAGGTCATCGATTGGTTTCAGCCTTGCAGAAGGCGGAATTGATTTCCATATAGAGCCTGCTTGAGGACCAGAGGGCTGGACTCAAAGAGCTTGTCGACAAAATTGGAATGAATGAAATGTACAGAGAGCCAAGTAGGAATATAAAGTTGTAACTTTAACTGAAGCCTGGCTCCAAAAAACAACAGAACTGGGTTCAGGCATGGAAAGGAAACCTTTCCCATTTCTGTTGTTTGGCTTGCATTGACTCATTCATTTTCTTGTTTTTCACTTTGTTGATGCCTTTGAATAATTGTGGATACTTCTTCAGGGTGTTTTATTTCACCAGGTAGTTCTGAACTCTGATGATGATGATCGTAATGAGCTTCAACTCACTGATAGTTTTGGAACTGAGCAGATTTCCTTTGCTTGAGTCTACAACATGGAACTCAGTCTGACATGTGGACTCATGGGAGGTTTTGAATGCCACCACTGCGTTGAAGAATACAGTTGCATCCATCCAATAAGAGACCGAGGAGAAGTGACAGTTCAGTCAGTCGAACATTAAACTTTTAATTTCAGGGTGGTGAGTTGGAGTGCCATTTTGTTTTTCCCTTTTTTAAGGCTTCATTAGCAGAGAGTACAAGGAGTGTTTGAAATGATATTCAGCAAAAGTATGAGAAAGTCTCACTTTGATTCGGTTCTCTGCAGCATCTCGCTGTGAAAGATTGAACTTCATCTCATTTAATTCCCAGCTCGGGGTCAGTGCGGCTCAGTGGGACTTCTGGCTGTCTCCCGCTTCACAATCCATCAGTGCTGAGAAAGCAATGGGGAATATTATTCACGGCTCTGCAACCAGAGGACTCCGATTTAAGGTGAATGGCAAAAGAACCAAAGGCAACATGAGGAAAAACATCTTTTGCACAGCGAGTGGTTAAGATCTGAAATGCACTGCTTGAGATTGTGATGGAGGCTGATTCAACCATGGCTTTCAAAATGGTATAAGATAATTATCTGAAGTGAAAAAAATTGCATGTCTTCATCGAATACATGAGTCTGTGGTATGAGCTGAGTTGCTCGTGCAGAGAAGCAGCACAAGCACAATGAGCTGAATGGCTTCCTTTTGTTCTGTAACTATTCTATGATCTATGATTCTTTTCAGAGTGAAATCAACACTCACATACAAGAAACTGACAGGTACAATGTAAACCCCACACTAACATACCAGCGAATGCTAGGGACAGAGTAAAACCAATCAGTCCTAGACTAGAAACTGACAGGTGCACAGTAAACTTCGCATTACCAGACAAGAAATTGACAGATACAGTGTGAAACCCACAGTCACTTAGCAGCAGTTGGCAGGTAACGTTTAAAAATCTTTCTTTCATATCCCAGCTGCAAGGTACAAAGAAAATTAGGTACATACCCAGGCTCAAACTTCAAAGACTGAGAGATACAAAGCAAAACACATACTCACCTACAAGTACAGAGAAGAAGACACACTCAGAGGAGGTGCAGATTAAAGACACATGCATGTCACAGAAACTGATAGGGATAGAATCAAACCCTTTCTCACTTCTCAGAAACTGATAGATATAGACAAAAGCTGATGCTCACATACAAGTTGTTGAAAGATATGTGGTGAAACTCACATAGCAATAGCAGAAACAAACAGGTACTGAATAATACCCACAGTCACAGACCAAAAACTGAAATATACTGAGTTAAACACCACTTTCTCACACCAGAAACTCATGGCTACAAAGTGAAGCTGACTCCATCCTCCCAGGCATTGACAGGGATAAACGAAAACACTCACGACGATACCAGGTCATGAAATGTACGAAACAAAACCGATCAGCTGAAAGAATAGCATTAATGACAGGTGTCGTACCCAGAATGCTCAGCGGCCTAGAATCCGCCCGATCTGTGACAGAAGCGGGGGGCGCAGGCGCAGTAGAGACAGCTCTGTCAGCAGCTGGAGCTGCGGGTTCGGAGTTGGAGCGGGATATTCACAAAGTGCGAGAAGACCGCGCCCTTTGCGGGCTCACAAAGCTGGAGCAGTGCCTCAGGACCACAATAAGAAGGAACAATCCCATCTGTATCCCTGCGGATGGCGGCGGTGAAGCCTTTCCCGGTGAGGCTTACCGAAACGGCGTCTGTAAATGGATAAGAATTAGGGACTGGGCAGGGAGCGTCTCTAAATGAATAAGATTTGGGTACTGGTCAGGGAGCGTCTCTAAATGAATAAGATTTGGGGACTGGGCAGGGAGCGTCCATAATTGCTTAAGAATTGGGGACTGGTTAGGGAGCGTTTATTTATTCGTTGGTGGGATGTGGACGTCACTGGCTCGATCTCAGCTCGAGTAATGTGTCCAGTTCTGGGCACCAGGCTTTCGAAAGGACATCAACGCTTCTGAGACAAATCAGAGGGGATTTACCAGAATGATCCAAGAGATGCGGGGTGTCAGTTCTCTGGACAGGCTGGTGAAGCTGGGATTGTTCTCTTCAGAGTAGAGAAGGTTAAGGGAAGATTTAATAGAGGTTTTCAGAATCATGAAGGATTTTCATCGGGTAGAGAGGCAGAAACTGTTTCCAATGTCCTGGGGGTCAGTAACCAGAGGACACAGATTTAAAATAATTGGCCAAAAATGTCAAGGGGAGGTGAGGAGAGATCTTTTTACCCAGTAACTGATCCGGATTTGGAATGAATTGTCTGACAGGGTCGTGGAAACAGATTCAATTTTAACTTTCATAAAGGAATTGGACAAATATTTCAAAGTGAAATTCTCCAGGATTATGGGAAAATAGGCAGGGGGTTGGACTAATTGCATCTTTTTGTTAGAGAGTCAGCAGCGGCACAATGGGGCCGAATGGCCTCCTTCTGTGCTGTATGATTCTATGAACCTAAGAACGAGGAGCCGGAGTCGGCAAGTCAGCCACTCGAGCCTGCTCTGCCATTCAATACAATCATGGCTGATCTCATCACAGCAGTTCTTGTTTCTTGCCAGTAGATGTCACTTCACTCCAATGCAGTGAAGTTTACAAATCTGAGAGAGAAACAACAGGAAAGAATTGTTCACATTATATTGAATGTGTGGGATTTAGAAATACTAGGAGTGGAGACGAGTTATTACTTGTCTGCTCGATCCCCATTGCCCTGTAAAATTATTTCCTTCATGTACCCATTCAGATTCCTTTTGTAATCATCGATTGTCTCCATTTCCACCGCCCTCGTGGGCAGCGAGTTACAGATCATCACCAATCAGTGTAAAAATGTTTTTGCGCACATTCCCCCTGTACCTCCTGTCCAAAACCTTCAGTCTGTGTCCCCTACTCCTTGTACCAATAGTTAACGGGAACAATGTTTCCTTGCCAACTTATTTAAAACTGTGACAGCCTAAAACACATCTATCAATTATCCCCTCACTCTCCTTTGATACAGGCAGAACAGCCCTAGCTTTTCCAACCTAACCTTGTAACTAAAATCCTCCATCCCTGGATCCATTCTGGTGAATTTCCTCTGCATCCTCTCAAGGACCCTCACATTCTTTCTAAAGTCTGCTGAGCAGAACTGGAAGCAACAAGCCAACTGGGGCCTGACCAGAGCTTTATAATGCTTCAGCATAACTTCCCTGCTTTGTACTCAATGCCTCTAATAATAAAGCCCAAGATCCCATATGCTTTGCTAACCACTCTCGCAATATGTCTTGCCACCTTCAAAGATTGAAGCACATGTGCCCCAAATCCATCTATTCCAGCACACTTTTTAGAACTGTGACATTAAGTATATATTGCCTCTCCCTATTCCTTATGCCAAAATACATCACCTCACACTTATCACTGTTAAATCCCATCTGCCACCTGTCTGCCCATTCTGCTAGCCCATCATTGTCCTTTTGCAGGCAGTTCATATCGTCCTCACTGTTTGCCACTCCTCCAAGTTTGTTGTCATCGGGAGATTTTGAGATTCTACTCAATATTCCAAGATCCAAGTCATTTATCTTTGGCAAAAAAAGCAGTGGTTCTAGCACTGACCCTTGGGGAACACCACTGTCGACTAACCTCCAGTCTGACAAAGAACCATTTCATAAGACTCGCTGTTTTCTGTCCTTAAACCAATTTTCTATCCAATTGGACATTGACCCTCCTATACCACGAACCTCAATTTTGTTAACCGCCCTTTTATGTGGTACCTTGTCAAACGCTTCCTTAAAATCTATATAAACAACATCCACTGCATTCCCTTCATCAACCTGCTCTGTTAGTTCATCAAAAAATGCAATTAGATTAGTCAAGCATGAACTTCCATTTATAAATCCATGCTCACTCTACTTAATTAACTCAAACCTCTCCAAGTGACTGTTGATTTTTTCCCTGATTATTCTTTCAAAAACCTTACCCACCACTGCTGTTAATCGAACTGGCCTGTAGTTAGCCGGACTGTCCTTACACACTTTCTTGAGTAGCGGCGTCGCATTTGCCACTATTTATCCTCTGGGACCTCCCCCGTATCCAGGGAAGATTGGAAGATTATACCGAACCCTTCCGTTATCTGCATCCGCAGTTCCTTTCGCAACCTGGGATGCAAGCCATCCGGACCAGGTGATTTATCTACCCGAAGCACAGCCAGCCTTTTTAGTACCTCCCTCTCTCAATTTGTACCCTATCCATTGCCTCCACTCTCTTCACTTCTCCTGATATTTTGGCCAATTCCACTTCCTTAGTGATCACTGATACAAAGTACTCATTAAGTAGATTAACATTGCCCTGCACCTCGAAGCATATATTATCCTTTTTGTCCCTAATAGGCCCTACTCAACCTCTTACTACCCACTTATCATTTACATGCTGCTCGAAGAATTTTGGGTTTCCTTTCATGCTGACTGCCATTCTATTCTCATGGAAATAGAGAATAAGCAAATATAGAAGATATAAGTATTTCCCATCCTTGATGAGGTGGAACCTTTTTATGTTGTGGGTGGTAATGACTTGGCCCACGAGTGTGGTGGAAGCAGAGACAATCAATGATTTGAAAAGGAAATTGGATGGATACTTGAAGGAAAGAAACTTGAAGGAGGAAAGGGATCGAGCTAGTGAGTGGAACTGACTTGATTGCTCCGGGAAGAGCCAGCATGGACGTGATAGGCCAAACGACCACCTTCTGTGCTGTACATGACTCTGTGTTGTTTCTCAAATCCAATCCACTGGTGCTTGGTAAATAATTTCAAAGTAAATTGTGCAACTGGAAAATCAGAACCAAGGCAACGGACGCATAAGGAAGCGAAATAGCTGAAACCCAGGATTGAACTAGGGACCTTTAAATTTTCAGTCTCACAATCTCGCATCTGAGCTATTTTAGCCGCACAGTAACAATGTCTTGGAGTCCTTGTTTTGGAAGAAAATACAGACATTCAAGTTTTCCAAAAAATTAAAGAACACAACATGTGAGTAATATTCCCCATTGCTTTCTCAGTACTGATGGATTGTGAAGCGGGAGACAGCCAGAAGTGCCACTGAGCCGCACAGATCCCGAGCTGAGAATGAAATGAGATAAAATTCAATCTTTCATTGTGAGATGCTGCACAGCGAAAGGGGTCCTGAATCAAAGCGAGACTTGCTCATTTCAAACACTCGCTGTACTCTCTGCTCATGAAGCCTTAAAAAAGGGAAAAACGGAATGGCACTCAAACTCTCAACCCTGCCATCATAAGTCTCATGTTCGACTGACAGAACTGTCATTTCTACTCGCTCTCTTATTGGATGGATGCAACTCCAACGCAGGGGTGGCATTCAAATCCTCCCATGCGTCCACATGTCAGACTGAGTTCCATGTTGTCGACTCAAGCAAAGGAAATCTGCCCACTTCCAAAACTATCAGCGAATTGAAGCTGATTACAATCAACGTCATCAGAGGTCAGAACTACCTGGTGAAAGAAGACACTCTGAAGAAGGATCCACAATTATTCAAAGGCATCGACAAAGTGAAAAACAAGACAATCGATGATTCAATGCAAGCCAAACAACAGAAACACTGAAGAATTCCATTCCATTCCAGTCCAGAACCCAGTCCTGTTGTTTTTGGAGTCAGGTCTCAATTACTGCAACAACTTTATATTCCCACTTGGCTATCTGTACATTTAGTTCATTTCAATTTTGTCGACAAGCTCTTTGAATCCAGTTGTCTGGTCCTCAAGCCAGCTCCGTATGGAAGTCAATTCCACCTTCTGCAAGGCTGAAACCAATAGATCACCTTAATCGGAAAATGCCAGCAGACCAGGGCTCGTCGGGGACTTGAACCCGGGATCTCTCGCATGTTAGTCAACCATACGCCCGAAGCGAGAATCATACCCAGAGACCAACAAGCCACTGACAGCTCAGGATTTATTAGCTGCTGTGGAATTTCACTGGAACCCCCCAGCCAATCATCCATTTTTTTCAGATCAAAGCGACATCCTGCAAATGCTGAAATAAAAAACAGAAAGTGCTGGAAATGTTCAGCAGCTCTGCCAGCATCTGTGCTGAGAGAAACACAGTTAACGTTTCAGGGCACTCACCTTTTGTTTCAGCCATCCTTTCAGACTGCTTCTGACCATCCAATCGCACTTTCTATTCCATCCACGTTCTCACCATTCACTACGTAACTACATTGTTCATGAATTCCTCATTTCTTTTATTATTGACAATTTTGTATTTCTGGCCTTTGCTTCAGACACCACCACAAGTGGAATCATGTCTCCATCTACCCAATCAAACCACTTCGCTGAGTCCTCACATTGCAATGTTTCTTCAATCCTGACCGACTGTGGAGTTTCTGCTGCTTGATTGCAGTTCTTGCTTCCCGCCAGTAGATGTCACCTCACTCCAATACAGTGAAGTTCACAAATCTGAGAGAGACACAACAGGAAATAATTGTTCACATTGTAGTGAATGTGTGGGATTTAGAAATACTAGGAGTGGAGACGAGTTATTATCGCACTCTGCTATTACATCTTTCATAATGGACTCCTGCATTTTCCCCACGACTGATGTCAGGCTAACCGGTATATAATTCACTGTTTTCTTTCTGCCTCTTTTTTTAAATAGTGGAGTTACATGAACTGCCCTCCAATCCGTTGGAACTGTTCCAGAGTCGATGGAATTTTGAAAAAAGTCCAGAAATGCATCTGCTATTTCAGGGGCCACTTCCTTAAGTACTCTGTGATGTAGATTATCAGGCCCTGGGGATTTATCGGCCTTCAATCCCATCAATTTCCCAAACATTCCCTGCTCATATTGATTTCATACAGTTCCTCCTTCTCACCAGACCCTATGTTCCCCAACATTTCTTGGAGGTAATTTGTATCCTCGTTTGTGAAGACAGAACCAAAGTATGTATTTAATTGGTCCGCCATTTCTTTGTTCCCCATTATAAATTCCCCCGTTTCTGACTGTCAGGGACCCACATTTGTCTTCACTAATCTTTTTCTCTACACATATCTATAGAAGCTTTTACAGTCAATTTTTATGTTCTCTGCTCGCTTCCTCTCATACTCTATTTCCCCCTTCTTAATCAATCCTTTTGTCCTCCTCTGCTAAATTCCAAACTGCTCACAATCTTCAGGTTTGCTGCTGTTTCTGGCCATTTTATATTTCTCCTCCTTGGATCTAATACTTTACCTACTTTCTTTTGTAAGCCACAGTTGAGCCACCCTTCCTGCTTTACTTTTGCACAGACAGGAATGAACAATTGTTATAATTCATCCATGCGCTCTTTAAATGCTAGCCATTGCCACTGTCAACCCTTTAAGTAATGTTCCCCAATCTATCATAGCCAACTCGCGCCTCATACCTTCATAGTTTCCGTTGTTTAGATTAAGGACCCTAATCTTGGAATCAACTCTCTCACTTTCCATCTTTATGAAGAATTTTATCATATTATGGGCGCACTTCCCCAAGGGACCCCACACAACAAGATTGTTAACTAATCCTTTCTCATTACACAGTACCCAGACTAGGATGGCCTGTTCTCTAGAGGTGTTATACACCTCTATCAATTCTCCACTCAATCTCCTTTGATATAGGCAGAATAATCCTAGTTTTTCCAACCTAACCTTGTAACTAAAATCCCCCATCCCTGGATCCATTCTGGTAAATTGCCTCTGCATCCTCTCAAGGACCCTCACATTCTTTCTAAAGTCTGCTGAGCAGAACTGGAAGCAACACTCCAATTGGGGCCCAACCAGAGTTTTAAAATGGTTCAGCAGAACTTCCCTGCTTTTGAACTCAATGCCTCTATTTATAAATCCCAAGTTCCCATATGCTTTGTTAACCACTCTCGCAATATGTCTTGCCACATTCAAAGATTGATGCAAATGAACCCCAAGTCCCTCTATTCCAGCAAACTCTTTAGAACTGTGCCATTAAGTATATATATGATGGAAAGCTGTAGGAGCAACAGGGTGGTGGTGATAGGAGATTTTAATTTTCCCAACATTGACTGGGATTCACTTAGTGTTAGAGGTCTAGATGGAGCAGAATTTGTAGGGAGCATCCAGGAGGGATTTCCAGAGCAGTATGTAAATAGTCCAACTCGGGAAGGGACCATACTGGGCCTGGTGTTGGGGAATGAGCCTGGCCAGGTGGTTGAAGTTTCAGTAGGGGACTACTTTGGGAATAGTGATCACAATTCCGTAAGTTTTAGAATACTCATGGACAAAGACGAGAGTGGTCCTAAAGGAAGAGTGCATAATTGCGGCAAGGCCAACTGTACCAAAATTCGGCAGGAGCTGGGGAATGTAGATTGGGAGCAGCTGTTTGAAGGTAAATCCACATTTAATATGTGGGAGGCCTTTAAAGAGAAGTTGATTGGCGTGCAGGAGAGACATGTTCCTGTGAAAATGAGGGGTAGAAATGGCAAGATTAGGGAACCATGGATGACAGGTGAAATTGTGAGATTAGCTAAGAGGAAAAAGGAAGAATACATAAGGTCTAGGCGGCTGAAGAAAGACGAAGCTTTGAAAGAATATCGGGATTGTAGGCGCAATCTGAAACGAGGAATTAAGAGGGCTAAAAGGGGTCATGAAATATCTTTAGCAAACAGGGTTAAGGAAAATCCCAAAGCCTTTTATTCATATATAAGGAGCAAGAGGGTAACTAGAGAAAGGATTGACCCACTCAAGGACAAAGGAGGAAAGTTATGCGTGGAGTCAGAGAAAATGGGTGAGATTCTAAATGAGTACTTTGCATCGGTATTCACCGAGGAGAGGGACATGACGGATGTTGAGGATAGGGACAGATGTTTGATTACTCTCGGTCAAGTCGGCATGAGGAGGGAGGAAGTGTTGGGTATTCTGAAAGGCATTAAGGTGGACTAGTCCCCTTGTCCGGATGGGATCTATCCCAGTTTACTGAGGGAAGCGAGAGAGGAAATAGTTGGGGCCTTAATAGATATCTTTGCAACATCCTTAAACACAGGTGAGGTCCCGGAGGACTGGAGAATTGCTAATGTTGTCCCCTTGTTTAAGAAGTTTAGCAGGGATAATCCAGGTAATTATAGACTGGTGAGCCTGACGTCAGTGGTAGGGACGCTGCTGGAGAAGATACTGAGGGATACGATCTATTCCCATCTGGAAGAAAAAGGGCTTATCAGTGATAGGCAACATGGTTTTGTGCACGGAAGTTCATGTCTTACCAACTTAATAGAATTCTTTGAGGAAGTGACAAAGTTGATTGATGAGGGAAGTGCTGTAGATGTCGTGTACATGGACTTCAGTAAGGCGTTTGATAAGGTTTCTCATGGCAGGCTGATGGAGAAAGTGAAGGAGCATGGGGTTCAAGGTGTACTAGCTAGATGGATAAAGAACTGGCTGGGCAACAGGAGACAGAGAGTAGCAGTGGAAGGGAGTTTCTCAAAACGGAGATTATTGACCAGTGGTGTTCCACAGGGATCCGTGCTGGGACCACTGTTGTTTGTGATATACATAAATGATTTGGAGGAAAGTTCAGGTGGTCTGATTAGCAAGTTTGCAGACGACACTCAGATTGGCGGAGTAGCAGATAGTGAATGGGACTGTCAGAGAATGCAGCAGAATATAGATAGACTGGAGAGTTGGGCAGAGAAATGGCAGATGGAGTTCAATCAGGGCAAATGCAAGGTGATGCATTTTGGAAGATCCAATTCAAGTGTGAACTATACAGTAAATGGAAAAGTCCTGGGGAAAATTGATGTCCAGAGAGATTTGGGTGTTCAGGTCCATTGTTCCCTGAAGGTGGCAACGCAGGTCAATAGAGTGGTCAAGAAGGCATACGGCATGCTTTCCTTCATCAGACGGGATATTGAGTACAAGAGTTGGCAGGTCATGTGACAGCTGTATAGGACTTTGGTTCGACCAAATTTGGAATACTGCGTGCAGTTCTGGTTGCCACATTACCAAAAGGATGTGGATGCTTTGGAGAGGGTGCAGAGGAGGTTCACCAGGATGTTGCCTGGTATGGAGGGCGCTGGCTATGAAGTGAGTTTGAGTGGATTAGGATTATTTTCATTAGAAAGACGGAGGTTGAGGGGGACCTGATTGAGGTGTACAAAATAATGAGAGGTATAGACAGGGTGGATAGCAAGAAGCTTTTTCCCAGAGTGTGGGATTCAATTACAAGGGGACACGAGTTCAAAGTGAAAGGGGAAAAGTTTAGGGAGGATATGCGTGGAAAGTTCTTTGCGCAGAGGGTGCATGGAACGCATTGCCAGCGGAGGTGGTAGACGCGGGAACGATAGTGTCTTTTAAGATTTATCTGGACAGATACATGAATGGGCAGGAAGTAAAGAGATACAGACCCTTCGAAAATAGGCGACAGGTTTAGATAGAGGATTTGGATCGGCGTAGGCTTGGAGGGCCGAAGGGCCTGTTCCTGTGCTGTAATATACTTTGTTCTTTGATCTTTGCCTCTCCCTATTCCTTCTGCCAACATACATCACGTCACACTTGTCACTATTAAATTCCATCTGCCACCTGTCTGCCCATTCTGCTAGCCTATCACTGTCCTGTTGCAGGCAGTTCATATCATCCTCACTGTTTGCCAGTCCTCCAAGTTTGGTGTCATCAGCATATTTTGAGATTCTACTCTGTATTCCAAGATCCAAGTCACTTACCTTTAGCATAAAAAGCAGTGGTTCTCGCACTGACCCTTGGGGAACACCACTGTCGACTAACCTCCAGTCTGACAAAGAACCATTTCATAAGACTCGCTGTTTTCTGTCCTTAAACCAATTTTCCATCCAATTGGACATTGACCCTCCTATCGCATGAACCTCAATTTTGTTAACCGCCGTTTTATGTGGTACCTTGTCAAACGCTTCCTTAAAATCCATATAAACAACTTCCACTGCATTCCCTTCATCAACCTGCTCTGTTAGTTCATCAAAAATGCAATTGGATTCGTCAAGCATGAACTCCCATTTATAAATCCATGCTCACTCTCCTTAATTAACTCAAACCTCTCCAAGTGACTGTTGATTTTTTACCCTGATTATTCTTTCTAAAACCTTACCCACCACTGCTGTTAATCTAACTGGCCTGTAGTTACCCAGACTGTCCTTACACCCTTTCTTGAATAAGGGTGTCACATTTGCCACTGTTTAATCCTCTGGCACCTCCCCCGTATCCAGGGAAGATTGGAAGATTATAGCAAGCCCTTCCGTTATCTGCATCCGCATTTCCTTTCGCAACCTGGGATGTAAGCCATCCGGACCAGGTGATTTATCTACCCTAAGCACAGCCAGCCTTTTTAGTACCTCCCTCTCTCAATTTGTACTCTCTCCATTGCCTCCACTCTCTTCACTTCGACTGAAATTTTGTCCAATTCCACTCCTTAGTGATAACTGATGCAAAGTACTCATTAAGTAGATTAACATTGCCCTGCACCTCTAAGCTTATATTATCCTTTTTGTCCCTAATAGGCCCTACTCAACCTCTTACTACCCACTTATCATTACATGCTGCTCGAAGATTTTTGGGGTTCCTTTCATGCTGACTGCCATTCTATTCTCATGGAAATAGAGAATAAGCAAATATAGAAGATATAAGTATTTCCCATCCTTGATGAGGTGGAACTTTTTTATGTTGTGGGTGGTAATGACTTGGCCCACGAGTGTGGTGGAAGCAGAGACAATCAATGATTTGAAACGGAAATTGGATGGATACTTGAAGGAAAGAAACTTGAAGGAGGAAAGGGATCGAGCTGGTGAGTGGAACTGACTTGATTGACCCGGGGAGAGCCAGCATGGACGTGATAGGCTAAATGACCACCTTCTATGCTGTAAATGAGTCTGTGCTGTTTCTCAAATTCAATCCACTGGTGCTTGGTAAATAATTTCAAATTAAATTGTGCAACTGGAAAATCAGAACCAAGGCAAGGGACGCATAAGGAAGCGGAATTGCTGAAACACAGGATTGAATCAGGGACCTTTAAATATTCAGTCTAACGCTCTTCCAACTGAGCTATTTCAGCCCGACATTAACAATGGCTTGGTGTCCTTGTTTTGGAAGAAAATACATACATTCAAGTTTTCCAAAAAATTAAAGAACACAACATGCGAGTAATATTCCCCATTGCTTTGTCAGTACTGATGGATTGTGAAGCGGGAGTCAGCCAGAAGTGCCACTGAGCTGCACAGATCCCGAGCTGAGAATGAAATGAGATAAAATTCAATCTTTCATAGTTAGATGCTGCAGAGAGGTAAGAGTCCTGAATCAAAGCGAGACTTGCTCATTTTCAAACACTCCCTGAACTCTCTGCTCGTGAAGCCTTAAAAAAGGGAAAAACAGAATGGCACTACAAACTCACAACCCTGCCATTAAAAGTCTCATGTTCGACTGACAGAACTGTCATTTCTACTCGCTATCTTATTGGATGGATGCAACTCCAACGCAGGGGTGGCATTCAAATCCTCCCATGGGTCCACATGTCAGACTGAGTTCCATGTTGTAGACTCAAGCAAAGGAAATCTGCTCAGTTCCAGAACTATCAGCGAATTGAAGCTGATTACGATCAACATCATCAGAGGTCAGAACTACCTGGTGAAAGAAAGCACCCTGAAGAAGGATCCACAATTATTCAAAGGCATCGACAAAGTGAAAAACAAGAAAAACAAGAAAATCAATAAGCAAGATGCTGGAGTGAGTTAAGAATCGCAGAATCATAGAAAGTTGAGCGCACAGAAAGAGGCCACTTGGCCCATCATGTCTGTGGCGGCTGAAACATGATCCAACTGTTCTAATCCCACCTTCCAGCATTTGGTCCGTAGCCCTGCAGATTACGGCACTTGAGGTGATTATCCAGACTCCTTTTGGATGAGTTGAGGGTTTCTGTCTCAACCACGCTTTCAGGCAGTGAGTTCCACACCCACACCATCCTCTGGGTGAAAAGGTTTTTCCTCGTCACCCCTCTAATTTTCCTACCAATCACTTTAAATCTATGCCCCCTCGTCACTGACCTATCTGCTGATGTGAATAGACCCTGCTCTTCCACTCTATTTAGACCGCTCAAAATGTTGTACATTTCAATCGGATCTCCTCTCAGCCTTCTCTGTTCCAAGGAGAACAGCCCCAGCCTATCCAGTCTTTCCTCATAGCTGCATTTTTCCAGTCCTGGCAACATCCTTGTTAACCTCCTCTGTCCCTTCTCTGGTGCAATTGCATCCTTTCTGTAATGAGGTGTCCAGAACTGCACACAGAACTCAAGTTGTAGCCTAACCAATGAGTTATACAGTTGCAGCATAAGCTCGCTGCTCTTGTATTCTATACCTCGGCTAACAAAGTATAGGAGTCCATCTGCCTTCTTAACCACCTTATCGACCTGTCCTGCCATCTTCAGGGATCTGTGGACATTCAATCCAAGATCTCTCACTTCCTCTATACTTCTCAGTATCGTGTATTCTGTTGCCTTGTTTGACCTCCCCAAATGCATCACCTCACACTTCTCCAGGTTGAATTCCATTTGCCACTTTTCTGCCCACCTGACCAAACCATCAATATCTTCCTGCAGCCTACAGCTATCCTCCTCATTATCGACCTCATGGCCAATCTTTGTGTCGTCTGCAAAGGTCTTGATCATGCCCCCTACATTGACTTCCAAATCGCTAGTATGTACCACAAAAAGCAGGGGACCTGGTACTGAGCCCTGCAGAACACCACTGGAAACAGCCCTCCAGTCGCCAAAACACCCGTCAACAATTACCCTTTGTTTCCTGCCACTGAGCTAATTTTGTATCCACCTTAGTGCATTTCCCTGGATCCCATGGGTTTTTATTTTTTTAACCAGTCTGCCATGTGGGACCTTGCCAAATGCCTTGCTAACATCCATGTTGGACACGTCAGCTGCACTACCCTCATTTATCTTCCTTGTTACGTCTTCAAAAAATTCCATCAAGTTGGTCAAACAAGATCTTCGCTTAAAAATCCATGCTGACTATCCTTGATTAACCTGTGCTTTCCGAACTGACAGTTTATTCTGTCTCTCAGAATAGGTTCCAGTTATTGGGCCATGACTGCGGTTAGTCTGACTGGCCTGTAATTACTCGGTCTTTCCTTCGCTCCCTTTTTCAATAGAGGTTCAACCTCTTTTGAAGCAGACTATTGTAAATTTCACAATTCGCATGGGAAAAAGTATTAAATACTTCACTTACAAGTTCTGATGTTACTGGCGAAATGAGGGCTTATGTATGGTTTGAACCCAGGAGCTCACACAAATACACAGCAGGAATTCTGCTCCTTTACCAAAAAGCCATCTCCTTGATAGAGATTTAAATATGCAATATTGGAAGAGTGGAGGACTTGGGACCAAGACAGTGACTTTGACTTTTCTGCCTGTCTTCCAAATTCTGCAAGGTTCCATGCAGACAGTTAATGAACTGTCAGGGTGTTACTTTATTCCATTCTTCTTCTTCTTCTTCTTCTTAGGCAGTCCCTCGGGAACGAGAATGATTTTCTTCCACTTCAGGGTTCTGGGTCCAGTGACTAGATATCTACTTAAATCGCAGATAAATTAAACACTTTTCAATTTGTCTCACGACATAAATAGCAACATTTGCAGATATTTCACAGCTGCATGATTGGATGCTGCTAACGTTGTTACACTCAGTTCACATGGTACCTTAATGTTGCAATAAATATTATAATATCTATTCAGGCAACTGTCTTCCCACAGCTGCAAAATTTCACTGGTTCAACATTCTCATCAAACACTAAAGCATTCCACAAAGCAAGCCTCACAAATTCAACGCCAGTTTCTCTTTTGGAGTCTCTCTGGTGCAATCTGATCTCTGATAGATTACTGGTGATCATCCTCCACATGAGCAGTCGTCCTAATCCCATGTGCCTGTCCTGTTCCCACCTCTCTTTCCTGTATACACAACAGAATTCCATACTGCTGATATATGCTGGTAAACACTTTCCTTGTTCTCTGAAACTGTGATTGCAGTGGAAATCCGCAAGAGAGGAAGCTATTGTTGGCACCTTTAACTCTGCAGCTAGTGACCAGAAGAATTCTCACTCCTGAACGAGGACTGTTTCAATTTCCTTTTGGAAGATCACATCATCACATGAAGGAAGTGAAGTGTTTTTGTATCACAGTGACCACAGAGGAGTTTTAAAACAAACTATTAAATTATGAATTCATATTTTATTTTGAATGCTACATTGGAGGTTAATTTCACAGACAGTCCTGCAGTTTATGATTTGTGTGAAATCAGTGAGATTGTGAGTTGGGTCGACCCCTCCCTATCAGAGTCACCAGGACAAAGGGAGTGTTTAGTCATCGACATCTTGCTCAGTTCATCATTTTGGTGGCTGGCTCTTGAACTCACATCGTCTCCTGACAGTGACAGGAGTAAACAAGTCATCGCTGAGGATTTCAAGTGCGATTTAAAGATTAATCACCTTTTACTGTTCACTTACTGCTGGAGGTTTGAATAGGACATTTGAAACACGTTGGGAGACTTTCTGGGAAACTTTGTCAAGACTTCACCAACACTCTGTCAGCATTTATTCGGGAAATACTCTGAGGATTTCACCTATAAAGAGTAAGTGCTGTGTTACTCCACCTTATTGGAAACTTTACAGGAATCAGCAGGAGAAAGGGAGCGTTTGGTCATTGACATCTTGCTCGGTCTGCGGGAGAAATGGGAGGAGGACACGAGGCCAGGCTGAGCCGCACCAGCCGCGGCAGGAGAGAAGGACAGGAGAGACAGTAGAGGGAGATGGACTCCTTCTCCTCTGCAAGTACAGGACATTCCACCTCCTTTGGACCTCCTCCATCAAGACCTCCAGTACTGTATCTGTGAACCTGTGCCTTCGTTCCCTCAGTCCCTGAGTGATCCTGAAACATGCTGCTGTGTGTCAGACAGCAGACTTCACACCTTCAGTGAAAATGTGTGTGTGGAACCCACTTATACTGCACCAAGAACATTGCTTCGAATCAGCACTCGAGTGATGAACTGCAGCTTTCTGTTTTCATGCCTCCAGGCAATTTCAAATTATGGTCATCAGAATGTTGTGTGAAAACCAGATTTCAAACAGACAAGTCTTATTATCACAGCACCCGTATCCCAAAATCACCAGCTGGAATTTCCTTCCGAAAACCACCCACTTCTGGGAGCTGGTCTGGCAAGTGAAGTGGGACACGGCCCAACAGCAAAACTCCACACCAGAAGTGACCACTGGGATTTCTGCCATGATTTCCCTCTCTGAGCCTCTGTAACTCTGATCATTTTGTGACAGTGCACCCACCAGAATCAAATGACTGGAGCGACTGGGGAGAAATGGCTAAATGTGAACACACAGTGGGCTAATTCTGGATCACGGATTTACCAGGAGTTATGGCAATGATGATGAAACTGCAGTTTCTGAGCAGTCAAGGCTACGTTGTCAGAATGCCAGCTATGGAAGCAGTAACTGTTGTCACTGTAGAAGTGACCAGAGCTCTTCTACCCTCCTCCTAATGTCTGGTTGGCAGCTATATTGATCTCCCGGATGGCCAGTGCCCAGGGTCTTCCTCACTTCATGTGTTGCCTCCCTCATTGTGTTGTCGGTGTGAGTTCTGGACTCCTCCAGTTGTCCCGTCATCTGCACCAGGAGAGAAGAGACTGTCTCCACAGCCTGTGTGTGAGACCAATGCTCATCAATCATTGATCTTTACCAGCCGAGGCCTCAGAGATCTTGCTCTTGGAATCCTCAGCTGAGACCTCCTGCTTCTGTCACCCCCGGGGAGAGACAGATTTCTCCTCAATGTTATCCCCAGTTCCTCCTGCTCACTGCTGCTCTGTGTCAGGAATACTACCTCCCTGAATGGGTTTGAAGATTCACCAATCGTTACAATAACACAACAGAATATTTATTTAATTACAATCCATACATTTACAAATGTGTAGGTCATGTTGAAAGAATGATCAGTTTGTTGTTCTGAAGAGGAGGAGGTGGAGGAGGATCGAGGTCTGTGTCTTTAGGTTTCATTCTGGTGGAGGACAGCAGCAGTTCATTACACATCTCGTCCACCAGGTAACCCACCGGGCGGGTCAGACACGTTCCAGCTGCTGCAGGAGTAAAGTTGAAAAGGTCACGCATGTTCTCGGAGCTGCTCCTGCTCATTATTGAAGAATAACTCACAATCCATGGTATAGGAATTGATCTTTCTCTGATCAATGGTTTTGTTTCTGAGAGTGAATCACAGCAGAGCGAATTCACAGCTAAATTTCAAACATCTATAAGTAGGGATTTGTGTGTCAATAGTGTGGAGACACTAAAGATCCCTTTGAATCAGACAATTATAGAGACGGAGCTGAATACATGGAAAGAAATGGAGGATGGGAACAGATGATGAACCTCTGCAAATTCAACAAGGGGGTTGTTCTGCTGCCAGAGCAATGGTGGAATATGCTGGTCCCAGTCTGCCTGGTATTGTGAAGCAGCTGGCTTCTCACATCCTTAAGATCCAACACTGTCAGGCAGTCACTGTGACTGTCTTCCTTGGAGAAGTGATAAAAGCTCCACAGGTTTCGAAGCATCTTAGACTAACTGCTGTGATAGGTATCTGAGGAAGTCCATTTAACTCCCATTGGGCTCCTCTAGATATCGATGAGGAAGCCTCGGCAGATCCAGTAAGTGGCAATATCATCCACAGTGTTGACCTACAAGATCTGATGATCTCCTCACTCTTTCCATCCAAGTGCAACAATAAGTGAACCAGTTTGGAATGGACCTGTTGGTAGAAGAAAGATCTTCACCCTCAGATTCCACTTGGTCAAGTTTCCCAACACATTGGAACATTTCCACCTGTACTTTCTCACACCTTCCCTCAAAGAGTGACTGAATTCTGCTGAGGATTGTATCAACAAAGGGTGGATTAGTATTTTCTCTCAACTGAATCATGTATGACAGCACCTCAAGCATTACCGTCTCTTTGTTCTGCTTATTCCTCAACAGGTTAATGATTGAGTCCAGCACCCTCCAAAACCATCCAACATCTCCAAAGGTCATGTTCTCCAGGCCCCTGACACACTGCAATGAGAGAAGCAAACAGCAAATACCTCAACAATCTGCTCACCAGAGTGATTGTGAGTGGTTGCGAAGAGGATGGAAGGACAGCAAGTGACTATATTAGCTTGCCCAGCGGAGACAGAAATTGATTAAACCTGGTGGTGTTTGGTGGATCTCCCAGCTCCAAAACTTGAACAGAGACAGGGAATGAGGCCACCGTTCCCTTCTGCACCCCCTTTATCATCTCCGACTTCGGAGCACCAAACTACATGGTTCAAGTGGTGACGAAGGTAACTGCAGCAGCCCCGACAGCATCTCTAACGCAACCAAGAGTGGGAATCAAGCCTGAGATCCTCTGGTTCATATGGTTGAATGTCAGGTGAACGGCAGTGCCTTCATCACTAGACCATTGGGATAACTTGACAAAATGCATTTCTAAATTAAAACGTGCAATTTGTTTTCAGCAGCTTAAAAAACACAGATTTAGTTTATTTTCACAATTCCCTGTCTGGTTTTTACACAAATGCACTGAGTTCCCATTGAGCCTTGAGGATAGAGTGTAATTAGTCTACAAAAGCAGACAGGTCAAATGGCTACTGATTGGGACAATCCGATTAATGTCATTTGAGAATTATAATAACTTAAATCTCTGGGAAGGAGAGGAACTTATTACACTGGGTTTTTAAAAATCCACAATATAAGTGATTATGTTTGTAAACAGTTTCAAAGCAGCTGTTTACAGAAGTTAAAGGAACTCGGTTATGAATTATAGTCATCTTTTTGATGAGGCATTATTAGAGGTCATGCTCGATGAACGCTGGTGTTTTGTAGAACCAATGCTTCTCTGGTCTCAATATTCCTCGCGTTCGACCACAATGTTGCTCATCAACACATTTAGCCTTTAGATCCTTAACTATTTACAACCATCTCCCACTCCCCAAAAAATCTTATTCCCCGTGCTTGAATGGATCAGATTGTCGGACGGCTCTAATCTTGATTATCTCATGTTTTTTCATGCTTGTAGAGAAAGTGAATACATTTACAAAAGGTCAGGGATGAGTTCTGTTTGACTTGTGGGTTCTGGATTTCTTCGGTATATTGTATGGTCTGTTTAGTAGTGCAGTCTTCGGAAGGCAAGCCTGCTCTTGCTGCAGAGCCTCTGCTGGAAGCACAGCAGCTCAGTGAAGTGCTTGAAGACTCAATATCATCTGTCAAGCTGCTGTCTTCTAGATCTGGGGAGTAAAAAACACAATCAAATGAATAAAAAGTTACTGTGCTGAGAATGTTTCAGGTTATTGAAGTGTTCTGGCTCAGTCTGGGTTCAACAAAATCCATAAGAGAAACAAGCAGTTTCTCAATTGTATAAAATGCGTCATTCTTCAACTCAACCTAAATCGAAACAAATGTTACATTCTGCAGAAAAAAAATATTCCCTTATTGCTCAGGCTGTCAACACAGGCCAAAGTCATGCATACGAGGTAGTCAATGTGACTGCATGGTGTCACAAGTGTTTCTGCCCCGACCTTTGAGGCCAGACCCCTTTTCTTAAAGATGGCCTTTTTGCACCTTCCCCATGCCCCGCACCATAATTCACTCCTCGCCAAGTGCACAAGTGACCTTACACATTACAAATTAGCAGCACTAGAACAGAACCGTGTGGGGCACTGCTCCTCACTTCCATCCCCACGGAGAAACTGCCCTTAACTCCTACTCTCCCCTCCCTCAGAACCAGTTTTTAATCCCATTTCATCCCCTTCCCCTAATTCCAAATGTGTTAATCTTCTCCAATGGTCTCCTCTCTACTAACTTTTCCAAGGCATTCCGAATGTCCCTGTACACACAGCCACCATTATCTGTCACTTCGAAAGAACTCTATTGGGTTTTGTCGAGCACGATTTTCCTTTATGAAACCAGTGTTTCTGCTTCTAATTATTTTCTCACTTGGATATTTAGTAATTTTATCTTTAAAGATTCTAAACATTGACCTAGAAAATAAGAAATAGGAGCGGGTGTAGATTGTACGGCCCCTCGAGCCTCTCCACCATCCAATAAGATCATGATCTTCCACCTCAACCCTTTTCCCACCCTATCCCCATTTCCCTTGTTTCCATTCGTGTCCAACACTCTACCAATCTCAGTCTTGAACATAGTCACTCAACTAACATAGATGTTAAATTAACTGGGCTGCAATTATTCGGCTTAGTTCTGTCACCCTTTTCGAAGATGGATCTTACATTACCTCTGAATGAACACAATAAAAGTGTCAGTGCAAAGCTGAAACCACTTCACACTGATCGAAAATGCAGTCGAAATACACCCAAAATGATAAACTTCGGGATTTTGACCACAAGGACTTCATAATGGCTCCAGTTGATGTGAGGATTAGTGATATAGATTCAGCAACACATTTGTGAATAAGATGTAGGGTTTTACAAAGAGGTGATGTAAAATACATACAGGTTTGACAAATCTATTTTGGAGATCTGTTAGCTGTACCTTGAGCTCGCAGTTCTGTGTCCTCACCGTGCTTATCGTAACCTTGTCACTCTGCATGAGAGGGAGTCTCATGTAGGTGAGTTATCTCTTTTCCATTGGTTGTTTTGCCAATGCAAGCCACTTCACTCAGACTACAAAGCAAACAGATAACCTATCCCCAGACATGTAGCTATTCAGCCTTACAGGTTATAAACATTGGGATTCTGAGGAATGCCATCTGGCCTATTAACAGGAACAAAGAACAAAGAACAGTACAGCACAGGAACAGGCCATTCGGCCCTCCAAGCCTGCGTCGATCTTGATGCCTGGCTAAACTAAAACCTTCTGCACTTCCGGGGCCCATATCCCTCCATTCCCATCCTATTCATGTATTTGTCAAGATGCCTCTTAAACGTCTCGATGGTACCTGCTTCCACCACCTCCCCTGGCAGCAAGTTCCAGGCACTCACCACCCTCGCACATCCCCTCTAAACTTTGCCCCTCTCATCTTAAACCTATGTCCCCTAGTAACTGACTCTTCCACCCTGGGAAAAAGCTTCTGACTATCCACTCTGTCCATGCCATTTATAACTTTGTAAACATCTATCATGTCGCCCCTCCACCTCCGTCGTTCCAGTGAAAACATTCCGAGTTTATCCAACCTCTCCTCATAGCTAATGCCCTCCAGACCAGGCAACATCCTGATAAACCTCTACTGTACCCTCTCCAAAGGCTCCACATACTTCTGGTAGTGTGGTGACCAGAATTGCATGCAATATTCTGTGGCCTAACTAAAGTTCTGTACAGCTGCAGCATGACTTGCCTATTTTTGTACTCTATGCCCCAACCGATGAAGGCAAGCATGCCGTATGCCTTCTTGACTACCTTATCCACTTGCGTTGGCACTTTCAGTGACCTGTTGACCTGTACGCCCAGATCTCTCTGCCTGTCAATACTCCTAAGGGTTCTGCCATTTACTGTATACTTCCCACCTGCATTAGACCTTCCAAAATGCATTACCTCACATTTGTCCGAATTAAACTCCATCTGCATTTTGTCCGCCCAAGTCTCCAACCGATCTACATCCTGCTGTATCCTCTGACAATCCTCATCACTGTCCGCAGCTCCACCAATCTTTGTGTCGTCCGCAAACTTACTAATCAGACCAGCTACATTTTCCTCCAAATCATTTATATATACTGCAAACAGCAAAGGTCCCAGCACTGATACCTGCGGAACACCACTAGTCACAGCCCTTCATTCAGAAAAGCACCCTTCCACTGCTACCCTCTGTCTTCTATGACCGAGCCAGTTCTGTATCCATCTTGCCAGCTCCCCTCTGATCCCGTGTGACTTCACCTGTTGTATCTGTCTGCCATGAGGGACCTTGTCAAAGGCTTTACTGAAGTCCATATAAATAACATCCACTGCCCTTCCTTCATCAATCATCTTTGTCACTTCCTCAAAAAACTCAATCAAATTAGTGAGACACGGCCTCCCCTTCACAAAACCATGCTGCCTCTCGCTAATAAGTTCGTTTGTTTCCAAATGGGAATAAATCCTGTCCCGAAGAATCCTCTCTAATAATTTCCCTACCACTGACGTAAGGCTCACCGGCCTATCATTTCCTGGATTGTCCTTGCTACCCTTCTTAAACAAAGGAACAACATTGGATATTCTCCAGTCCTCTGGGACCTCACCTGGAGCCAATGAGGATGCAAAGATTTCTGTCAAGGCCCCAGCAATTTCTTCCCTTGCCTCCCTCAGTATTCTGGGATAGATCCCATCAGGCCCAGGGGATTTATCTACCTTAATGCTTTGCAAGACACCCAACACCTCCTCCTTTTTGATAATGAGATGACTGAGACTATCTACACTCCCTTCCCTCGGCTCATCATCCACCAAGTCCTTCTCCTTGGTGAATACTGATGCAACGTACCCATTTAGTACCTCGCCCATTTCCTCTGACTCCACACATAGATTCCCTTCTCTGTCCTTGAGTGGGCCAACCCTTTCCCTGGTTACCCTCTTGCTCTTTATATGCGTGTAAAAAGCCTTGGGATTTACCTTAATCCTGTTTGCCAATGACTTCTCATAACCCCTTTTAGCCCTACTATCTCCTTGCTTAATTTCCTTCCTACTGTCTTGAGATTCCTCAAGGGATTCGTCTGTTCCTTGCCTTCCAGCCCTTACAAATGCTTCCTATTTCTTTTTGACGAGGCTCACAATATCCCGTGTTATCCAAGGTTCCCGAAACTTGCCAAACTTATCCTTCTTCCTCACAGGAACATGCTGGTCCTGGATTCTAATCAACTGACGTTTGAAAGACTCCCACATGTCAGATGTTGATTTACCCTCAAACAGCCGCCCCCAATCTAAATTCTTCAGTTCTTGCCTAATGTTGTTATAATTAGCCTTCCCTCAATTTAGCACCTTCACCCGAGGACTACTCTTATTCTTATCCATAAGTACCTTAAAATTTATGGAATTATGGTCACTGTTCCCGAAATGCGCCCCTACTGAAACTTTGATCACCTGGCCGGGCACATTCCCCAATACCAGGTCCAATACGGCCCCATCCCTAGTTGGACTATCTACATATTGTTTCAAGAAGCCCTCCTGGATGCTCCTTACAAATTCTGCCCCATCCAAACCCCTAACACTAAGTGAGTCCCAGTCAATATAGGGGAAGTTAAAATCACCCACCACGACAGCCCTGTTACCTTTACATCTTTCCAAAATCTGTCTACATATCTGCTGGCTGTTGGGAGGCCTGTCGTAAACCCCCAACATCGTGACTGCACCCTTCCTATTCCTGAGCTCCACCCATATTTCCTCTCTGCATGACCCCTCCGAGGTGTCCTCCAGCAGTACAGCTGTGATATTCTCCTTAATGTAATTCAACTCCCCCACCCCTTTTATATCCCCCTCTATCCCGCCTGAAGCTTCTAAATCCTGGAACATTTAGCTGCCAATCCTGTCCTTCCCTCAACCAAGTCTCTGTAAAAGCAACAACATCATCGTTCCAAGTACTAATCCAAGCTTTAAGTTCATCTGCCTTCTGTTGTACTTCTGGCATTGAAGCAAATGCACTTCAGACCACCAGTCCCGCTGTTCACCGCAACCTCTCCCTGCCTGCTCTTCCTCTTAGCCTTCCTGGCCTTATATACTAGTTCCTCTTCATTTATTTCACTTGCTGTCCTACTGCTCTGGTTCCCACCCCCATGTCACATAGTGTAAACCCTCCCGAGTGACACTAGCAAACCTCGCAGCCAGCTCATTGATGCAGAAAGAACTGCATCCCTCACTCCCACACTCTCCAACTGTTTCCTCAATGCTGCCAAGCTTTTTTATCTTCACTGCCCTATCTGGAAGTCCTTTCCACACGGCGATCACTATTTGTGTACGGAACACCTGACATCAGTCCTAATTTTGCTTTCTTCCAGTTGAACCTGTGTGTCTTGGTTTGCTAAAATAACTGGCACTAGCCTTCATGTCCTAGGCTGATACTCCAATTTCACTTTCACTGAGGAGCCTCCTAGTCTGTAGATGGAGAATATTACTGCTGGGCACTTACGGGTTCAAACCCACATCATGTTGTTTTGTTGCAGCATGAACTATTGCATTATATATAACTTTACAAACAGCATTTCAATTATTTTATCCAATCACTGTTTTTTTTAACTTTTTCTCCTCCTCTGGTTGTTGAGTCCTCACTGGGATTATGATCCATGGGTTCGGTCAGCCCTCTAGAACATTCTTCATGTGTGAGCTGAGAGAGCCATTGTTGACAGGCTGCTTGACTGTGGAGCACATCACAAGTTGAGCTTAATCTCTCCCTTGCCTCAGGACCATACCTGTGTAATTGACATCAAGTCACTGAATTGCTGTTAGGAGGAGGAATCCTGGCTACGTTTTCCCATTCTTAAACTAAGGACAGTGAGACTAAATGTGGTACGTCAGCTCAGCACAAATCTGGGCAAATCTACCTTGGGGTTTCCGAGTTTCCATCATTCCATTGCCACGCCACATACACCCATTAAACCTTTAGGGGAGGTGGAACAACAAACAGCGGCAAAGAATTTTGATCCCGTTTCTCCAGTTGAATGTGTCCAGTGCATTTCTTTCTTTGTTTTAAAGAACATTTTTTCCTCAAGCCCCAAGAGAGTGGGAAAAGGAACTGGATTGTTATCTCACAACATTCTGTGCAGTTCAGTTCAGTCAAAACTCCAAATGCATGTGTTCTTTGAGATTTATGTCTTCTGGGAAAGCCATTCCCCCTCCCCCTTACCCTAAATGAAGAGAGAGCCCCTCTTATCTGTGCAGGGATAGGCACTGACATGTTGATGTTGCTCCATGGACATTTGTACAAAATTATTGACTCAGCCACGGACATGGGGGCAATTAATCTGTATATAAATTGTATAGCCAATCTGATTCCTTCAAAACACAGTCTGATTTAAAACATATTTCTCCCTATAAATAAAGTAGCATACAAACATCAATGGAGAGCAGCAAAATGCATTAGCTAGCAAGCAAGCAACATAGTATGTAATGCCAATGCGAATTACTTTCATTGACAGAATAGAGCTAGCTACACCATGTCACGGGGCAGTAGATGGACCTTATCGATGACTTCTGTGGATTCACACTGTGTCAAGACTGCAAATTCATTCAATAAACCCTGAAACCCAAGGAGATGATTGTTATTGTGGTTATTGAGGTGAAGCAATCGAAAAATCAGCCGGAAAATGGACCATTTCTCATACTACTGATGTTCTTGTGTTCTTGTGTCTGTACAGAGTAGATAGGGAGAAACTGTTCCCATTGCTGAAAGGATCTACAACCAAAGGACACAGATTTAAGATGATTGGCTAAAGAATCAATGGCAACATGAGGAAAACCTATTTTAAGCAGCGAGTGGTTAGGATCTGGAATGCACTGCCTGACAGTGCGGCGGAGGCAGGTTCAATCGAGGCCTTCAAAAGAGAATTGGATAATTATCTGAGGAGAAAAATTTGCAGGGCAATGTAGAAAAGGCAGGGGAGTGGGACTAGGTGAGTTGCTGTTGCAGAGAGCTAGCATTGACACGATAGGCTGAATGGCCTCCTTCTGTGCTGTAACCAGTCACTGATTCTATGAGTTTATCACCTTAAAGCCCTGTTACATTTGCTCTTCCTTTCATCCATGTTAAACACGAACATTTTTGATTTCTTATGTTAAATACTGCTTACATGCTTATTTGCACGAATCTACTATTTATTCAGGTTGAATTGTCTTGTTCAAAAAACATTTTGTTTATTTATTTCTGTTTTATTTATTAATAACACAGAAGTACATTTATACACAAAGATACACACAAATATATTCCAAAACCACACACACAGACACACACATTTATTCATAATGAGCCCATTGATGCACCCCCGGCTACAGTAAAATAGTGGTTATATTTACTTCACTAGTAATCCAGAGGCCTGGACTAATAATCTGGTGACAGTGATTTCAAATCCCATCGCTAATCTGGTGACAGTGATTTCAAATCCCAGCAATAATCTGCTGACAGTGATTTCAACTCCCATCAGTAATCTGGTGACAGTGATTTCAAATCCCAGCAATAATCTGTTGACAGTGATTTCAAATCCCAGCAATAATCTGGTGACTGTGATTTAAAATCCCATCAGTAATCTGGTGACAGTGATTTCAAATCCCAGCAATAATCTGGTGACAGTGATTTCAAATCCCAGCAATAATCTGGTGACAGTGATTTCAAATCCCAGCAATAATCTGGTGACAGTGATTTCAAATCCCAGCAATAATCTGGTGACAGTGATTTCAAATCCCATCAGTAATCTGGTGACAGTGATTTCAAATTACATCAATAATCTGGTGACAGTGATTTCAAATCCCATCAGTAATCTGGTGACAGTGATTTCAAATCCCATCAGTAATCTGGTGACAGTGATTTCAAATCCCAGCAATAATCTGGTGACAGTGATTTCAAATCCCATCAGTAATCTGGTGACAGTGATTTCAAATTCCAGCAATAATCTGGTGACAGTGATTTCAAATCCCATCAGTAATCTGGTGACAGTGATTTCAAATCCCATCAGTAATCTGGTGACAGTGATTTCAAATCCCATCACCACAGTTGCAGAATTTAAGTTCAGTTAATGAAATAAATCAGCACTAAATAGCTTGTATCAGTAATGGTGACAATGAAACAACTGGAGTATTGGTTCACTAATGTTCTTTGGACAGGAAATCTGTTCTCCTCACCTGGTCTGGCCCATGTGTGACTTCAAACTCACAGCAATGTAGTTAACTCTTTACTGCTCTCTGAAATGCCCGAGCATACCGTTCATCTGTTTCAAATGAACAACTACAAGAAAAACTGCAAATCCACACGGGCTGCAGCTGTTCAGGAAGCCGGTTCAGCACCAGCATCTCAAGGGCAAGTCAGGATGGGCAGTAAATGTTGGCCTTGTAAACGATGTCCACATCCAATGAATGATTAATAAAACTCACCATTTACAGGAGCACAGTTTCAATCATAGATATGTATAACATATTACAGATTAGAAACATAATGAAAATACATTTACAACTGACACCGTCATAACTTCAGCTCTCATTTTGTATAGAAATGTGACACCCATATTCACACACTGACAGTTTATATTGTCACAAGGTACTATTTGCAGTTCTGGGAAAAGTCTACACACCAGACCTTTACAAAGCCAAATGCTGCAGTTGTAGAAAATGTGAAATTAGGATGGGAAATGTTCATCGAGTCACAGAATAGTGAACAAAGACCATTTGGCCCATCATGCCAGTGCTGTATCTTTGGCTGTGTTCTCCAATTTGTCCAACTGCTCTGCTTTTTCCTAAAAACATCTCAAGGTGATCCTCCCCTGTCCTGGCAATATATCCACGTCACATTCATTTTGCAGAAACTTTGCATGTAAATCAGCCAATGACCAGAAGAGGGCAGCAGGAACCGCCATTGTTGCTGAACATATTGGGCTGAATTTTACCAGCCTCTCGTTGTCATGGGTCACGGCTGGAGGGGGCCATAAAATTCTGCGGGAAGAGGCCCGCCTCGACCCCCGACTTCGGGAAAGGCCCGCCGCATATTACCAGCAGTGGGGGGACCTCGGTGCAGCTTCCCCCCCCCCCCGATCCCGCTCACCTCCCCACCACCCCCCCCCCCCCCTCCCCACCGGCCGCTTGGCAGTGGGACCAAGTGTGAGATTCTGAAATCAGTTTTCAGGCTTCAAAATATGTTCAATGGGGAAGAAGAACAGTCAGAAGTCGTGGTCTATTTTGGAACCAATGACATAGGTAAGAAAAGGGTTGAAATCCTACAATCAGAGTTTTAGGAGCTGGGAAGGAAGTTAAAGAGCAAGACCACAAAGGTTATAATATTTGGATTACTCCCATGTGTATTAGTGAGTATAGGAATAGTAGGATAATACAGGTGAATGCATGGCTGGAGAAATGGTGGATGAGGCAGGGCTACAGCTTCCAGGAACATTGTCACCACGTCTGGTTTTGATGTGACCTGCACAAAATGGACAGGACAAATGTCCTCGCTGTCACTTTAACTAATGCTTTGTGAAAGGATTTATACTAATTTGGCTGGGGGAGGGGCACAAGGATGAAGCATTAGAGAATAAATACAAGGTGCACCGAGGACTGAGAGAAACAAACAGCATGAGAATAAAGAATAGTTCAGAAACACAAGACTCAAACAACAGACAATGCAAGGCAGACTGAGATAGGTTTAGAGTGCATGTTTGTAAATACTTGCAGCATGGTAAATAGAATTGGTGAGCTGCAGGTACAAGCAGCCACATGGGATTGTGATCCAGTGGCAATAACGGAGACATGGATCAAACAAGGGGAGGAATGGGAACTTAATATTCCTCACTGTGATGTATTCAAGAAAGATAGAGAAGAAAAATAGGCAGAGGATTGTGTGGGTGCAGCTGTATTGATCAAAGATACTGTTAGAGCACTAGGAAGAGAAAATGTACTTGAGGGTTGAAAGGTAGAATCCATTTGTTTAGAATAATGCATCAACAGAGGAGTTATTCCACTGCTCAGTGGATATCCAGGCCACTAAATAGTAGGAAGTGGACAGAGGAGCAAATTTGCAGGCAAATTGTCGAAAGATGCAAGAACCTCTGAGCAATGCTAATGGGGATTTCAATTTTCCAAATACAGGCTGGGAAAATAACCGTGTGAAGTGCAAAGAGGGAGAAGAATTCCTGGAATGTGTGTAAGCGAACTTTCTGAATCAGTATGTTTCCAATCCAATGGGGAAGGAGATGGTACTGGATCTAGATTTGGAGAATGAAGTCGGGTGAATGAAGTATGTTTCAGTCGGAAAGGATTGTGTGAAAGAGTCATTAAAATATCATTTGTTTTAGATTAGCTGTGAAAAAGGACTGTCTGTGTAGGTATAAGAACATAAGAAGTAGGAACAGCAGTAGGCCATTCAGCCCCTTGAGCCTGCTCCGCCATTCAAAAAAATCATGGCTGATCTTATCGTGGTCTTTACTCCACCTTCCTGCCCCCCAATAACCCTTGGTTCTCTTGTCAATCAAAAATCTGTCCAACTCAGCCTTGAATATATTCATTGACCCAGCCTCCACTGCTCGCTGGGAAAGAGAATTCCAAACGCTAATGACCTTCTGAGAGAAGAAATTCCTCCTCATCACCATCTTCAATTGGAATCACCTTAATATGAAACTGTGTCCGCTATTTCTACATTCTCCCATGAGAGGAAACATTCTCTCAGCATCTACCCTGTCAAGCCCCTTCAGGATCTTATATGTTTCAATAAGATCACCTCTCATTCTTCTAAACTCCAATGAGTACAGGCCCAACATGCTCAACCTTTCCTCATAAGACAAACCCCTCATCCTAGGATTCAGCCTTCTCTGAAGTGAAACTTCTCTGAACTTTTTTTTTATTTCCAAAATATACTTGATTCATAAAAATCTGTAAAAAATACATCACCAGTTTCAAACAGCACCAAGTCAAAAATTACAAACAGTGGAAAGGAGGTCCATTTGCTTCAATACAATCATGCGTTGCCTCACAACCCTTCCATTTCACATTTGTCGCGCCAGATACATTTTTACATTTTACAGGAAAAAACATTTTCCCGATACAGTTCAAGGGGTTTCCCATGGATCTAGCCCCTCGGTTCAGCTTGGTGGGGGGACCTTACACTGAGGTCTTTCCCCATTGAGCCTTTGCTGCGGCTGCCCCAAGCTTTAGTGCGTCCCTCAGCACGTAGTGCTGGACCTTGGAATGTGCCATTCTGCAACATTCAGTCGTGGACAACTCTTTGCGCTGGAAGACCAGCAAGTTTCGGGCTGACCAAAGGGCGTCTTTCACCGAATTGATAGTCCTCCAGCAGCAGTTGATGTTTATCTCGGTGTGCGTTCCTGGGCACAGTCCGTAGAGCACAGACGCCTGTGTTACAGAGCTGCTTGGGATGAACCTCGACAAAAACCACTGCATCTCTTTCCACACCTGCTTTGCAAAGACACATTCCAGGAGGAGGTGGGCAACTGTCTCTTCCCCAGAACATCCACCGTGAGGGCATTGTGCGGAGGGGGTGAGACTTCAGGCGTGCAGGAAGGATCTGATGGGGAGGGGTCTTCTCACCACCAGCCAAGCTACATCTTGGTGCTTGTTTGAAAGTTCTGGTGATGAGGCATTCCGCCAAATGACTTTGGCAATCTGCTCGAGGAACCATCCGACAGGATCCACCGTCTCATTTTGCAGGAGGGCCTTGAGGGCCACTGCCTGGTGGATCGGTGGTCCAAGGTGTTATCCCGCAGAAACTGCTCCCCGAAGGATAGGTGGTTGGGCACAGTCCAACTGGATGGAGCGTTCTGCGGCAGTGTGACCAGGCCCATCCTTCGCAACACCGGGGCAGATAGCAGTGACACTTGGAGTTTGCGTACTGGAGGTCTACACACAGCTTGATGCAGCCGCACACGAAGGTGGTCATCAGGATGAAGGCCACGTTGGGTACATTTTTCCCACCCTTATCCATAGGTTTGAACATCGTGTCCCTCCGGACACGTTCCATTTTAGATCCCCAGATGAAGCGGAAAATGGCTTGGTGACTGCCACAGCGCAGGAGTGGGGTATGGGCCAGAGCTGCGCCACGTACAGCAACAACGTGAGTGCTTCGCACCTGATGACCAGGTTCTTACCCATAATGGAGAGAGTTGCTGCCCCCACATTCTCAGCTTGTGTTGTACCCTGGCTACTCGCTCCTCCCAGGTTTTGGTGCATGCCCTCGCCCTTCCGAACCATATCCCCAGCACCTTCAGGTAGTCTGACCTAACGGTGAAGGGGATAAAGGATCGGTCTGCCCAGTTCCCAAAGAACATGACCTCGCTCTTGCCGTGGTTAACTTTGGCTCCCGAGGCCAGTTCGAACTGGTCGCAGATGCTCATCAGTCTGCGCACGGACAGCGGATCCGAGCAGAAGACGGCGACGTCATCCATGTACAGGGAGGTTTTAACCTGAGTGCATCCACTGCCTGGGATTGTCACCCCTCTTATGCTCGCATCCATCCTAATAGACTCAGCAAAGGGTTCAACACAGCAATCAAACAAGACCGGGAAAAGAGGACAGCCCTGTCTGACTCCAGATTGGATCGGGAAACTTTCCAATTCCCACCCATTGATTGAAACTGCGCTACTGATGTTTGTGGAGAGCAGTTTGATCCAATTGCAGATTCCCTCCCAAATCCAATTTTGGAAAGCACGTCCATCATGTATGTGTGCAATATCCTGTCAAAAGCCTTCTCCTGGTCCAGGCTGATGAGGCAGCTGTCCACCCTCCTGTCCCGTACACAAGCGATCGTAGCCCTGAGCAGCGCGGGACTATCAGAGATCTTCCTGCCGGGTACAGTACAGGTCTGATCAGGGTGGATCACCAACTCCAGAGCAGACTTGAATCGACTGGCTATGACTTTGTACAGAATCTTGTAGTCAACATTAAGCAGTGAGATGGGCCGCCATTTTCTCATTTCTGCCATCTCCCCCTTCCGCTTGTAGATGAGGGTGATGATGCCTTTCCTCATGGAGTCTGACATGCTGCCGGCCAGGAGCATACTCTCGTCTACTTCCAGCAGGTCTGGGCCGACCCAGTCCCACAGGGCCGAACACAACTCAACTGGTAGCAGTCGCTTCTGGGAGTTTTACTTGTCTCGAAGGACTCGACGGCCTTTGTCAGCTCGTCCAGAGTTTGCGGCTTGTCTCGTCTCTCCCTCCTGCTGTTATCTAAGACCTCTGTGTTAGATGACAGGAAGGACTGGGAGGCTCTGCTGTCTGTGGGCTTCGCGTCATACAGCCCAGCATAAAAGGATTTGCTGATCCTTAGTATGTCGGACTGTGAAGCCGTCACAGAGCCATCTTCTTCCTTCAGGCTGCTGATCACAGAGCTCTCTCTGTGTACCTTTTGGAAGAAGTAACATGGGCACATCTCATCCTGCTCAATGGAGCGGACTCTGGACCGGAAGATGATCTTGGAGGCCTCCTTGGCAAAGAGCGAGGCCTGCTGGCTCTTCACCTCTTGGAGGTCCTCCTTGACCTCGACCCCCATTGACTGCAGCCGGAGCAGATTTTGCATACTTCTCCGGAGTCGGGACATTTTCCTCTCTCTCTCTCTCACCCTCTGAACACCTTTGTGGATGAAGAACCTCTTGATGTAATCCTTGATCACTTCCCACCAGTGAACTGGAGACTCAGGAGGGGTTTCACGGTCCTCCAACCTTTGTAATCCATTTTGAGTTCCTCAACGTTCTCTGGGGTTAGCAGTGTAGCATTGAGCTTCCACTTCCCTCTGCCAACCCGCTGGTCATCCTGTAAGTGAAAGTCAGCCAGTAAGAGGCAATGCTTGGAGAAGAACACCGGCTTGACGTCGGTGGATCCGACCATGGCAGTGCGGGACACAAACAGGAAGTCAATGCTGGAACGGGCAGACCGGTCCGATCTTGACCAGGTGTATCTATGCTGCGCTCCGTCTGCAGGTTTGCTGAAGACGTCGTGCAGTTTGGCATCTTTAACTGTTTCTATTAGGAATCTGGACTTTGCGTCCAGTTTACCGTCATCTCTGCCGGATCGTCCAGCTGCATCAATGCTGCAGTTGAAGTCACCGCCTAGGATGACCTGCATGGATGTCGCCAGCAGTAGTGGGCGCTGCTGGAAGACGGTCAGCTGCTCGCTGCATTGTACCGGGGCGTACACGTTGATCAACCGGAGCGGAGCGTTGTTGTAGATTACATCTGCTACGAGGAGGCGGCCGCTCACTACCTCCTTAACTTCGGAGATGGTGACGTTACCTCCCCGCAGCAGAATACCCAGGCCGGAGGAATGGCAATCATTACCCCCTGACCAGATCGATGGCCCGTGGGACCACCATCGCGACACTGTCTGTAGGTGCTGAGGTGTGGTATTCCACACTCGTGCAGAAACAGAAGGTCGGCTTTGACCTTGGCAAGGTAATATAAGGTTGAAACACATCGCGCTGTGGATTTAATGCTGTGCATGTTAATGGAGCAATTCTTATACCCATTTTTTAAAAGTTGGTTGTTGCTTCCCATACCATTTGTCCTTGCTAGTCCCAGTCCTTCAGGATATTCCTGCATACCCATCGTGTGCGCAAGCTGTTTCACATTTGTTCCGCTGGGGTGACATCGGGGGTGGGGGGGGGAGGGTCTTGTCGGTAGCAAGTATTGGTTTGTTCTCTGCTGTTCCCCTTTGTTCCTCCTCGAAAACATCACTGCTCCCGGTGTCCCGGAGCTGAGGTGCGCCAGACGTGTCTTTGCTCCCGGTGTCCCGGAGCTGGGATGCGCTGGCCATGTCGTTAGGTTTGGCGCTTTGGGGTTGGGGCTCGCCAGGTCCATCACAGCCTCCTGTGTCCGGGGGCTGGGGGGCTTTATCTTCCAGCTCCTTGGAGTTCTGCCGCTTCTTTTGAAGGGGCCGTCGTTCCAGCACTTCCTCATCCAGTGAAAAGGAGCTGTTGTAGTCTGTCTCAGATGGCAGTCTCCTCTTGCCACCGGTTTGTGTGGTGGCCTGTTCCGCTTTTGGAGGTCTTTTTTTGTGGTTTTCCTTTGTACCACTTGCCACTGACCGGTTTGTCCATCTGCTGCCTCCTCCTCCATTGATTCTGTCTGTGGAGGAGGGGTTTCCGGGTGCAGGGTAGGTGCTGGGTCGCTGGTTTCAGCTGCCTCCCCTTTCTTCTCCTTCTCAGGTAGAAGTTCCTCAGTGCAGAGAAGGTTGCTTGTCTCCCTTCCAGCACCAGACGCCTTCGTTGAATCTTCTTCCGGCCGTTCCTTGGACCTTGCCGCCTGAGCATAACTGAGGGAGCGTTTGGGGCAGGTTTTGTAGAGATGGCCTGCCGCACCGCACAAGTTGCAACACTTAGTCTGCTTACAGTCCTTGGTCTGATGGCCTTCCTCCTTGCAGTTCTTACAAACAACCGTGCTGCAGTTAGCTGCCACGTGACCAGATTTGCCACAGGTGCAGCAAAATCTGGGCTGCCCAGCGTAGACCAAGAAGCCTCGACTTTCCCCGATAGCGAAGCTGGAGGGAGGATGGAAGATGGCTCCACTGGCATCGACCTTCAAGTTCACCTTGACCTGCCGCTTGCTGGTCCAAATCCCAAAGGGGTCCTTGACATCAGTGCTGCTGCCGGACACCTCGACGTACCTGGCGAGAAAGGTGAGTACATCCACCACCGGAACATGGGGGTTGTAGAGATGAATCGTCACCACCCGGTCTCGTTGTGAAGAGTGCCTCCATTGTGAGGATCGACAGCGGCGCCCGGTCCCCTTTCTCCTTGAACGCCTTCAGGAACTTGATGCATCCCGCCACATTCTTGAACGTCACGTCGAAATACCCACTGCTGGGGAAATCCTGCAGGCAGAAGATGTCCGAAGCTTGAAATCCACAGCAATCGATGAGAATTTTCTTGATGAAGAAGGTGCGATCGACCAGTGCATCTCCTTCTTTGTCCTTCACCACCACCCGAATGGTGTTCCGCACTCTCTGGCCTGAAGCGCAAAGATTGGTTGCAGCCATTTTACTCAAAGCTTACCCAGGATCAAAAGCCACTGATCATGGTTTCTTCTCTTCCAAATAAGCACTGATAAGAACAGATACTACACTTGATCTTAGCCAAAAGGCCCTTATTTATGTTTAAAATAGTAGTCTGGGACCCACTCTTCTCTCCCTCAAACTGAATGTAAAATTCAATCATATTATGATTGCTACTACCTAGAGGCACCTTAACTATGAGATCATTAATTAATCCTATCTCGTTGCACAATGCCAGGTCTAGTATAGCCTGCTCTCTGATTGGCTCCAGAATGTATTGTTCCAAGAAATTATCCGAAAAACATTCTATGTACTCCTCATCTAGGCTACCTCTGCCCATCTGAATTTTCCAGTCTATATGTCGATAAAAACCCCCCATAATTATCGCTGTACCTTTCTGACAAGCTGCCATTATTTCTTCCTTTATACCCCATCCTACAATGTGGTTAATGTTAGGTGGCCTGTACACCGCTCCCACAAGTGACTTCTTGCCTTTGTGATTTCTCATCTCTGCCCAAACTGCTTCGACATCGTGATCTCCAGAACCCAGGTCATCCCTCTCTATTGCGCTAATACCATCATTAATTAACAGAGCTACCCCGCCACCTTTTCCTAGCTTCCTGTCCTTCCAAAATGCCATGTAACCTCCAATATTCACATCCCAATCTATGTCGCCCTGCAGCCATGTCTCTGTAATGACTATCAGATCGTACTTATTTATTCTATTTGTGCTGTCAGTACATTTGTTTTGTTTTGAATGCTCCATGCATTCAGATACAGAGCATTTAGTTTTGTCCTTTTATTATTTTTGTCACCTCTCACCTTATTTGATTATTTACTCTTTGATATGTACATTCTGTCCCTTCCTGTCACAGTCTCTTTATCATTTCCCATATTTATACCTTTCTCTCTTGCCTTGTCTCTACTCCTTGATTCACCATATCTTCCCAAATTTGATTCCTTGCCCCCACTATTCAGTTTAAAACTGTCTCTATTTCCCTAGTTATGTGGTTCGCGAGAAAATCGGTCCCAGCACGGTTCAGGTGCAGACCGTCCCAACGGTACAGCCACCTCTTTCCCCAGTACTGGTGCCAATGCCCCACGAACCAGAACCCACTACTACCACACCAGTCTTTGAGCTGTGCATAAATTTCTCTAATCTTATTTGTCCTCTGCCAATTTGCACATGGCTCAGGTAATAATCCAGAGATGATTACCTTTGAGGTTCTGCTTCTTAATTTGGTGCCTAGTTCCTCATACTGACTTTGCAGAACCTCTATCCTTGTCCTGCCTATGTCGTTGGCACCGACATGGACCACGATGACTGGATCCTCCCCCTCCCATTATATGTTTCACTCCAGCCCTGAGCAGATGTCCTTAATCCTAACACCGGCAGGCAACACAGCCGTCTGGACGCTTGCTCTTTGCTGCAGAGAACAGAGTCAATCCACCTTACTATACTGTCCCCTACTACCACTACATTCATTTTTCTCCCTCTTTGAGCCGCAAACACTTACTGCAGCCGTGTTTGCCCTGGATCACACTGGCATCCAGGAACTCCCACATGCTGCAGCTGTGACACATCACCTGTCCTGTCATCCTTAACGTGTTTCAATTAACTACTTAAATATTTTATTCAATTATTTATTTTACTGTATATTTTATTAAGCTTACTACTAGTTTGTTTACTATTTTAAACGTTAGGACTAAAATGGACCTTAATCACTGACCAGATACTCATCAAACAGGTAGCTTCTTCCAAACCAATCAACGACTTGTTTGCCTGTGATGTCACAGCTTACCAGATCCTCACCAAACAGCTCCTTCCACTGCACCGAAGCAAGAACCAAATCCTGTAAACTCCCCCCAGCAGCTCGCTGTTTCCCGGCTCTCACTCTCCCTTGTGATGTCACTCCTGCTGTGCTTCTATCTCTCTTGCTCTGTCTCAGAGTCTGTTCTTTTGACGCATTTCTTCACTCTCTGTTCCGTCGTGTTCCTCTGTCTCTGGTCCAAAATCTGACTGTGATGGGATTTGAACCTACAACCTTTGAATATTTTTTGATCATTATTTAGAACTCCAACACGCTATCCATTGCACCACAGAGGCATACATGTGCTGATCGACATCACCAAGGCCTTTCATCTTGTTAGCAGAGACGGACTTTTCAAACTGCGATGGAACATTGCCTGCCCTCCTGAACACTTGGGCATCATTTCTTCTTTCTATGAGAACATGCACAGTTCCATCAGTTACAATGGAGCAACATCAGACACTTTCACCATCAGCAGTGGGGTAAAACAGGGCTGCGCGCTGTCGCCAACTCTCTTAGGAACAGAGGAACATAGGAGGAGGCCATTCAGCCCGTTGAGCCTGCTCTACCATTCAATTAGATCATGGCTGATTATCTACCTCAATGCCCCTTTCCCCTGCTATCCCCATATCCCTTGATGTCATGAGTATCAAGATTTCTATCAATTTCTGTCTTGAACATGCTCAATGATTGAGCTGCCACAGCTCTCTGTGGTGCAGAACTCCAATGATTCACCACCGTCTGAGTGTAGAAATTGAACCCTATCTCAGTATTAAATGGCCTACTCCTTATTCTGAGACTATGTCCCCTGGTTTTAGACTCACCAACCAGGGCAAACATCCTGTCTACATTCACACTGTCACACCCTGTAAGAATTTTGTCAGTTTCAATGAGATTACCTCTTCGAAAGTTTAAGGAATACAGGCCCAGTTTCCTCATAAGACAATCCCACCATCCCAGGGATTAGTCTGGTGACCCTCTGTTTCACTCCCTCTATGGCAAGTATATCCTTCCTGAGATGAGGAAACCATACTATACACAATATTCCAGCGCGGTTTCACCAAGGCTCGAAACAATTGCAACAAGACATCTTTAATCCATGTACTAATGACCCCTCGTGTGAAGGCCAACATGCTATTTGCCTTCCTAATTGATTGCTGCACCTGCACAAGAGCTTTTAGTGTCTCAGGAACAAGGACACCCAGGTCCCTTTGGACATCAACACTTCCCGACCTCTCACCATTTAAGAAATACTCTGTCTTTCTGTTTATTCTACCAAAGTGGATAACTTCACACTTATTCACATTATATTCCATGTTCTTGCCCATTCACTGAGCTGCTCCAGGTCCCCTGGAAGCCTCTCTGCATCCTCCTCACAACTCACACTTCACCGAGCTTTGTGTCATCTGCAAACTTGGAAATATTACATTTAATCCCCACGTCCAAATCATTTATATAGCTTGTTAACAGCTGTGGCTCCAACACTGATCCTTGCAGTACCCCAATAGTAACAGCCTGCCATCCTGAGAAGGAGCCGTTATTCCTGCTCTCTGTTTTCGGTCTGTTAACCAATTCTCAATCCATACCAGTATATTATCCCCAATCCTACATGCTCTAACTTTGTTTACTGACCTCCTGTGTGAGACCTTACCAAAGGAAAATGCAAATACCACACATCCACAGGTTCTCCTTTATCATCCTCAAAAAACTCAACAGGTTTTTCAAACCTGTTTTTCTTTTCATAAATCTATGTTGACTCTGCCCAATCAAATCATTATTTTCTAACTGTCTACTTATCACATCCTTTATAATTGGTGTATTCTTCTCCATGCTGCTATTGTACGCTTTCTGTACTCAGATGGGGGTGTGCACCTGCACATCAGAGCTGACGACAAGCTGTTCAACTTGGCAAGACTGTGCGCCAAGACCAAAGTGGGTAAATTCCTAGTTTGTGAGTTGCTGTTTGCTGATGACGCTGTGCTGACATCTCATAATGAAGTTCACTTACAGCAGCTTCTATATCGGTTCTCTCTGGCCTGCAAGGAGTTTGGACTGACGATCAGCCTCAGGAAGATGAAAATTATGCGCCAGGATGTCGAGACTCCACCTTCCATCAATATCGACAACATCACTTTGGAGGTTGTCAACAGCTTCACATATATTGGATCAACAATCACCAGCAATCTGTCCCTTGATACTGAAATCAGCACCAGGATTGCCAATGCTGCAGCTGTCATGTCAAAGTTGAGAAGACAAGTGTAAACCGACAGCAAACTGACCATAAATACAAAGCTCCACGTGTACTCAGCTTGTGTTCTCAGCACACTCCTTTGTAGCAGAGAAGCATCAACAACTTATGCAAGCCAAGAAAAGCAGCTGAACAGCTTCCACCTCCACTGCCTCAGATGGATATTGGGCATCTCCTGGCAGGACAGAGTGCCGAATGCGGAAGTACACCAGCGTGCAGGGATCCGCAGCATGTTTGCCCTCTTGAGTCAGTGGTGGCTCTGTTGACTGGGTCAAATGAATGACGGTCACATTGCCAAATACATGCTCTATGGTGAGCTTGCTGTCAGCACGAGACCAACAGGTCAGGGAAAAAAATCAAGTCATTTGGAGAGGTTTGAGTTAATTAAGGAGAGTGGGCATGGATTTATAAATGGAAGTTCATGCTTGACAAATCTAACTGCATTTTTTGATAAACTATCTGAGAAAGCTGATGAAGGGAATGCAGTGGGTGTTGTTTATTTGGATTTTACGAATGCGTTTGATAAAGTACCACTACTTCCAAACTCCACGCAAGCAGTACTCAGAACTAAACCTGGGTCATTGGAGTTGTGAGACTGCAGTGCTCACCACTGCACCACCTTTTGAATGTGGATAGAATAAAAAGTGAGATTGGATGGACAGAGGCAGTCTGAAAAGATGGCTCAAACAAAAGGTGAAAACCCTGAAATGTTAACTCTGTTTCTCTCTCCAAAGATGCTGCCCGAGGTGCTGAGCATTTCCTGCACTTTCTGTTTTTATTTCAGCTTTGCAGGATGTTGCTTTGATCGGAAAAAATGGATGATCGGCTGTGGGTGCCAGTGAAATTCCACAGGAGCGAATAAAAACTTCGCCAGGAGCGAATAAAAACTTCGCCAGCAGTGGCTCGTTGGTCTAGGGGTATGATTCTTGCTTTGGGTGTATAAATGATTAACGTGTAAGAAGTCCTGAGTTCGAATGCTAAATGACCCCTTCTCTGTTGCTATTTTTAGTTGAAATTCATCGATTGGTTTCAGCCTTCCAGAAAGCGGAATCGATTTCCTTACTGAGCCTGCTTGAGGGCCAGGGAACTATGTTCAAAGAGCTTGTCGACAACATTGAAATGAACAAAATATGCAAATCGTCAAGAGGGAAAATAAAGTTGCAGCAGTAACTAAAGGCCTGCTCAGGTCTGCAAATGAAACCTGACCCAAGCCTGACAGCGCCACATCCCACCTGGTCCGAGTCCTTTCATTTTTTTCCCGTGCCCGAACCGACTGCCTGAATGTTCAGTTAAACTTGCTTCCCTTTTTCACTTTTTCACTTGTGCAGATAAGCAACAAAAACTGTAACTGGACTTGAAAGGTTGTTTCAATGCACATTAAGATTCGAGCTACATACCGGAGGTGATGAGCTGAAGATTGTTACCATAGAAGTTAGTGATTGTTAGGTTACTAGTTAAAGAGAAACTCATGGAGTTGAGCCCAGACAGGTTGTCCCACACTGTATTGATTAAAATATTGCCCGAAGGCTAGAAAATATCATTATACATTCCCTAGACTCCTGCTTTACAGGTTGAAATACTTGCTGCAAGTTTATCAAGAGAGCAGCTGAGGTGCAGAGACCAGTAAGGTCTTGAGTGATTAATTATTATAAAATATACATTCTTATATTAAAGAGATTGTGCTCTACCTTCGATGGAATCGCTCACTGCAGACTAGTGCAGAGTGTTTCCCACCCTGACGTCCTGGCTGTCACTGGATCTTGAGTCCAGGCCTCTGGATTACTGGTTCCGTAATCTTTCAAATGTATCCCTTGATTTAATATTTTGATCTGGTAAGTCAGATTTTACAAAAAAAAAAATTAACTGATTTTCGACTGCTTCGTATTTAGCAGTGTCAAATGAATAAAGAAATTAAAATATATTCAAAATTATATATCAACTGTTAAATACTAATGCCCAGCTTTGTATATAAAAAATGCCTCATAATTTCATTAATTATCCATAAACACTGAGGCCACATTTACCTAAAAGCAGCGATTTATCAAGTCTGACACTTAATTGATTAAATATATTCCAAATTCAGAGCATAATTCATTGTCTTTCCCCTTTAAATCTTTTTATTTACCTTACAAGCCTCCTTTACTTTCCAATCTTTATTCAATACAATACGTTTTGAGGCAGGCACAAGAAGTCTTGCCAACCCCTAACGGGATGCAGTCAATTCATTTGCAAACTGTGCAATTAAAGAAAAGGGTGAAGTTGCTATTAATGCAGATTGAAGCTGTTCAACTGCTTTTGTCACCAAGAATACAAAGCACGAAGGAAAACCAAGAAATAAACCAAAACATAAAAAGGTTAAATTTGTGTCAATGAAAAATAGAACTCATTAAAAACATCTTATTACACAACAGTGCAGCAACTGATTACATTGTAAATATTTCATTAAGATTAAAATGGCAAAGACCTTCAACACCCCTAGAATCAGGAAAGGGCAAGAAAGGGCTAACTGGATAATTATGTCCCTGGGGCTGAGTTCTGCTACAATGTACGCAAAAAACTGTTTATTTAATAGTACACAGGAAGTTGAAATACCAAGCAGAGTAGGAAGTACACTTCAAAAGATCTGCGGTTTCCGCTGTTTCACTAACACAATTATAACACAAGGCATTTAGAGTGTTCGAGTGTGTCTGACCCAGCCCGGCCTGACCCGAGCCCGAATGCTGAACCCAAATGCTGAACCCGGAGGAGCGACCCAAACCCGACACATGTCATCGGGACCCGTCGGGTTAGGGTCAGGCAGGGAGCCATGTTCGAGCATTAACTGAGACCTAGCTCCAAAAGCAACAGTACTGTGTTCTGGTCTGGAATGGAATTCTTCTGTGTTTCTGTTTGGCTTGGATTGACTCATCGATTTTCTTGTTTTTCACTTTGTCGATGCCTTTGAATAATTCTGGATCCTTCTTCAGGGTGTCTTCTTTCACCAGGTAGTTCTGACCTCTGATGATGTTGATCGTAATCAGCTTCAATTCGCTGATAGTTTTGGAACTGAGCAGATTTCCTTTGCTTGAGTCCATAACATGGAATTTAGTCTGACATGTGGACCCATGGGAGGATTTGAAAGCTGCCCTTGCATTGGAGCATACAGTTGCATCCATCCAAACAGAGGTAGAGTAGAAGTGACAGTTCAGTCTGTCGATCATGGGACGTTTAATCTCAGGGTTGTGAGTTTGAGTGCTATTTAGTTTTTCCCTTTTTTTCGGCTTCATTAGCAGAGATTACAAGGAGTGTTTGAAATGAAAGTCAACAACAGTATGAGCAAGTCTCACTTTCATTCGGGACTCTTAACTCTGCTGTGAATGATTGAACTTCATCTCATTTCATTTTCAGCTCGGGGTCTTCTGGCTGTCTCCCACTTCACAATCCATCAGTACTGAGAAAGCAATGGGGAATATTACTCACATGTTGTGTTCTGTAACCTTTCGGAAACAATTGAATGTATGTATTTTCTTCCAAAACAAGGACACAAAGACATTAACAATGTGGGGCTGAAATAGCTCAGTTGAGGGAGTGTTAGATTGAAGATCTAAAGGCCCCTTGTCCGATCCCGGGGTTCAGCAATTTCAATTCTTTATGCGTCCCATGCTTTGGTCCTGATTTTCTAGTTGCACAATTTACTTTGAAATTATTTACCAAGCACCAGTGGATTGGATTTGAGAAACAACACAGAGTCATTCACAGCATAGAAGGTGGTCGTTTGGCCTATCACGTCCATGCTGGCTCTCCCCGGAGCAATCTAGTCAGTTCCACTCACCAGCTCGATCCCTTTCCTCCTGCAAGTTTCTTTCTTTCAAGTATCCATCCAATTTCCTTTTCAAATCATTGATTGTCTCTGCTTCCACCACCCACGGCATAAAAAGTTCCACCTCACACAAGGATGTGAAATATTTATATCTTCTATATTTAGATTATCCTCTATTTCAATGAGAAGAGACTGGCAGTCAACATGAAAGGCAGCCCAAAAGTCCTTGAGCGGTATATAAGTAATAAGTGGGTAGTAAGAGGTGGAGTGGGACCTTATTAAGGACAAAGACGATAGTATATGCTGAGAGGTGCTGGGCAATGTTAATATACTTAATGAGTACTTTGTATCAGTGATCACTAAGGAAGTGGAATCTGACAAACTATCAGTCGAAGCGGAGAGAGTAGAGGCAATGGATAGGAAACAGATTGAGAGAGGGAGGTACTAAAAAGACTGGCTAAGTTTAGGGTATGTAAATCACCTGGTCCGGATGTCTTACATCCCAGGTTGCAAAAGGAAATGCTGATGCAGATAACGGAAGGGCTTGCTATAATCTTCCCTGGAAACAGGGGAGGGGCCAGAGGATTTAACAGTGGCAAATATGGCACCCTTATTCAAGAAAGGGTGTAAGGACAGTCCGGGTAACTACAAGCCAGTTAGATTAACAGTAGTGGTGGGTAAGGTTTTAGAAACAATAAACAGGGAAAAAATCAACAGTCACTTGGAGAGGTTTGAGTTAATTAAGGAGAGCGAGCATGAATTGAGAAATGGAAGTTTCATGCTTGACTAATCCAACTGCATTTTTTGATGAACTAACAGAGCAGGTTGATGAAGGTAATGCAGTGGATGTTGTTTATATGGATTTTATGAAAGTACTTGATAAGGTATCACATAAAAGGGTGGTTAACAAAAATGAGGTTCATGGAATAGGAGGATCAGTGTCCAATTTGATAGAAAATTGGTTTATGGATAGAAAACAGTGAGTCGTAGTAAATGGTTCTTTGTCAGACTGGAGGATAGTCGACAGTGGTGCTCCCCAAGGGTCAGTGCGAGAACCACTGCTTTTTTTGCTCCAGATAAATGACTTGGATCTTGAAATATAGAGTAGAATCTCAAAATATGCCGATAACATCAAACCTGGATGAGTGGCAAACAGTGAGGATGATATGAACTGCTCGCAACAGGACAGTGATAGGCTAGCAGAATGGGCAGACAGGTGGCAGATGGAATTTAATAGTGACTAGTGTGAGGTGATGTATTTTAGTAGAAGGAATAGGGAGAGGCAATAGATACGCAATGCTACAGTTTTGAAGATTGTGCAGGAGTAGAGGGACTTGGGTGCATGTCCATCAATCTTTGAAGTTGGCAGGACATATTGCGAGAGTGGTTTGCAAAGTATATGGGATCTTGGGCTTTATAAATAGAGGCATTGAGTTCAAAAGCAGGGGAATTATCCTGCAACTCATAAAGCTCTGGTGAGGCCCCAATCGGAGTGTTGAGTTCAGTTCTGCTCACCACACTTTAGAAAGAATGTGCGGATCTTTGAGAGGATGCAGAGGAGATTTACCAGAATGGTTCCAGGGATAGAGGATTATAGTTTCAAGGTTAGGCTGGAAAAGCTAGGGTTGTTCTGCCTGTATCAAAGGAGATTGAGGGGAGAATTGATAGAGGTGTATAAGGCGATGACAATTTTAGATAAGTTGGCAAGGAAAAATTGTTCCCATTAACTATTGGTACAAGGACTAGGGGACACAGATTGAAGGTTTTGGACAAGAGATGCAGGGGGAATGTGCGGAAGAACTTTTTTACACAGTGATTGGTCATGATCTGTAACTCACTGCCCATGAGAGTGGAGGAAGTGGAAACAATCGATGATTACAAAAGGAATTTGAATGGGCACTTGAAGGAAATAAATTTACAGGGCTACGGGGATCGAGCAGACGAGTGGGACTGACTGGATCGCTCCCTGGAGAGCCGGCCAGGACTCGACGGGGCGAATGGCCTCCTTCTATACCACAAATGACTCAATGACTCGATGACTCTAAGTCACTCGCAGAGTCAAGACAACAGAGTGACGGATTTAACACAACATTATAAGTTATGTTTGTTTTGACAAAATGCAATAATAACTCGTCTCCACTCCTAGTGTTACTAAATCCCACACATTCACGATAATGTGAACAATTATTTCCTGTTGTGTCTCTCTCAGATTTGTAAACTTCACTGTATTGGAGTGAGGTGACATCTACTGGCAGGAAACAAGAACGGCACTCAAGCTGCTGAAACTCCATGGTCTGTCAGGGTTAAAGAAATATTGCAATGTGAGGAAATAGTGAAGGTGTTTGATTGGGTAGATGGAGACATGATTCCACTTGTGGTGGTGTCTGAAGCAAGGGTTGGAAATATGAAGTTGTCATTCATAAAAGAAATGAGGAATTCATGAAAAATGTATTTACGTAGTGAATGGTTCCAATGTGGATAGAATAGAAAGTGAGATTGGATGGACAGAAGCAGTCTGAAAGGATGGCTGAGACAAAAGTTGAACACCCTGAAACGTTAACTGTGTTTCTCTCTCCACAGATGCTGCCAGAGCTGCTGAACATTTCCAACACTTTCTGTTATGATTTCAGCATTTACAGGATGTTGCTTTGATCTGAAAAAAAAATGGAAGAACAGCTTTTCCACAGGAGCTAAAAAAATACATACTGTAAGTGGCTTGTTGGTTTCGGGGCATGATTCTCGCTTTGGGTGTACAATTGACTAACATGCGAGGGGTCTCGGGTTCAACTGCCCGACGAGCCCATTTTCATTTGTGTTTTTAGTTGAAGGTCATTGATTGGTTGCAGCCTTGCAGAAAGCGGAATTGACTTTCATACGAAGCCTGTTTGACGACCAGAGAACTGGATTCAAAGAGCCTGTCGACAAAATTGAAATGAACAAAATGTACAGATCACCAAGTGTGTGTATGAAGGTGGAGCAGTAACTGAGAGCTGGATACAAAACAACACGACTTGTATCTGGTATGGAATGGAATTCTTCTGTGTTTCTGTTGTTTGGTTTGGATTAACTCATCGATTTTCTTGTTTTTCACTTTGTCGATGTGTTTGAATAATTGTGGATCCTTCTTCAGGGTATTTTCGTTCACCAGGTAGTTCTGACCTCTGATGATGTTGATCGTAATCAGCTTCAACTCACTGATAGTTTTGAAAGTGAGCAGATTTCCTTTGCTTGAGTCTACAACATGGAACTCAGTCTGACATGTGGACCCATGGGAGGATTTGAAAGCCACCCCTGCATTTGAGCATGCAGTTGCATCCATCCAATATGAGACTGAGTAGAAGTGACAGTTCAGTCAGTCGAACATGAGACTTTTAATCTCAGGGTTGTGAGTTTGAGTGCCATTCTGTTTTTCCCTTTTTTTAGGCTTCATTAGCAGAGAGTGCAAGGAGTGTTTGACATGAAATTCAACAACAGTATGAGAAAGTCTCACTTTGATTCGGGACTCTTAACTCTCTGCAGCATCTCGCTGTGAAAGATTGAACTTTATCTCATTTCATTCTCAGCTCAGGGTCAGTGCAGCTCAGTGGGGCTTCTGGCGGTCTCCCGCTTCACAATCCATCAGTGCTGAGAAAGCCATGGGGAATTTTACTCACATGTTGTGTTCTGTAACCTTTCAGAAACAATTGAATGTATGTATTTTCTTCCAAAACATTCATTCTCAGTACTGGGAAAAATAGAGTATATGATTGACTGTTTCAGTAAGTGGGAAAAGTTAAAATATGTTGTGACCTGTGGAGAAATGGGATGAGAATAAATAGTGCCCTCTTCTGATTTCAATTGCACGCACATCTGTGCTCTGGCTCTGTAGCTTAATTGGTTAAAGCACCTGCCTAACCAACAACAGGTTCTGGGTTCAACTCCCAACAGAGCCTTAATTCACAGTAGCAACATGCTTTAGATGTTTCCTTACCTATGTTTACATCTGTGTCTTGTGAACATTAACTCAGAATTCAAATTACATGATGAATTTCAGTCACAGAAAAAAACAGCCTTTGTGAAGGATGTGAATTTGGAATGGCTGTTCCTCCTTGTACAGAAATTCAGTGCTGATACTCCAAAGGCAACTTCTTTGACAGAAATTTGTTCACAGTTGCATTCAACCTGGAAAACAGCTCGACATTAATCTCACTGAAGGAAAGTGAGACCAGGTTGTATGTTTTAGAGTGTTTGAGTCGATATGTGTTGCTTTTAACCGAGACTGGGACATGACGCAAGAGGGAGGGTTGATCTGAGGCTTGGCATATTTGTCAGTCAGGAACAATCCCATCTCTGATGGGATTGAGTTGATTTTCAACTGGCAGCTGTTGCTGTTTGGATAAATCAAGTTCCCTCCACCCATTTTTTTGGACAGACAGTGTCGTAGAAGAATGTCATGGGTTAATGCTGAAGACAGTGGGATCAACCCTTCCCACTGTCAGAGTGATGATGTAACAGTCACATGAGATGAGGTTTGGGAGAAGAGAGAGCAGCACCAAGGATGCTAGTTTAGGAGGCTTGATGACTGTGTATATAGTATTGTGTAAATTAGATAAGAGTTCTTTGTTCTTTCAGCAGGAACTTTGTCCAGCAAATATCGAGAAACTCACAATTTTATTATTCAGGAATCGGAATACAGGGATATTAACTCCAAGTGACAGTAGTGGCTTCATTTAACAAAATAAAAGTAGAGAATAATATTACTCACTGATTGAAATCCCCCAGTGAAGAGACAGTTAAACAGGTGATCTGTTGGGGCATCCTTCGATCCAAGGTTTCAGAAGCATTTAATCTCCCTTTTTGGTGAACTTCTCTGTTATTTGCATCTTTTTTTAATCCAACTTTGATGGGCGAGTGAAAAAACTGAAAGAAACTGAACAGTTCCATTTTTTCTTTTCTTCTTTCTTCCATCAGTTTCTCTTTTCTGTCCCAGATCAATATAATGATGAGAATCCCAATTTAAACTGCTGTTTTAATCATTCCAATCAAAATTCAACATTCCAATCAAATCTATTTGTTATTCCACAGTGTCTCTCCATGTGTTTTATTCTATTGTATTCTCTCACAGTCTGTTTGATGATCAATGTGACATCTCACCCTCTGTTCTGGTGAAGATCAGAAGCAGTGATATCTGTTTGCACCGCCCACCAAGTCGGCCTGAGGCTGTGCCTCACCGATTATGTGGAGTTAGGAACATAGGATCAGGAGTCGGCCATTCAGCCCATCAGGTCTGTCCCGCCATTCAATATGATCATGGCTGATCATCCACTTCAATGCCCTTTTCCCCACACTTTCCTCATATTCCCTCCTATCATTTGCATTTAGAAATCTGTCAATCTCTGCTCTAAACACACTCAATGACTGAGCTTCCACAGCCCTCTGGGTAACAGAATTCCAAAGATTCACAACCCTCTGAGTAACATCATTTCTCCTCATCTCTGTCCTCAGTGGCTTCCCCCTTATTTTGAAATTGCGTCCCCTGGTTCTTGACTCCCCAACCAAGGAAAACATCTTAGCTGCATCTTATCACCTCTCATTCTTCAAAACTCTAGAGAATACAGTCCCAGTTTCCCCAATCTTTCTTCAAAGAACAGTCCCACCATCCCAGGAGCAAGTCTGTTGAACCTTCGTTGCACTCCCTCTGTGGCAATAATATCCTTCCTAAGGTAAGGGGACTGAAACTGCACACAGTACTCCAAGTGCAGTCTAACCAAGGTTCTTAACAATTGAAGCAAGAATTCACGACTCCTGAAGTCAAATCCTCTTGTGATAAAGGCTAACATACTATTAGCCTTCCTAATTGCTTGCTGCACCCGCATGTGAGCTGTCAGTGACTTATTGACATGGACACCAGGTCACCCTTATATTCTATACCTCAGTTAATAAAGGAAAGGATTCCATATACCTGCTGAGCCACCTTATTGACCAGTCCTGCTACCTTCAGGGATCTGTGGACATTCACTTCAACGTCCCTCTCTTCCTCTACACCATTCAGTGTTCTCCCGTTAATTTTGTAATCCTTTGCCTTTTTTGATGTCTGCTCTCACTGTTGCCTGCTCTCCGAGTGAACTCTTGCTCCCTCTGTCTCCTGGGCACTCTATGCTCCACTCTGTTCTCACTGTTTCCAGCTCTCTTAATGTATCAATATGTATTTGCCTTGTGTTTAATTTAAAATATGGATTAACTGTATTTTACAGTTGTAGGTTTTATTTGGTAGTCCTGTGTAAGTTGTGGATTGGTATTTAATACTTAGCTCTGTGAAAACGATTGTGAATGAAAATATAACTTTCAATCTTATACATGGGCTGGTCTGCAAGCTCCAAGTCCTTCAATTTGTAGTAATGGAATTGATACTGTATCTTTCAGTCTTAATCTCTGTGGGATTTTTGAACTGGTATGTAATGCATAACTTGGTCTAACGTCTGATGTACATTATTGGGATTCATAGGATCATAGGAAATAGGGGCATTAGGCCATTCAGCCCATCGAGCCTTCTCCAATATTCAAACAGATCGTGACTGATCATCTACCTCTATGCCATTTTACCTGCTATCTCCATCTCCCTTGATCTTGTGAGTATTTAGAAATCTATCGATTTCTATCTTGAATATGTTCAATGATTGAGGCTCCACAGCCCTCGGGGATAAAGAATTCCACAGATTTCCCACCCTCTGAGTAAAGAAATTCCTGCTCATCTCAGTCTCAAATGGCCTGCCCTTATTCTGAGACTGTGACCCCTTGTTCTAGACTCACTAGACAGAGGAAACATCCTATCCATATCTACCCTGTGACACCCTGTAAGAACTTCGTCTGTTTCAATGAGATCACCTCTCATTCTTCAAAACTCTCGAGAATTTAGGCCCAGTTTCTGCAGTCGCTCATCTTTCAACAATCCCACCATCCTCGGGGATTAGTCTGGTGAATCTCTGTTGCACTCCCTCTGTGACAAGTCTATCCTTCCTTAGATAAGGAAACCAAAATTGTACGGAATACTCCAGGTGCACTCTCAGCTAGACTTTATATAATTGAAGCAATACATTTTTACACATGTACTCAAATCCCTTTTCAATGAAGCCAACATACCATTTGCCTTCTTAATTGATTGCTGCACCTGCATACTAGCTTTTAGTGTCTCATGAACAAGGACACCCTGGTCCCTTTGGACATCAACACTTCCCAACCTCTCACCATTGAAGAAATACTCTGTCTTTCTGTTTATTCTACCAAAGTGGAGAACTTTACACTTATTCACATTATATTCCATCTGCCATGTTCTTGCCCATTCACTTACCCTGTCCAAATCCCCTTTGAATCCTCTTTGCATTCATTCTGTACCTTTCAATCATGTAAATTCTGTCTGTTCTATTTCAGATTTTATATTTAAAATGTGACCATGGTGACAGAGTTTATTCAGATCTGATAGTGGGTTTGTTTTTGGACTGCGATTGATGTATCCACCTTTCAGCTGAACTGAATTGGAGTGAAATGGAAACAAGTTCTGTCTCTCCTGCTGTTGTTTGACTGTTGGATTGAAAATGTGCCTCTCGACTTTGGGATCAGTGTATGTCGAGGAATCACCACATCCATTCAGGTTCCTTCATGTATTTTCCTGCAGGAATGAAAGATCTGGTGATGTAGAAGATACAAAAGCGATCAATGTAATCGTCCCAATAATAATCATTATGAACAATCACAAAATGAAAACCAGGAACACAAACAGTGTCAGTGTCTGACTCCACTGCAGTACTGCAGTATTCAGCTTCTGTTTACCAGGTGTTGGCAGTGGATTTACAACACGTTTGTGACATTCAGAAACAACACAAGCCCTGCACTGCTCAATGACTGGGACTGTCCGACAGAGCAGTGACCTTTACACAGTCACATTTCTATTTCAACGGAAAACAAGCAGCCACTATTTAAAATGTGCCTTTCACACTTCTCACCTGGTGTCTGCAATAAATGTTCTTTGTCTAACTGTGCACATCGTTATTTTGCGGCTATTTTCCCCCCACTGTTCACGATCCAACAAACAGTGAGAGACTGGACCTAAAGCAGGAAAATTCCCTCTCCTTTGGGTGGTGAAATTTTCAGTGATTTTCAATAGTGATTTCTTCCCATTGTGTCTCCCTGAGCCTGTACAGACACTGTCCGAGAATGAACTCTCCCTTCCCCGTGTCCCCGGCTCACTCCATGTTCTGGGAGCAGCTCCTGCTCCACAGTGTCAGTTACAAACACTCCCCGACTCCCCCTCAACTTCCCACCACTCAATGCTAATCTCTGAGCACATCTGCGGACACGCTCCCAAAGCAGTGGCTGCTCCAAGCAGATGCTGTTTGTTCCCTACCCCCTGGCCCGGGAAGTCTCCATTAGCAGCTGATTTAAAGCATCTTCCGCTGATTGAGTGAATGGCCTCACAGACTGGGTTGGGGCAAGACTGCGCATGCGCTCCACTCCTCATTGTGACGTCCCACTGGGGGCGGGGCTATGTCGCGCGTGCGCAGATATTTGCAGCAATTCAGCATTCAAACATCAATGGGAACTTTCCCCATTTCACCCTCATCAAAGTCCCAAAGAAAGTGAAGAGGGGCTTGGACTGGAGGGAGGGAAGGGCGGGGTAGGGGGAACCTAGAACCCAGAAAGCTGCCCACTTGCCCCATTTAGATGCTCAATTTGCGGTCATTCCCTGCAGGGGGTTTGTTATTATTGAGCCCCTCCTGGTAAAACAATCCGATAGAAAGAGGGGAGAAAGGAGGGAGCCGGTGTGTTTGCTGGGACCTTGTAGAATTCATTTCAGCAGCAAAAGTCCCGGGTTATATTAACCCGAGTGAAACACGCTGTCAGTGAGAGGAAAACCGAACGGCCCTTTCATCTTTTCATTGGAAACAAAGTAGAGCCGGAAGTGCGGCGAGCAGAGCAGACACACAAGCTCAATGTCAGGAGAGCTCGGCCGTCCCTGAGTTTCAGCTCCCGGCTCTTACATTTCCTCATCCACACTGTCTTTACTGTGGATGTTCAGGGGTTCCTTGTCGGATCTGAGGACTGTATCCATTAAACATTCTGAGTCAGGAGATCCACACACACTCTGTTATCAAGATTTATGGGCAGGAATGTTCCAAAACTTTGTCTATTAAATCATTGTATTATTCACAGAACTAATGAGGCAATCGTTTCATTATTCAGGCCTTGAACTTGGTTTGGGTAGACCGAAAACTGAGAGGTTCAGCACCTTTCCACTTCTTCACCAACATAACTATTTTTTTTGATGAAGTAACAGAAAAGGTTGATGAAGGGAAAGCAATGGATGTTGTCTATATGGAATTTAAGAAAGCGTTTGACAAACTACCACATGAAAGGCTGGGTAACAAAACTGAGGTTCCTGGAATAGGAGGGTCAGTATCTGCTTCGATTCAAAAATGGATGAAATATCAAGAAAAGTGAGTTGTGATATTTGGTTGTTTTTCAGAATGGAAGATGGTGAACAGTGATGTCCACAAGGGTCAGTGTCAGGACCACCATATATAGAAATGACTTGGATATTGGAATCACAGAATCACAGAATTGTTACTGCACAGAAGGAGGCCATTTGGCACATCGTGTCTGCACTGACTCTCCAAACGAGCAATTCACCTCATGTCACTTCCCCGTCCTCTCTCCATTATCCTGCACATTCTTCCTGTTCAGATAACTGTCTAATTCCCCGATGAATGCTTCAATTAAACCTGCCTCCATCACATTCTCAGGCTTTTCATACTTTAACCATTCGCTGTGTGAAAACGTTTTTCCTCATGTCGCTTTTGCTTCTTTTACCAATTACTTTAAATCTGTGCCCTCTCATTCTCGATCCTTTCACAAGTGGGAACAGTTTCTCCCTATCCACTCTGTCCACACCCCTCATCATTTTGAATACCACTATGACATCTCCTCTTAGCCTTCTTTTCTCCAAGGGAAACAGTCCTAACTTCTCCAATCTATCTTCATAACTGAAATTCCTCATCCCTGGAACTATTCTCATGAATCTTTTCCATAATCTCTCCAATGCCTTCACATCTTTCCTAAAGTGTGGCACCCAGAACTGGACGCAATACTTCAGCTGAGGCTAGTGTCTTATGCAAGTTCAACATGACCTCCTTGTTCTTGTACTCGATGCCTCTATCAATAAAGCCGAGGATACTGTATGCTTCATTAACCACTCTCTCAACCAATAACATATAACCCCAGGTCCCTCTGCTCCTGCACCCCCTTTCGAATTGTACCCTTTATTCTATATTGTCACTCCATGTTCTTCCGACCGAAATGAATCAATTCCCATTTCTCTGCATTGAACTTCACCTGTCATCTGTCCTCCCATTCCACCAACTTGTCTATGTCCTTTTGAAGTTCTACACCATCATCCTTACAGTTCACAATGCTTCCAATTTTCGTATCATCCATAAACTTTGAAATTCTGCCCTGTACACACCGGTCTTGGTCATTAATATATATCAGGAAAGGCAAGGGTCCCAACACTGACTCCTGGGGAGTTCCACTACAAACCTTCCTCCAGTCCGAAGAACATCCATTGCTCACTGCTCTTTGTTTACTGTCACTCAGCCAATTCCATATCCATGTTACTACTGTCCCTTTTATTCCATGAGTTATAACTTTGCTCACAAGTCTGTTGTGTTGCACTGCATCAAACTTCTTTTGAAAGTCAATAAAAGCAAAATACTGCAGATGCTAGAAATCTGAAATATAAACAAAAAGTTCTGGAAATACTCAGCAATTCTGGCAGCATCTGTGGAGAGAGAAACAGAGTTAATGTTTCAGGTCAGTGACCATTCAGATGCTGCCAGACCTTTTTAAAGTCCATGTACACCACATCAACAGCATTGCCCTCATCAACCCTCTCTGTTACCTCATCAAAAAACTCCAGCAGGACAGTTAAACATGACTTTCCCTTAAGAAATCCATGCTGTATTTCCTGAATTAACCCACATTTGTCCATGGGACTATTAATATTGTCCCGAAATATTCTTTCGAGATGTTTTCCCACCACCGAAATTGAACTGACTGGGGAGTGAGACGAGGTGAGTTGCTTTAGCAGAGAGCCAGCATTGGTTCGTCAGGCCGAATGGCCTCCTTCTGTCCTGTAGCCATTCTATGATTGTATGATTCTAGCAGCAACTGTTGGTGGAGAGGCAGTGATGCAGGAATGGGTTGACAGAAAGGGGAAAGTCTGGGCTGGTGTGTGTTTGCAGAATTTGCAGCTTATGTTCGGGTTTGTGAATAAAGGTGATTTTGAAGCTGTTTTCCAAATTGAAGTGTTTATTGGAAGCAAGAAGTTGATGTCAATGAAGAATAAAACGTGTTAAGATGAAGCGTGGTGTGATTGTGAATCGCAGTAAATATAGTGTTGGTGAATTATTTGTGTTCATAAACTTCCACTGCGCCCTCTGCTGCAGGCTGCAGTTTACATCCAGCTGTGTATTAGTGCTGTGTGTTAACTAGATAAATGTTTGTTTCAACGCTGTTTATAAAGCAATAGCATTGCACTCAAACAGTCCCAGACATAGCAACACACGTACAAAAGCAAAATACTGCAGATGCTGGAAATCTGAAACATAAACAGAAAATGCTTGAAATAGTCAGCAGGTCTGGCAGCATCTGTGCAGAAAGAAACAAAGTTAATGTGAGTTAAGGAAACAGACCTGAACTGTTAACTGTTTCTCTCTGCACAGATGCTGCCAGACCAGCTGAGCATTTCCCGTTTTTATTACAGCAACACCTTTGATCAGCAGTAGCGGTGATAGTGCGAGCCAGGGGGCAGCCGGGAAGGTAAGTTTCACTATAAAGTACTTACCTGGCGATTCGGCGGACGCGGACACGGGGACTGCTGGGTAAGTGAACTTATATATTTGGGCAGTGGCTAAACCCGAAACACTACACGTGTAGTGTCTCCCACCCATCCTCCTCCTCCAACCAAAAAAAAGGACTCTTGTGTGGAGGGTTTGGTAAGGTAAGGTTTTTCTTTATATTTTTTGAATCTCTGTTGTCAATTTCGAGCAGAGGGGATGGAAGCTCGGGCAGTTGCATGCTCCTCTTGCAGGATGTGGGAGGGAAGGGTCACCACTCGTGTCCCTGCTGACTTCACCTGTGAGAAGTGCACCCAACTCCAGCTCCTCAGAGACCGTGTTCGGGAACTGGAGCTGCAGCTGGATGAACTTCGGATCATGCGGGAGGCAGAGGGGATGATAGAGAGCAGTTATAGGGAAGTACAGACACCTAAGTCACAGGATAAAGGTTGCTGGATGACCGTCAGGGGAGGGAAAGGGAATAGGCGCACAGTGCAGGGATCTCCTGTAGCCGTTCCCCTCAATAATAAGTATACCGTTTTGGATACGGTTGTGGTGGGGGGGACCTACCAGGGGAAAGCCACAGCGGCCAGGTCTCTGGCACTGAGCCTGGCTCTGCGGCTCAGAAGGGAAGGGTGGAGAATAGGAGAGCGATAGTGATAGGAGATTCAATGGTTAGAGGAACAGACAGGAGATTCTGTGGTCGCGAACGAGACTCCCGGATGGTATGTTGCCTCCCGGGTGCCAGGGTCAGGGATGTCTCAGATCGAGTCTACAGGATTCTTAACGGGGAGGGGGAGCGGCCAGACGTCGTGGTACATATCGGTACCAATGACATAGCTAGGAAAAGGGATGAGGACCTGAAAAGCAAATATAGGAGTTAGGTTGGAAGCTAAAAGACAGGACGAGCAGAGTAGTGATCTCAGGATTGATACCGGTGCCACGTGCTAGTGAGGCTAGAAACAGAGAGCGAGTGCAGCTGAACACGTGGCTACAGAGCTGGTGTAGGAGGGAGGGCTTCAGTTATGTGGATCATTGGGATACCTTCTGGGGAAGGTGGGACCTGCACAAGAAGAACGGGATGCATCTGAACTGGAGGGGCACCAATATCCTGGGCGGGAGGTTTGCTAGAGCTCTTCGGGAGGGTTTCAACTAGTTTGGCAGGGGGATGGGAACCGGAGCTATGGATAACTGGATGGAGTCGCTGTTGATCAGGCAGATACTGAGTGCAGAGAGTCTGTGAGGAAGGTTAGACAGTTGACAGGGCAAAGTTGCAGCCAGTATGATGGGTTGAAGTGTGTCTATTTTAATGCAAGAAGTGTCAGGAATAAGGGTGATGAACTTAGAGCATGGATAAGTACTTCGAGCTACGATGTTGTGGCCATTACGGACACTTGGATATCACAGGGGCAGGAATGGATGTTGGATGTTCCCGGGTATGGATGTTTCAAAAGGAATAGGGAGGGAGGTATAAGAGGTGGGGGAGTGGCATAGTTAATCAGGGATAGTTTCACAGCTGCAGAAAGGGAGGTCATCGAGGAGGGTTTGTCTACAGAGTCATTATGGGTGGAAGTCAGAAACAGGAAAGGAGCAGTCACTTTATTGGGAGTTTTCTATAGATCCCCCAATAGCAACAGAGACACGGAGGAACAGATTGGGAGGCAGATTTTGGAAAGGTGCCGAAGTAACAGGGTTGCTGTCATGGGTGACTTCAACTTCCCTAATATTGATTGGAACCTCCTTCGTGCAAATAGTTTGGATGGAGCAGTTTTGTCAGGTGTGTCCAGGAAGGTTTCCTGACTCAATATGTAGATAAGCCGACTAGATGGGAGGCTATGTTGGATTTGGTGCTTGGCAACGAACCAGGCCAGGTGGCAGATCTCTCGGTGGGAGAACATTTCGGTGATAGTGATCACAACTCCCGGACCTTTACTATAGTCATGGAGAGGGACAGGAGCAGACGGGATGGGAAAATATTTAATTGGGGGAGGGGGAATTACAATGCTATTAGGCAGGAACTGGGGTGCATAAATTGGGAACAGATGTTCTCAGGGAAATGCACGACAGAAATGTGGAGGTTGTTTAGGGAGCACTTGCTGCGACTGCTGGATAGGTTTGTCCTGATGAGGCAAGGAAGGGATGGTAGGGTGAAGAAACCTTGGATGACAAGAAATGTGGAACAGCTAGTCAAGAGGAAGAAGGAAGCTTACTTAAGGTTGAGGAAGCAAGGATCAGACAGGGATCTGGAGGGTTACAAGGTAGCCAGGAAGGAACTGAAGAATGGACTTAGGAGAGCTAGAAGGGGCATGAAAAAGTATTGGCGGGTAGGATTAAGGAAAATCACAATGCGTTCTACACTTATGTGAGGAATAAGAGGATGGCCAGAGTGAGGATAGGGCCGATCAGGGATAGTGGAGGGAACTTGTGCCTGGATTCGGAGGAGGCAGGGGAGGTCCTAAATGAATACTTTGCTTCAGTATTCACTGGTGAGAGGGACCTGGTCGTTTGTGAGGACAGCGTGAAACAGGCTGATATGCTCGAACAGGTTGATGTTAAGAAGGAGGATGTGCTGGAAATTTTGAAAGACATGAGGACAGATAAGTCCCTGGGGCCAGACGGGATATACCCAAGGATATTAAGGGAAGCGAGGGAAGAGATAGCCGCGCCTTTGGCGATGATCTTTGCGTCCTCACTGTCCACTGGAGTAGTGCCAGATGATTGGAGGGTGGCAAATGTTATTCCCTTGTTCAAGAAAGGGAATAGGGATAACCCTGGGAATTATAGACCAGTCAGTCTTACGTAGGTAGTGGACTTGTTATTGGAGAGGATTCTGAGAGACAGGATTTATGATTAGTTGGAAAAGCATAGTTTGATTAGAGACAGTCAGCATTGCTTTGTGAGGGGCGGGACATGCCTCACAAGCCTTATTGAATTCTTCGAAGATGTGACAAAACACATTGATGAAGGAAGAGCAGTGGATGTGGTGTATATGTATTTCAGCAAGGCGTTTGACAAGGTTCCCCATGGTAGGCTCATTCAGAAAGTAAGGAGGCATGGGATACAGGGTAAGTTGGCTGTCTGGATACAGAATTGACTGGCCCATAGAAGACAGAGGGTGGTAGTAGATGGAAAGTATTCAGCCTGGAGCTCGGTGACCAGTAGTGTTCCGCAGGGATCTGTTCTGGGACCTCTGCTCTTTGTGATTTTTATAAATGACTTGGATGAGGAAGTGGAAGTCTGGGTTAGCAAGTTTGCCGATGACACGAAGGTTGCTGGAGTTTTGGATAGTGTGGAAGGCTGTTGTAGGTTGCAACGGGACATTGACAGGATGCAGAGCTGGGCTGAGAAGTGGCAGATGGAGTTCAACCTGGAAAAGTGTGAAGTGATTCATTTTGGAAGGTTGAATTTGAATGCAGAATACAGGCTAAAAGACAGGATTCTTGGTAGTGTGGAGTAACAGAGGGATCTTGGGGCCCATGTCCATCGTTCGCTCAAAGTTGCCACCCAAGTTGATAGGGTTGTTAAGAAGGCGTATGGTGTGTTGGCTTTCATTAACAGGGGGATTGAGTTTAAGAGCCGCGAGGTTATGCTGCAGCTCTATAAAGCCCTGGTTAGACCACACTTGGAATATTGTGTTCAGTTCTGGTCGTCTCATTATAGGAAGGATGTGGAAGCTTTAGAGAGGGTGCAGAGGAGATTTATCAGGATGCTGCCTGGACTGGAGGGCATGTCTTACGAAGAAAGATTGAGGGTGCTAGGGCTTTTCTCATTGGAACGAAGAAGGATGAGAGGTGACTTGACAGAGGGGTACAAGATGATGAGAGGCATAGATAGAGTGGATAGCCAGAGACTTTTTCCCAGGGTGAAAAGGGCTATCACCAGGGGGCATAATTTTAAGTTGATGGAGGAAGGTTTCGGGGAGATGTCAGAGGTAGGTTCTTTACACAGAGAGTGGTGGGTGCGTGGAATGCACTGCCCGCGGTGGTAGTAGAAGCAGATACATTAGGGACATTTAAGCGTCTCTTGGATAGGTACATGGATGATAGTAGAATGAAGGGTATGTAGGTAGTTTTGATCTTAGAGTCGGTTAAATGTTCGGCACAACATCGTGGGCCGAAGGGCCTGCACTGTGCTGTACTGTTCTATGTTCTATGTTCTATAACACAGGTGTTGGGAGGCTCAGCCTGGCTACGCAATGTTACAAGGACGCTGCGAAACACCATCGACAACGGGACAGAGAGAAAAACACACAGAAAAGTAATAGACTGTGAGGAAATAAAAGTGAGGAACGGAGAGAGACAGACAACGAAACTGAGTTGGAGAAACAAGGCATTTGCATGATTGTGTTCTCCCTGTTGTGTAACGGTATTTCCTGTTGTTTAAATATGTTTTCTGCTGTGTAAAGATGTACCCTGTTGTTGTGTAAAGGTCTTCCCTGTTATTGTTTTATTTTCTGTTACTGACTGTCTCCTCACTGTGACCATTTGTCCTGGTTTTATTGTGGTGGGGAGGAGGCTCTGCAGGAAGGGGTTGACAAAGTGGGAGAGACTCGGCTGGTCCATGTTTGCAGTTTGTGTTCGTGTGAGCAAAAGTGATTTGTTACTGATTGATGTGTTCACGAGAAGGAAAAAGCTGATTGCAATCGAGCACATCTTGTTATTATGGGGAAACACTTGAGGTTTTGAAAATGAATCGTTTGCGTTTTAACCAAATCGTTTCGATCTATCAATCTCTGAGTTATGGACCCAACACGCTTCCGCTGCGCCACTCTGCTAACTACTATTGGATCGATCAGTGGCGCAGTGGTTAGCACCGCAGCCTCACAGCTCCAGGGACCTGGGTTCGATTCCGGGTACTGCCTGTGTGGAGTTTGCAAGTTCTCCCTGTGTCTGCGTGGGTTTTCTCCGGGTGCTCCGGTTTCCTGCCAAAAGACTTGCAGGTTGATAGGTAAATTGGCGATTATAAATTGTCACTTGTATAGGTAGGTTGTAGGGAAATATAGGGACAGGTGGGGATGTTTCGTAGGAATATGGGATTAGTGTATGATCAGGATAAATGGGTGGTTGATGTTCGGCACAGACTCGGTGGTCCGAAGGGCCTGTTTCAGTGCTGTATCTCTAATCTAATCTAATCTAAATTTTAGCTGCCTGTTAGTGAAATAGGTTCATTTCCCCAATGTTTTTATGAAAATAGGATTGTTGTCGGATTTCTCAAGAATCCCGGACTCAGCAACACACGTGCTGACGGACTCACTCTCACTGCACAATGACACAAGGACACTGAGTAACAGCACCGACAATGAGGCAGGCAGAGAAAGACACACAGAAAACCAGGAAGATATTATCAGGACCCAGAAAGGAACAGACAGAGAAAGACACACAGAAAACCAGGAAGAGATTATCAGGACCCAGAAAGGAACTGACAGAGAAAGACGCACAGAAAACCAGGAAGAGATTATCAGGATCCAGAAAGGAGCTGACAGAGAAAGACGCACAGAAAACCAGGAAGAGATTATCAGGCCCCAGAAGGGAACAGACAGAGAAAGGTACTGAGCAAACCAGCAAGAGATAGCGAAAGACTGATGATTTATGTAATTGTGTTCTCTGCTGTGTAAAGATGTTCCCTGTGTTCTTTTAAAGATATTTTCTGCTGTGTAATATGTTCTCTGTTATTGTGTAAAATGGTTCCCTGTTGGGTAAAGATCTTCTCAGTTGTGTAAATATGATCCGTCTTGTGTAAAAGTGTTCCCGGTTGTTTAAATATGTTCCCTGCTCTGTAATGTAGAGCTGAGTCTGCACTAATGGAATTGCTACAGTATCTGCCAGTCTGATACTGTATGAGGGCTGGAATATGATCCAAAGCTCAGTCTATACAAATTGAATTGCTATTGTATCTTTTAGTTTCACAATCCGGGGGAGTTTTAAACTGAATTCTCAGTTTGTATCTCAGGTTATACTATCTTTCAGATTCTCTCAATCTGATATCGCACTTGAGATTTAGACTTAAAAAAGGATGTGCTGGCATTGGAGGAGTTCAAAAGTGATTCACTCAGCTGATTCCTGGGATGAAGGGGTTGACTTATGAAGAACGGCTAAACAGGTTATTCATTCGTGTTTAGAAGAATGAGGGGTGATCTTTTTGAAACGTACAAGATTGTGAGGGGGCTTAACAGGGTGAAGAAGGGTCTCTGACCTGAAACATTAACTCTGCTTCTCTCTTCACAAATGCTGCCAGACCTGCTGAGTATTTCCAGCATTTCTTTTTTTTATTAACAGGGTAGATGCTGAGAAAATGTTTCCACTCGTGGGGGAATCTCAAACTAGGTGGCATAGTTGCAGAATAAGGGGACACTCATTTAAAACTGAGATGCAAAGGAATTTCTTCTCTCAGAGGGTAGTGAACGTCTGGAATTCTCTACCCCAGACAGTATTGGAGGCTAAATCACTGAAAGTATTTAAAGAGGATGTAAATAGATTTTTGAAATATTGGAGAGTTGAGGGCTATGAAGAGCTGGCATGAAAGAGGAGTTGAGGTCTGGGGCAGATCAGCCATGATCTTACTGAATGGCGAGGCAGGCTTGAGGGGCCGAATGGCCTACTCCTGCTCCTATTTCTTCTGTTCTTATGTTATGTTATATCTAATGTGTATGTCAGGATGCACTATGGGAATTGATACTGAAACTTATAAACTCATAATGTGTGTAAATATTGAGATGATATTTAACTTGAATCTCAGAGTACATTATTGTGGTTAATTCTGTAAGTTTGAAAAGGGAACTCTGTGCCATAATGAAAACAAGAAATTCTGGAAATACTCAGCAGGTCAGGCAGCATCTGTACAGAGAGAAGCAAAGTTAACGTTTCAGGTCAGTGACCTTTCAGATGCTGCCAGACCTTTTGAAAGTCCATGTAGACCACATCAACAGCATTGCCCTCTTCATCCCTCTCTGTTACCTCATCAAAAAACTCCCGCAGGACAGTTAAACATGATTTTCCCTTAAGAAATCCATGCTGGCTTTCTTGAATTAACCCACATTTGTCCATGGGAAAATTAATTTTGTCCCGAATTATTCTTTCGAGAAGTTTTCCCACCTCCAAAATTGAACTGACTGGGGAGTGAAATGAGGAGAGTTGCTCTAACAGAGAGCCAGCACGGGTTCGACAGGCTGTATGGCCTCCTTCTGTGCTGTAGCCATTCTGTGATTGTATGATTCTAGCAACAACTGTTGGTGGAGAGGCAGTGATGCAGGAATGGGTTGACAGAAAGGGGAAAGTCTGGGCTGGTGTGTGTTTGGGTTTGTGAATAAAGGTGATTTGGAAGCTGTGTTCCAAATTGAAGTGTTTAGTGGAAGGAAGATGTTGATATAAATAAAGAGTAAAACGTGTTAAAACGAAGCGTGGCATGATTGGGGATAGCAGTAAATATAGTGTTGGTGAATTATTTGTGTTAATAAACTTCCACTGCGCCCTCTGCTGCAGGCTGCTGTTTATATCCAGCTGTGTATTAGTGCTGTGTGTTAGTGAGATAAATGTTTGTTTCAACGCTGTTTATAAAGCAATAGCATTGCACTCAAACAGTCCCAGACACACACGTACAAAAGCAAAATACTGCGGATGCTGGAAATCTGAAACATGAACAGAAAATGCTTGAAATAGTCAGCAGGTCTGGCAGCATCTGTGGAGAAAGAAACAAAGTTAATGTGAGCTAAGGAAACAGATCTGAACTGTTAACTGTTTCTCTCTGCACAGATGCTGCCAGACCAGCTGAGCATTTCCAACATTTTCTGTTTTTATTACAGCAACACAGGTGTTGGGAGGCTCAGCCTGGCTACACAATGTTACAAGGACGCTGAGTAACACCATCGCAACGGGATAGAGAGAAAACACACAGAAAACCAATAGACTGTGAGGAAGCAAAAGTGAGGAACAGAGAGAGAGACAACGAGACTGAGATGGAGAAACAAGGCATTTGTATGATTGTATTCTCCCTGTTGTCTAAAGGTATTTCCTGGCGTGTAAATATGTTTTCTGTTGTGTAAAGATGTACCCTGTTGTTGTGTAAAGGTTTTCCCTGTTATTGTTTTATTTTCTGTTACTGACCGTCTCCTCACTGTGACCATTTGTCCTGGTTTTATTGTGGCCAACATCACCATCTGGTGGTGGAGAGGAGGCTCTGCAGGAAGGGGTTGACAAAGTGGGAGAGACTCGGCTGGTCTGTGTTTGCAGCTTGTGTTCGTGTGAGCAAAAGTGATTTGTTGATGATTGTTGTGTTCACTAGAAAGAAGATGCTGATTGCAATAGAGTGCCTTTGGAAGCATCTTGTTATTCTGGGTAAATACTTGATGTTTTGAAAGTGAATTGTTTGTATCATTACCAAACATAAATAGCAAAGAATGGTTTTGATCCATTGACCTCTGGGTTATGGGCCCAGCAGGCTGCCGCTGCGCCACTCTGCTAACTGCTGTGGTAAATTTTAGCTGCCCGTTAGTGAAATATTCATTTCCCCAATGTTTTTATAAAAATAGGATTGTAGTTGGATTTCTCAAGAATCCCGGACTCAGCAACACACTTGCTGACAGACTCACCCTCACTGCACAATGACACAAGGACACTGAGTAACAGCACCGACAATGAGGCAGGCAGTGAAAGACACACAGAAAACCAGGAAGAGATTATCAGGACCCAGAAAGGAACAGACAGAGAAAGGTACTGAGCAATCCAGCAAGAGACAGCGAGAGACTGATGAACACCACTTGGAGGGAGCACTGAGGGTGGCAAGGGTACAGAATGTAGTCTGGCTGGGGGATTTCAATGTCCGTCACCATGAGTGGCTCGGTAGCACCACTACTGACCATGCTGTCCGAGTCCTAATGGACATAGCTGCTCGATTGGGTCTGCAGTAGGTGGCGAGGGAACTAGCAAGAGGGAAAAATATACTTGACCTCATCCTCACCAATCTGCCTGCCGCAGATGCATCAGTCCATGACAGTATTGGTAGGAGTGACCACTGCACAGTCCTTGTGGAGATGATGTCCCGTCTTCACATTGAGGATACCCTCTATCGTGTTGTGTGCTACTACCACTGTGCTCAATGGGATAGATTTTGAACAGATCTAGCGATGTATAACTGGGCATCCATGAGGTGCTGTGGACCATTACCAGCAGCAGAATCGTAGTCAACCACATTCTATAACCTCATGGCCCGGCATATTCCCCCACTCTAACATTACCAACAAGCTGGGGACCAACCCTAATTCAATGATGAGTGCAGGAGGGCATGCCAGGAGCAGCACCAGGCATACCTTGAAATGAGGCGTCAGCCTGATGAAGCTACAGCCCAGGACTACTTTCACGCCAAACAGCAGAAGCAGCATGTAATAGACAGGGCTAAGTAATCCCACAACCAACGGATCAGATCTACACCCTGCCACATCCAATGATGAATGGTGGTGGACAATTAAACAACCAACAGGAGGAGGTGGCTCCACTATTATCCCCAACCTCAATGATGGGGGAGCCCAGCACATCAGTGCAAAAGACAAGGATGAAGAATTTGAAACAATCTTCAGCCAGAAGTGCCGGGTTGAAGATCCATCTCGGCCTCCTTCTGAAGTCCCAATGCATCACAGATGCCAATCTTCAGCCAATTCGATTCACTCAACTTGAAATCAAGAAACGACTGAAGGCACTGGATACAGCAAAGGCTACGGGCCCTGACAATATTCCAGCAATGGTACTGAAGACCTGTGCTCCAGAACTTGCCGCGCCCCTAGCCAAGCCGCTCCAGTTCAGCTGCAACACTGGCATCTACCCGGCAATGTGGAAAATTGCCCAGGTATGTCCTGTACACAAGAAGCAGGACAAATCCAACCCAGACAATTGCTGCTGCATCAGTCTACTCTCAATCATCAGTATAGTGATGGAAGATGTCATCGACAGTGATATCAAGTGGCACTTGCTTTGCAATAACCTGTTCAGTGACGCTCAGTTGGGTGCCGCCAGGGCCATTCAGCTCCTGACCTCATTACAGCCTTGGTTCAAACAAGGACAAAAGAGCTGAACTCAAGAGGTGAGGTGAGAGTGTCTGCCCTTGACATCAAGGTAGCATTTGACTGAGTATGGCATCAAGGAGCCACAGCAAAACTGGAGTCAATGGGAATCAAGAGGAAAACTCTCCACTGGTTGGAATCGTACCTAGCACAAAGGAAAATGGTTGTGATTGTTGGAGGTCAATCATCTTTGCTCCAGGACATTACTGCTGGAGTTCCTCAGGGTAGTATCCTCGGCCCAACCTTCTTCACTACTTCATCAGTGACCTTCCTTCAATCATAAGGTCAGAAGTTGGGATGTTCACTGATGATTGCAAAATTTAACATCATTCGCGACTCCTCAGATACTGAAGCAGTCCATGTAGAAATGCAGCAAGACCTGGACAATATCCAGGCTTGGGCTGATAAGTGGCAAGTAACATTTGCGCCACACAAGTGCCAGGCAATGACCATCTCGAACAAGAGAGAATCTAACGATCTCCCATTGACATTCAACGGCATTACGATCGCTGAATCCCCCACTATCAACTTCCTGGGTGTTCCCATTGACCAGAAACTGAACTGGAGTAGCCTTATAAATAGTGTGACGACATGAGCTGGTCAGAGGGTAGGAAGCATGCGGTGAGTAAATCACCTCCTGACTCCCCAAGCCTGTCCACCATTTACAAGGCACAAGTCTGGAGTGTGATGGAATACTATCCACTTGCCCGGATTGGTGCAGCTCCAACAACATTCAAGAAGCTCGACACCATCCAGGACAAAGCAACACGCTTGATTGGCACCCCGTCCACAACATTCACTCCCTTCACCACTGACGTACAGTGGCAGCAGTGTGTACCATCTACAAGATGCATGCAACAATGCACCAAGGCTACTCAGGCAGCACCTTCCAAACCTGCATCCTCTACCGCCTAGAAGGACAAGGGCAGCAGATGCATGGGAATACCACCACCTGAAAGTTCTCCTCCAAGCTACACATCATCCTGACTTGGAACTATATCGCCATTCCTTCACTGTCGCTGGGTAAAAATCCTGGAACTCCCTTCCTAATAGCACTGTGGGTGTACCTACCCCACATGGACTGCAGTGGTTCAAGAAGGAAGCTCACCACCACCTTCTCATGGGCAATTAGCGATGGACAATAAATGCTGGCCTGGCTGGCGACGTCCACATCCCATGAAACAAATAATTAAATGCAATAACAGCTCATCTCAATTGCTAGTATTTCTAAATCCCACCAGTCCAACATAAGCTGAACAATTATTGCATGTTGTGATTGACGGTCTGGTCTGTAAACTGCACTGTATCACAGATTGCTGACATTTGCTAACTGGAAGTGAGAACTGCAAAATCGGGACAGTAGTTCACATAGTCTGTCAGTGTGAAAGAATCAGGCAATGTGAGGTAATAGAATTTGTCTGTAAATGTTACACTCATATTGCTTTATATTTTTACATTGAAAATAAAAGTAATCATTTCGTGAAAATAGTGACATGTTGTCCAAACTTTGGTAGCCAGTTGTTTTCGTCTTGCACTCAGCAGGGCAATCCACAAGAATGCCAATTTAAGGGAAAACAACAACTTTCTTCTGTATGAGAAGAGAGTGCTGATAGGTTGGCAAGTGAACTCTGATTGGTCGAGGCATTGCCATTCAGAATGCATCAGTTTATGGTAACTGACAGATAACTGCCCAGCTTTGTTTGAAATTTAAACCAGGCAGCTTGACTCTGATTGGTCAGGGCATTGCCCTGTGGAATGAGCCAGTGAATGGCTGTCACTTATTTTGTTTAGCTGAAACAGGCACAATGTGTGTGCATGTTCTTTCTGTCTGCAAAGAACAGGGCCCTGTGTATTAATATATGTAGCTTACAGGACACACCAATGCACCACACTGCGAGCCCTACTGACAGTCTTAAATCGGTTATCAGTGTAATTCGTAGCACACTGAGAATTATTTAGCAAATGTTGTCCTATTGTGGAATCACATCTCATGTTGGATACTGTGTTTTGAGTTTTGCAAGCACGGGTTGGTTGGGTAGGGCCCATTGCGAACAGCGGAAGGGACATGTTATTTGATACAATCCGCCAGTTTTGGGATGTACGGTCTAGAAACCTAGCATCACACTGGTATTGAAATTCATATATCACGTTACTTATTTGTGTGATAGGCAGGACGTCTCTTTTGCTTGACAGCAGCATCCTGTTAGTGGTGAACACCACACTTGTTGCTCCTGCATAGTAACAGCAGGAAACAGCTCGCTTCACCTGTTACTCAAATACTGGGGATATATTACCTTTCCAGGGTAATTTGAGGGAGACTGGGCACTTTTCAGGGCTCAAAATGACGGCCTTCAGCCCGTTTATAAGTTTGTGTGATATACAGTTAGAAATGATCTGAACAGTGTAGCCATTGGAATGCAGGATGTCTTTGATTCGCCCCATTTCAGCATCAAGCTTGCATGGTGATCAAATGGCTCAGCCCTATTTATGAGGTTGCCGATAAGACCAATCTTATAGCGCGTGGAACTGTAATAATCCCAATGCGTGTATTGACCAGTGAAGGTAGGTTTGTGGTAGACCGTGGGAGAAAACCACTTAGCAGATTTCTCAACTAGTACATCAAGGAAAGGGAGCTCATTTGACAGCCCCATTCCAAAGGTGAATTTGAGTACAGGATGGAGCCCATGAAGACGTGCAAGGAAATTATTTCATGCAGCTGCGGATTCAAATATAGCAAACGTATCATCTACATATTGGAAATACGCAAGAGGCAGGAGGTTAGGTGTCATTCCCTTAAAAACAGGTTTGTCATGGAATCCTACAAAGATGTTTGTGAGAGCTGGGCCTAGAGGGGTTCCCATGGCAACACGAGCGATACATGGTGTCAATAAAACTGAACTCAACTGTGCAAGTTGCCGAGTTCATAAGTTCAATGAATAAGGATACACACAATGGTGACAGGTCGAGATCGCCATGATATAGCACTGCAGTGCAAATATCTATGGCTTCCTGAAGTGGTACATTGGTGAATAGGCTAGCAATGTCAAATGACACATGGACACGGCATTGCTATCGATATGCAAGTCCTGTATGGTCTTCACAAATGTGAAAGAATCCTTCACCGTGTATGTGGAGAACTTGCTCAAAAACTGGTTGTAACAATTTGCCCAACCATTTGGCAAATTCATTTCAGGATACTATTTACATTACTTCAAATAAAGAAAACACAACGACACAAAGAATTGAGCGCAACGCTGAAAGTTTCACAGCAAATAGTCAAATGGGAAAAGGATGAAATACAGAAAGAAAAAGCCTAAAATACTGAAAACACTCAGCCAGTCCGGAAACAACTGTGGAGAAGAGAAGCTAGGGTTAATGGTCCAGTTCTGTGACCCTTCTATAGACCTGAAACATTGCTCCTCCCTTCCTCTCTCCACAGATACTGCTGGAACTGCTGAGTGTTTCCAGAATCTTCTGTTATTATTCAGATTTACTGTGTGTGTAGTATTTCTCTGTTTGAAAATAAAATATTCCCTGAGAGGAATGGAACTTTACATAAAAAAATAGGAGTAGGCCATTCGGCCCATCGAAATAGCTCTGCCATTCAATAAGATCACAGCTGATCTCCTACATCAACTCCATCTTACCACACTAGCACAGATCCCTTGATTCCCTTAGTATGCAAAAACCTATCGATCTCTCTCTTGGATATACCCAATGATTGAGCATCCACATCTCTAGAGTCATGGAGAGATACAGCACTGAAAAAGGCCCTTCGGCCCACCGAGTCTGTGCCGACCAACAACCACCCATTTATACTAATCCCACATTCATCCCATATTCCCTACCACATTCCCACCATTCTCCTGCCACCTATCTACACTAGGGGCAATTTACAATGGTCAATTTACCTATCAACCTGCAAGTCTTTGGCTGTGGGAGGAAACTGGAGCACCCGGCGGAAACCCACGTGGTCACAGAGAGAACTTGCAAACTCCGCACAGGCAATACCCTGAACGGAACCGAGGTCACAGGAGCTGTGAGGCTGCAGTGCTAACCACTGCGTGTAGAGAATTCCAAAGATTCACAATGCTTTGAGTGAAAACAAATTCTCCTCTTCTCAGTCCTAAATGATTGAGCCATTTATACTGAGACTGTGATCCCTAGTTCTAGATTCCCCAGCCAGAGGAAACATCCTCCCAGCATTTACCCTGTTAAATCCCTTAAGATTTTTAGGTGCCAGTAAGATTATCTCTCACTCTTCTAAATTCTGAGGAATATCGGCCTCGTCTATTCAATCTCTTCTCATCGGACAATCCCCTCATCCCAGGAAGCAATCGAGTGACACTTTGATACACTTCCTTTAAGGCAAGTATATCCTTCCTTAGATAAGGGGACCAAAACTGTACACAGTGCTCCAGGTGTGATCTCACCAAGGCTCTGTCTAATTGCAGTCAAACTTCTTTATTCTTATGAAAACTCTTCACAATGTTGAACACAACTATTAACTGCCCATTAACACCTCTGCTCTGAGAAGAAGGACCCCAGCTTCACACACCCCAGACCCCTATTCTTTCCACATTAGCTGAATTCCTGCATCTCTGATACATTCTAGTAAATCTCCTCTGCACCCTCTCTAAGGCCTTGACATTCCTGCTAAAGTGCGGAGCATGGAATTAGACACAATGCTCTAGCTGAGGCCTATAACCAGTGAGATTTATAAAGGTTCAGCCTCAATTCCTTGTCTGTGTCCCGTACTCCCATTTCTGGTTTCTGACTCAATGTCGGCTCTGAGCTGTTGAAACTGCCTGAAGAAACATTTCCACCCAACAAAGCGCTCGGAATGAGTGAAGGGACAAAGTGAGTGACCAAGTACATCAACTCCAAGTAAAACTCCACCATGTAGTGAAAACACTCGAAACACAACGGCTCTTTGAAGAGCCACCCACAATCTCTCTGAAAAAGCTGCACCAACATCTCTCCAGAATTGGTTTATTTCATTGGTTTTAATGCTCAGTAACTCTCTGGAACTTTCTCACTGTCTTTGTGTTTTCTGTTTCAATCTGGTATGGAGATTCTGGGAAGATGAGTTTCACTGCCTGGGAGGATCTTTGTGGTTTTCCTGCAGAAACACAAAACAAAATCTCTTTTCAGAGTCACCCACCGCCTCAGAGGGACAGCAGTGACATGGGAACGGGAGCTGGGGTGTGTCTTCTGCCGGAAATATCAGTTAATGATTTATGTTGTGCTCTCGTTATATTCCAATCTCTGAATTGAGCCTTTCCACCACACCAGGGTTATGGGGAGAGTTTTCATCGTTTCTTTTCCAAACGTACAGACGATGTTATAAAGTTGCTGATTTACCCAGATGGCGGATTCTCTCCTCACAGTGAAAAATAACATCACACCTTCACATCTGCCCATTGTTTTATAATTGAATAATTAGTCAAATGGAATTATTTGTGATGTTATTTCCCCCGAGACGGTGTTTCCTGCAGTGAAACTGATCAGTTTCAGCTCAGTCATTCAGGGACCTGGAATTCCTGCAGTTTGAGCCCGCTGTCACCCCAGCCCACTTCTGATTGGTCACCCTCTTCTCATAAAGTCAGTGACAGCACATGAGGAGACCATTCGCCCCATTAAGTCCATGTCGGGTTTCCAATCTGTTCAGTCCCCGACTCGATCCCCAAAGCCCTGCATAATCCCTTTGGGTCAAAATGACCATGACAGAACTCGAACCTGCAATCTTCCGATAACATCATGGAATATATCAAAATCAGACGCCTTATCCACTATACCACACACTGCCATCAGTTCACATGAATGATTCAATCAGAGAACCTCGAAGCACAAAATACAAAAAATCATTGGTTGAACCTGTCAACCTGGCACAATATTTGAATTTGTGAAAGCCGCCAATTTCACTATGGAAAAGAAGTGATGGACTGGAAAAGTGCATAAAAATCTATTTTCCCGTAGCGGTTTAAATAAACTTTTAAAACACAATTTTGCTTTTACCGACTCAAATTGCTGGTGCTATTTTATGAACAGCTTTATTTTGCCAATTTTTGTCAACTTCTCATCCGTAACTGACAGTAAGACACTCCTTTCAGCAAACTTTCACAAGACAAATAACTCAAACTCGGTGTGGAAGTAATAAATTACAGACTATTGGTAATTCCCCTTCACACAGGCTTCAGGGGAACAGTGAGAAGCCACTGAAATAGTTGCTTCATCCTTTTAAACGGTTCCCATTCTGTCCTGTTACTGATGTGTTGGAATCAGATTTGTATTTAACAAGTTATTTCTGTGAAAACAAAATCCTCAACGGACCAGCTGGGAATCTGGGAATCACTATCGTAAAATAAAAGGCTTTTGATTGAGAAGACGGGACCTTCTCACCAGCAGCCGGGTTACATTCCCCTCACATCCTGACACAGTGAGCAGCTCTTTCCCTCGAGAAATTGACAGCAGCAGTTGGAAGTTCAGTAAAAGGATCGGTTCATTGAGACAAGTTTCTGACTGACAGGTGGTGCTGAATATTAATACAAGAAGGTCCTGGAATAGGAAACAAGTTTCCAGAGTGGGGTCTGAAATCAGGACAGGGAAATGGCCAGCACTGACACAGATCATTTCATTATTACATTGATATCTGACTGTCTATAAGGAGAAGCGAGTTAAACACATGATGGTGAAAGTTTAGTTTAGTTTAGTTTAGAGATACAGCACTGAAACAGGCCCTTCGGCCCACCGAGTCTGTGCTGACCATCAACCACCCATTTATACTAATCCTACACTAATCCCATATTCCTATCACATCCCCACCTTCCCTATATATTTCCCTACCACCTACCTATACTAGGGGCAATTTATAATGGCCAATTAACCTATCAAACTGCAAGTCTTTAGCATGTGGGAGGAAACCGGAGCACCCGGAGGAAACCCACGCAGACACAGGAAGAACTTGCAAACTCCGCACAGGCAGTACCCAGAATCGAACCCGGGTCTCTGGAGCTGTGAGGCTGCGGTGCTAACCACTGTGCCACTGTGATGAATGGAAGATGACGCTGGTTGTCCCAATAATAATTAATAATTAGTAATTAGAAAGTGCTGTTTGGACAGAGTGTAAAGCTGTGAGTTGATGTGTGAGGGACTTCACTGACTAGGGGAAGGAGGTGCTCTTTGGTCTCTCTTTTCTTTTCTGCCTTTTCAGCTTCCATGATGCAGGGGAAGAAGCTGATCGGTGAGTAACTGGTAAATTATTCTACTTATTACACTTATTACACGAGCAATAATGAGTTTGTAAAGCTAAGTAATGGCAGGGCAGCTCTAAAAGTAAAAGTTCGAAATTGGGGGAAGGCAAATTTTACAAAACTGAGAGGGGATTTGGTGGATGTGGACTGGATACAACTACTTGAAGGAAACCCAAGGATGTTTTATCAGTCCATTAAGAGCAAGAGGATAACTAAGGAAAGGGTATGGCCTATCATAGATGTACAAGGGAACTTCTGTGTGGATCCAGAAGATGTGGGCGGGGTTCTGAATTAGTTTTTTGTCTCTGCCTTCACAAAGGAGAGGGATGATGCAGACATTGTAGTAAAAGAAGAGGAGTGTGAAATATTAGATACGATAAGCTTAATGAGAGTGGAAGTACTAGAGGGTCTGACATCCTTGAAAACGAATAAATCACCAGGGCCAGATGGTTTGCATCTGAGGTTGTTAAAGGAAGCCAAGGAGTAAATAGTGGATGCGCTGAGGATCATCTTCAAATCCTCACTGGATATGGGGGATGTGCCGGAGGATTGGAGGTCTGCGAACGTTGTACTATTATTTTAAAAGGATGTGGTAAGTCTCACCTCAGTGGTGGGTAAATTATTCGAATCAATTCTGAGGGACAGGATAAACTACCACTTGGAAGGACATGGATTAATCAGGGATAGTCAGCATGGATTTGTTAAGGGAAGGTCATGTCTCACTAACTTGATTGAGTTTTTTGAGGAGGTAACAAGGAACATTGATGAGGATAGTGCGGTGGATGTGGTTTACATGGATTTTAGTAAGGCATTTGATCAGGTCCCACATGGCAGTCTGGTCAATAAAGTGAAAGCCCATGGGATACAGGAGGATGTGGCAGGTTGGTTCCAAAATTGACTCAGTGGCAGGAAACAAAGGATAGTAGTCAACGGATGTTTTTGCGAATGGAAAGCGGTTTTCTGTGGCGTTCCACAGGACTCAGTGTTGGGTCCCTTGCTGTTTGTGGTGTATGTTGCCACACGGGCGGCACAGTGGCGCAGTGGTTAGCACCGCAGCTTCACAGCTCCAGCGACCCGGGTTCAATTCTGGGTACTGTCTGTATGGAGTATGCAAGTTCTCCCTGTGTCTGTGTGGGTTTTCTCCGGGTGCTCCAGTGTTCTCCCACATGCCAAAAACTTGCTGGTTAATTGGCCATTACAAATTGTCCCTCGTGTAGGTAGGTGGTAGGGAAATATAGGGACAGGTGGGGATGTGGTAGGAATATAGAATTAATATAGGATTAGTAGAACATGGATGATTGATGGTTGGCACAGCTTCGGTGGGCCGAAGGGCCTGTTTCAGTGCTGTATCTCGTTAAAAAAAATTAATTATTTGGAATTAAATGTGGGAGCGATGATTGGGAAATTTGCTGATGACACAAAAATTGGCCGTGTAATTGACGGTGAGGAGGATAGCTGTAGACTTAAGAATGAGATGAATGGATTAGTTGAGTGGGCGGAAAAGTGGCAAATGGAATTCAATCTGGAGAAGTGTGAGGCAATGCATTTGGGCAGGGCAAACAAAGCAAGGGAATACACAATAAACGGCAAGATATTGAGAGGGGTAGAAGAAGTGAGAGACTTTGGAGTGCATGTCCACAGGTCCCTGAAAGTGACAGGATAGGTAGTTAGAGTGGTGAAGAAGGCATATGGAATGCTTTCCTTTCTTGGTCGACAAAAGCAGGGATGTAATGCGAGAACTGCTTAAAACGGTGGTTTGGCCACAGCTGGAGTATTGGGTACAGTTCTGGTCATCACATTACAGAAAGGACATAATTGCTGTGTAGAGAGTACAGAGGAGATTTACAAGAATGATACTGTGGGTGACTCTGAAAAGAACCTTTGGGTATTTGATAAATTCCTGGCAGATTGCCTTGGTTTTGGTGTCCGGAGCGCTGGTTTTCTTGGGCAGCAGCATGGCCTAGATATTCGGCAGCACCCAGCCCTGAGTGATGGTCACCCCTCCCAGCAGCTTGGTGAGCTCCTCGTCATTCTGGACAGCCAGCTGTAGGTGTCTGAGGATGTTGCGGGTCTTTTTGTTGTCCTGGGCCGCGTTACTGGCCAACTCGAGGATTTCAGCGGTCAGGTACTCGAGCAAGCAGCCAGATAGACCGGGGCTCCGGCACCCACACGCTCAGCATAGTTGCCCTTTCTCAGGAGCCTGTGAACACGGCCCACCGGGAACTGCAGTCCAGCCCGGGAGGAGCGAGACTTGGCCCTGGACCGAGCTTTCCCGCCGGTCTTTCCTCTTCCAGACTTTTCTTTTCCAAAAATATACTTGAGGACATTCCGTGCAGACCACTGCCTGATGGATTGGTGGTCAAAGGTGTTTTTCCACACAAACATTTCCACGAACGCACAGTCCAACTGGATGGAGCGTTCCGTGGCAATGTGACCAGATCCATCCTTCGCAACACCGGGGTCAGATAGAACCTCAGCACGTAGTGACACTTGGTGTTTGCATACTGGGGCTCAAACGCACAGCTTGATGCAGCCACATACGAAGGCGGCCATCAGGTTGAGGGCGATGTTGAGTACATATTTTCGCCTTTATCCAGAGGTTTGAACATCGTGTCCCTCCGGCCCCTATCCATTTTGCGTCTTCAGATAAAGCGGGAAATGGCTCGGGTGATCGCCACAGCGCAGGAGTGGGGTATGGGCCAGTGCCACTTACAGCAACAACGTGAGCACCTTGCACCTGATGACCAGGTTCTTACCCATAATAGAGAGAGATCGCTGCTCCCACTTGCTCAGTTTATGTTGTACCCTGGCTACTCGCTCCTCCCAGGTTTTGGTGCACGTCCCGGCCCTTACAAACCATATCCCCAGCCCCTTCAGGTAGTCTGACCTGACGGTGAAGGGGACAAAGGATCGGTCAGCCCAGTTTCCAAGGAGCATGGCCTCGCTCTTGCCATGGTTAACATTGGCTCCCGAATCCAGTTCGAACTGGTCGCAGATGCTCATCAGTCTGTGAATGGACAGCGGATCCGATCAGAATACTGCAACATCATCCATGTGCAGGGAGGCTTTGACCTGAGTGACTCCACTGCCTGGGATTGTCACCCCTCTTATGCCCGCATCCTTCCAAATAGACTCAGCAAAGGGTTCGATACAGCAAACACACAAGGCAGGGGAAAGAGGACAGCCCTGTCTGACTCCAGATTTGATTGGAAACTTTCTGATTCCCACCCAATATTTTGGACTGTACTACTGATGTTTGTGTAGAGCAGTTTGATCCGATTGCAGATTCCCTCCCCAAACCCCATTTTGGAGAGCACGTCCATCATGTATGTGTGCGATATCCTGTCAAAAGCCTTCTCCTGGTCCAGGCTGATGAGGCAGGTGTCCACCCTCCTGTCCCGTACATAGGCGATCGTATCCCTGAGTAGCACGACACTATCAGAGATCTTCCTGCTGGGTACAGTACAGGTCTGGTCAGGGTGAATCACCAACTCCAGAGCAGACTTGACTCGATTGGCGATGACTTTGGACAGAATCTTGTAGTCTACATTAAGCAGTGAGATGGGCCGCCAATTTCTGATTCCTGCCCTCTCCCCCCTTCTGCTTGTAGATGAGGGTGATGATGCCTTTCCTCATGGATTCTGACATGCTGCCAGCCAGGAGCATACTCTCGTACACTTCCAGCAGGTCTGGGCTGACCCAGTACAACAGGGCCGAATACAACTCAACTGGTAAGCCATCGCTTCCGGGAGTTTTCTTCGTCTCAAAAGACTTGATGGCCTTTGTCAGCTTGTCCAGAGTTAGCGCTTTGTCCATATTCTCCTGCATGCTGTCATCTAAGATAGGTGACAGGAAGGACTGGGAGGCCATGCTGTCCATAGACTTCACGTCTTACAGCCCAGCATTCAAGGATTTGCTAATCCTTAGTATGTCGGAGTGTGAAGTTGTGACCGAGCCATCCTCTTCCTTCAGGCTGCTGATCACAGAGCTCTCTCTGTGCACCTTTTGGAAGAAGTAACGCGAGCACGTCTCATCCTGCTCAATGGAGCGGACTCTGTACCGGAAGATGATCTTGGAGGCCTCCGTGCCAAAGAGCGAGTCCTGCTGGCTCTTCACCTCTTGGCGATCCTCCTTGACCTCGACCCCCATCGACTGCAGCCGGAGCAGATTTTGCTTACTTTTCTGGAGTTGGGACATTTCCCTTTGTCTCTCTCTCGCCCTCTGAGCACCTTTGGAGATGAAGAATCTCTTGATATTCACCTTGATCGCTTCCCACCAGTGCACCGGATACTCAAAGAGGGTCTCACTGTTCTCCAACTTTTTCAATCTCTTTTGAGTTCCACAATGTTCTCTGGGGTTAGCAGTGTAGCATTGAGCTTCCATGTCCCCCAGCTAACCCGCTGGTCATCCTGTAAGTGACAGTCAACCAGTATGAGGCAGTGGCCGGAGATGAACACCGGCTTGACGTCGGTGGATCTGACCGTGAAAGCAGGGGACACATACAGGAAGTCAATCCTGGAACGGGCAGACCCGTCCAATCTTGACCATGTGTATCTATGCTGCTCTCTGTCTGCAGGTTTGCTGAAGACATTGTGCAGTTTGGCATTTTTTACTGTTTCATTTAAGAATTTGGGCGTCGCGTCCAGTTTTCTGTCGTCACTGCCAGATCGTCCAGCTGCATCAATGATGCAGTTGAAGTCACCTCCAAGAATGACCGGCCTGGATGTCACCAGCAGCAGTGGGAGCTGCTGGAGGATGGTCAGCCGCTCACTGTATTGGACCGGGGCATATACGTTGCTTAAATGGAGCGGAGCATTGTTGTGCATTACATCTGCTACGAGAAGGCGACCGCCCAACAGCATCTTAACTTCAGAGATAGTTACATTGCCTCCCCACAGCAGAATACCCAGGCCAGAGGAACAGGAATCATTTCCTCTGGACCAGATCGATGGCCCGTGGGACCATTGCCTGTAAGTGCTGCGGTGCAGGATTCCACACTCCGGAGAAAACAGTATGCCGGCTTTGACGTTTGCGAAGTCATCCAAGGTTGAAACACATCACGTGGTGGATTTAACACAATGCATGTTAATCGAAGCAATCTTTATATCCACGATAAAGTTGGGTGTTGCTTACCACGCCAGGTGTCCTTGCTAGTCCCAGTCCTTGAGTATGTTCCTGCATACCCATAGTGTACGCAAGCTGTTTCACATTCGTTGAGCCCAGAAACCCATCATGGTTATTCATGAGGGTTTTGTTCCACTGGAGTGACATCGGCGGGTGGGGGACGGGTCTTGTAGGCAGCAAGGCTTGGGTTGTCCTCTGCTGTTGGTGTCTTTCCCCTCGGTCCCTCCTCGAAGACATCACTGTTCCTGACTTCCCGGAGCTGGAGCTGGAGTGTGCAGGATACATCGCTGCTCTCGGTCTCCCGGAGCTGGGGTGCACTGAGCATCTCCTTGGGTTCCATGCTTTTGGTTTGGGGTGCGCTGGGCGTGCCACAGCTTCCAGTGCCCCGGAGCTGGGGGGCTTTATCTTCCAGCTCCTTTGAGTTCTGCTGCTTCTTTTGGAGGAGCCATCATTCCGGCCCTTCCTCATCCAGTGAGGAGTAGCTGCTGTAGTCTGTCTCAGACGGTAGCCTCCTCTTGCCATTGGTTTGGGTGGTGACCTGTTCCTTTTTTGGAGGTTTTTTCTTTGTGGTCTTCCTTTGTACCACCTGCCACTGACCTGTTTGTCCATCTGCTGCCTCCTCCTCCATTAATTCTGTCTGTAGAGGAGGAGTTTCCAGGCACGGAGTAGGTGTTGGGTCGCTGGTTGCAGCTTCCTCCCCTTTCTTCTCTTTCTCAGATAGACTTTCATCGCTGTGGGGAGGATTGCTTGTTTCCCTCCCAGCACCAGACATGTTCACCGTTCCTTAACCCGGTCTTTCCTTGGTCCTTGCTGCCTGAGCATAACTGAGGCAGCGTTTGGGCAGGTTTTGTAGAGGTGGCCTGCCCCACGTCACAGGTTGCAGCACTTACTCTTTTCACAGTCCTTGGTCTGATGGCCTTCCTTCTTGCAGTTCTTGCAGACGACTGTGCTGCAGTAAGTTGCCACATGACCAGATGTGCCGCAGGTACGACAAACTCTGGGCTGCTCCGCATAGACCATGAAGCCTCGACTTCCCCCGAAAGCGAAGCTGGAGGGAGGATGGATGATGGCTCCGTTGGCATCGACCTTCAAGGTCACCTTGACCTGCCGCTAGCTGGTCCAAATCCAAATGGGTCTTTGACATCAGTGCTGCCACCGGCCACCTCAACATACCTGGCGAGGAAGGTGAGTTCATCCACGACAGGAACATGGAGGTTGTAGAGATGGATTCTCACCACCCGGTCACGTTGCGATGGCAGTGTGAAGAGCGGCTCCATTGTGAGTATCGACAGCGGCGCATCGTTTCCCTTCTCCTTGAACACCTTCCGGAACTTGATGCATCCGCCACGTACTTGGACGTCACGTCAAAATATCCACTGCTGGGGATGTCCTGCAGGCAGAAGATGTTCACAGCTTGGAATCCACAGCAATCAATAAGGATTTTCTTAATGAAGAAGGTACGATCAACCGGTGCATCTCCATCATTATCCTTCACCACCACCCGAACAGTGTTACACACTCCCTGGCCTGAAGTTACAGAATTGGTTAAAGCCATTCTACTCAAAAACTTACCTGAGACAGGATCATGGTCTCTCCCCTGCTCCTCTTCCAGACATTTCCACAATCTCACAAATACTTTCACAAAGAGTGAGGAATTCCTCCCGCACTTCCCTGCTTTACCTTCTGGAGGAATGCAGTCCGGCTACTTCTGATTGGTTACTGTCTGCTGAATCTCATTGGCTGGTTCATATCACCAATCAGGTAGCTGCTATTTCGCCGATCATCAAAGGGCAATGAGAAAATGGGACGGAGAATGACAAATTGTCAGAGCTGAAATCCATTCTCAAATCTGAAAAGCCCGCCAAAATATTTGTAAAACAAGGAACAGCTGAAATATAATAAATAATATCGTCTAAAGAATAAAATGTATTTCACACTCTCCTGATATTGTGTTTCTCCTCATTGTCCGTCACAGATACCAGACTTACTTCCCTTCCGGGAGCGGAGCGGAGAGGAGCAGACCTGTGGGGAGAATACCGAGAGTGGAGCTGATAAATTGAGCCCAAGGATCGCGGCCCAGTCACTTACCTTCCGGGAGTGGAGCAGACCTGTGTGGGAGAACGGAGGACATCGGTGAGGTTTTAAATGATTTCTTTTCATCTGTGTTCACTATGGAGAAGGACATTGTAGGTGTAGTGATCAGGGAGGGGGATTGTGATATAATTGAACATATTAGCATTAAAAGGGAGGAAGTATTAACTGTTTTAGTGGGCTTAAAAGTGGATAAATCCTCAGGTTCAGATGAGATGTATCCCAGGCTGTTATGTGAGGCAAGGGAGGAAATAGCAGGGGCTCTGACACAAATTTTCAAATCCTCTCTGACCACAGGAGAGGTACCAGAAGATTGGAGGACAGCAAATGTGGTTCCTTTATTCAAGAAGGGTAGCAGGGATAAACCAGGTAATTACAGGCCGGTGAGTCTAACATCAGTGGTAGGGAAACTGTATTGGGAAACATTCTGAGGGACAGGATTAATCTCCACTTGGATAGGCAGGGATTAATCAGGGATAGTCAGCATGGCTTTGTCAGGGGGAGCGCGTTTCTAACTAACTTGATTGAATTTTTCGAGGCGGTGACTAGATGTGTAGATGAAGGTCAAGCAGTTGATGTAGTCTACATGGACTTCACTAAGGCTTTTGATAAGGTCTCACATGGGAGATTGGTTAAGAAGGTAAGAGCCCATGGGATACAGGCCAATTGGGCAAATTTGATCCAAAATTAGCTGAGTGGCAGGAGGCAGAGGGTAATGGTCAAGGGTTGTTTTTGCGAGTGGAAGACTGTGACCAGGGATCGGTGCTGGGACCCTTGCTGTTTTTAGTGTACATTAATGATTTAGAAGTGAATACAGTAGGTATGATAAGTAAGTTTGCGGATGACATGAAAATTGGTGGTATCATAAATAATAAGGAGGAAAGCCTTCGATTACAGGACAATATAGATGGGCTGGTAAGATGGGCGGAGCAGTGGCAAATGGAATTCAATCCTGAGAAGTGTGAGGCCTTGCATTTTGGGAGGACTAACAAGGCAAGGGAATATACAATGGATGGTAGGACACTAGGAAGTACAGAGGGTCAGACGGACCTTGGTGTACTTGTCATAGATCACTGAAGGCAGCAGCACAGCTCGATAAGCTGGTTAGGAAGGCATATGGGATAGTTGCCTTTATTAGCCGAGGCATATAATATAAGAGCAGGGAGGTTATGATGGAGCTGTATAAAATGCTAGTTAGGCCACAGCTGGAGTACTGTGTACAGTTCTGGGCACCACACTATAGGAGGGATGTGATTGCCCCAGAGAGGGTGCAGAGGAGATTCACCAGGATGTTGCCTGGGCTGGAGCATTTCAGCTATGAAGAGAGACTGAAAAGGCTAGGGTTGTTTTCCTTAGAGCAGAGAAGGCTGAGGAGGGACATGATTGAGGTATACAAAATTATGAGGAGCATTGATAGTTCAGATAGGAAGAAACTTTTTCCCTTAGCGGAGGGGTCAATAACCAGGGGGCATAGATTTAAGATAAGGGACAGGAGGTTTAGAGGGGATTTGAGGACATTTTCTTTCACTCAGAGGGTGGTTCGAATCTAGAAAACACTCCCTGAAGAGGTGGTAGAGGCAGGGACCATCACAACATTTAAGAAGTATTTCAATGAGCACTTGAAATGCCAAAGGATACAAGGCTACATCCCAAGTGCTGGAAAATGGGATTAGAATAATTAGGTGCTTGATGGCCGGCACAGATACGATGGGCTGAAGGGCCTGCTTCTGTGCTGTATAACTCCATGACTCTATGACTTGCTTTTAAAATCCGGTCTGTATTCAGGTTTATTGACCCTTCTATTTGACACTGTCTGTAACGGAAGGGTATAAAGCCGCATTCACAGCATTCTGTAACGGGACACATTCCAGCTCAATCTGTGTAAAGAAAACACATCACAGATTATAGATTGATGGCTGGTGACAGGAGCTGCCAAGGGAGCTAAACCTGAGCCCAGACTTCTGGTGTAAGAAGTAAAAGTGACATTAAGGTTGTTACACTCCCAGCGGTTTACGGTTAATTAATTAATATTCCCCAATAAGTAAACAAGCTGGAAAAAGAGAAATGAGTGACTGAAGACTGAGCCATTCCCTTCAAATCAGCTCTTACTGACCATAGTCTGGGAAGAGGCGGAACATGAACGGGTCAGACAAGAAAACGGCAAAAGATCAGGGAGCAGTGTTCAGTTTAAATCACAAACAGTGAATCAGGAGGCAAATATTCTGTTGGGTAGTGAAACTGCATTTCCCAGAAACTTACCACCGGATAGAAAAACGATTCAAAAATGGAATCACAATCCGCCAGCAAAATATTTAACATTAAAAGCCATAAATTCAAAATATCCTTCACAAACGAATTCATGATGCTCATGGCCCTGGAGGAGATGGTGGTGTCGGGGTGAACCTGCTTCATCACTTTGTTGATGTAGATGGAGTAACTCTCCTTCCTCGACTTTGACAACCCTTCCATCCCATTTTTCCATACCATGTACATTTTACAGCAAACCCATATTTGGTGTATACAGCCCGAGGGGTTTCACATGGGTCCAGCCCTTCAGTTCATTTTGCTGGGAGGACCTTACACAGAGGTCTTTCCCCATTGAGACTTTGCAGCGGCTGCCCCAAGCTTTAGTGCGCCCCACAGCACGTAGTCCTGGACCTCGGAATGTGCCAATCTGCAACACTCGGTCGTGGACAACTCTTTCCACTGGACGACGAGCAAGTTTCGAGCAGACCAAAGAGCGTCTTTCACTGAATTGATGGTCATTCAGCAGCAGTTGATGTTTATCTCGGTGTGTGTCCCTGGGAACAGCCCGGAGAGCACAGACTCCTATGTTACAGAGCTGCTTGAGATGAACCTCGACACAAACCACTGCATCTCTTTCCACACCTGCTTTGCAAAGGCACATTCCAGAAGGAGGTGGGCAACTGTCACTTCCCCACCACAGCCACCTCGAGGGCAGCGTGTGGAGGCTGTGAGATTCTGGGCATGTAGGAAAGATCTGACAGGGCGGGCCCTTCTCACCACCAGTCAAGCTGGTGCTTGTTTGAAAGTTCTGGCGATGAGCTATGTTTCTATGTTCCTAACTCCACATGATCGGTGAGGCACAGCCTCAGGCCGACTTGGTGGGTGGTGCAAACGGATATCACTGCTTCTGATCTTCACCAGAACACAGAGTGAGATGTAATGTTGATCATCAAACAGACTGTGAGAGAATACAACAGAATAAAACACATGGAGAGACACTGTGGAATAACAAATAGATTTGATTGGAATGGATAAAACAGCAGAAACAGCAGATTAAATTGGGATTCTCATCATTATATTGATCTGGGACAGAAAAGAGAAACTGATTGAAAGAAGGGAAGAAGGAAGAAAAGAAAGGATGGATCTGTTCACTTGTTTTAGTTTTTTCACTCGCCCATCAATGCTGGATAAAAAAAAAATTGCAAATAACAAAGAATTTCAACAAAAAGGGAGATTAAATGTTGCTGAAACCTTGGATCGAAGGATGCCCCAACAGATCACCTGTTTGATTGTCTCCTCACTAGGGGATTTCAATCAGTGAGTAATATTATTCTCTTCTTTTCCTTTGTTAAATAAACCCACAACTGTCACTTGGTGTTAATATCTGTGTTTCAAATCCTGAATAATAAAATTGTGAGTTTCTTGATATTTTTTGGACACATTTCCTGCTGAAAGAACTAAGAACTCTTATCTAATTTACACAATACTATCTACGCACTCATCAAGCCTGCTAAACTAGCATCCTTGGTGCTGCTCTCTCTTCTCCCAAACCTCATCTCATGTGACTGTTACATCATCACTCTGACAGTGGGAGGGGTTGTTCCCACTGTTTATTTCATTTTTTATTCAGAGATACAGCACTGAAACAGGCCCTTCGGCCCACCAAGTCTGTGCCGACCAACAACCACCCATTTATACTAACCCTGCAATAATCCCATATTCCCTACCACCTACCTACACTGGGGGCAATTTACAATGACCTATTTACCTATCAACCTGCAAGTCTTGGGCTGTGGGAGGAAACCAGAGCACCCGGCAAAAACCCACATGGTCAAAGGGAGAACTTGCAAACTCCACACAGGCAGTACCCAGAGTTAAACCCGGGTCCATGGAGCTGTGAGGCTGCGGTGTTAACCACTGCACCACTGTGTCTTCAACATTAACCCTTTACATCCTTATATTACACTGCAAGTCAAAAAAATGGTTAGAGGGAACTTCCTTCATTTATTGAAACACCAACAGCAGCCAGTTAAAAATCAACTCAATCCCATCAGAGAGAGAGAGAGAGAGAGAGAGACTGTCAGAGAACTTCCTGCATCCAGTCCTGACCCTGTCACACTCAGCAGCTACTCACCCAGACCCCACTCTCATCAACACTGAACATTGTTACCGAGACCCTTCAAATACTGTTGACAAAAGGCAGAAAAGGTCAAAGTTAATCACCGCTGTATTGAGTAGAACAAGATTTAATTTCTTCTCACTGTCTCTCGGTAACCACGAGACATAGGTTTTCTTATTTGGTTCCTTTGATTTTTCTTGTTCCTGATTGACTAATATTCCGAACCTTGGATCAATCCTCCTGCTTACATCATGTCCCAGTCTCAGTTCCAAGCAACACACAATGATACAAACACTCTGAAACATGCAACACGGTCACACTTTCCTTCAGTGAGATTAATGTCGAGCTGTTTTCCAGGTTGAATGCAACTGTGAACAAATTTCTATCAAAGAAGTTGCCTTTGGAATATCAGCACTGAATTTCTGCACAAGGAGGAATAGCCATTCCAAACTCACATCCTTCACAAAGGCTGTTTTTTCCTGTGACTGAAATTCATCATGAAATTTGAATTCGAAGTTCAAGTTCACAAGATACTGATATAAATGTTGATGCAGAAACTGATAAAGCCCATCACTGATATAAAGTAAGGCCCAACCGGGAGCGGAACCCACAATCATCTGTTTACTAGACAGGTGCTTTAACCAGCTAAGCTACAGAGCCGGTTTACAAACGGTGCTACAATTGAAATCAGAGGTGGTTACTATTTATTCTTATACCACTTTTCCACAGGTCACAACAAAAATTTTAACTTTTCCCACTTACTGATAGAGTCAATCATATACTCTATTTTTCACAGAATAGAAGACACTGACCAGGTTTCTTTAATTAACAACAAAATTATCAGTTTCTTATCGAACAAGTTTTAACTCGTCATGAATTAAAGTGTAAATACTCAAGTGCAAATTTTACAAGTTCCCTTTTTACCTTAACTGACTTTTAAAGTCCCTTTCTTACCTCAGCCCCACACACGAACACACACATACTGAAATAAAAGGGATTATTTTTTACAATTCAGAGCTCTGTTAAAGACAAAAAAACCCCACTTGGACTGATTACTTGCTCATTTAAGAACAAAACAGCAGATGAGATATGTTGTTCCAAAACTGGCGTGAAGTCGAATTTCCGAGTATACGTAGACAGGCCAGTGGGGTCTTATAGAACAGTTTTTTAGAGGCAGTGTTGAGAATTAATTTTAGCAGGCTTTCTTCAAAGACAGGAGATGAGATGAATTGACACAGTGAACGTCTCACAGTCTTTTAAAGATTTGCTGCAAAACAAGCTGGGTTGTGGTCTTCTCTCCTTCCTTGACACTTCTTCAGACTAACTTTATCAGCTGCTCACTCCAGAAGGTAAAATACACTGACTGCTACAACAAAAGCTTGTGATTTTGTGAGCTACAGGTTATTGCAAGTCTCTCTGGCTGTGTTTTTTTCTGTTGATTTTGCACTCAGGTTCTTTCTGAATCCATGTGTTTGCAGATCTTTGTGAGTGAGAGACATTGAGATGTGCTTAAAGATTTCCCAATAAATTATTCGTATCTCCGTCTTGCTCCGAACTTTGTACAAACACATTAATGTGGGAATCACACCTATCAAGCCATCAAACCTTTCCACTAAACATTGAAAGGTGACAGTGTATATTGTGACGAGGTTCCATTTATTCAGACACATCTGGTGTAAAAGGATCAGTGATCGAGACGTGACTCACACAGGTAATGTATTTGTATATTATATTCATGATCTAATGATGTAAATACACAATTCCTTGCACTTGCCACGCTTGGTGTATATTTTCTCCGCTGATGCCCCCTGAATATCTTTGAGAAAATGGTGATGAGGATGAGATAAAAGTCTGTAAACATAGGCAGCAAACAGCAGCAGGGACTGAAGTGAACAAGATCAGCCAGCACCTAGTGACCTACCTGATCGGATGGTGGAGAATTTGGGTTGATTGTGTGAAGCCTGGGCCACAGACTGTCTCCTCAGTTGAATGAGATGTTGCAGGGTCTGAGTGTGCATCAGATTCAAAGTGATTATTTGGGACAATATGGCTGAACTCATGGGATACATCGGAAGGCTAGGAACATATGAGAGGGCTCGAGAACGATTTAGTTGATATATTGAAAGAATGGACATGTTTGGCAGAGCTAATAACATTTTGGAATTTGAAGGTGAAAGTGCAGAGGTCAAGACTCAGAATAAGGTAATTCTTGAGGGCAAGAAAGCAATTTTGCGAATGGAAATTATCCTGGAAGTGTATGACATGCCAACAAAGCTTCATGCTCCCATCAAGTCAAAAGATGTGCCATTCAAAATAATCATCACGAAGTTGGAGGAACATTTCAACCCGAAGCCATGAGAGATCACGGCAAGCTGGAAATTTGGAACCAGAATGCAGAAAAGTTGTGAAACAGTTGGTGAGTACATTGTGGCACTGAAGAATTTATCACTACATTGCAACTTTGGCACATTCTTAGACCGTGCATTATGAGACAGATTTGTGCTTATATTGGTGGATGAGAAAATATACTAAACACACAAAATCTCACATTTGAGCGAACGTGTAAGATTGCTCTTTCCATGGAGATTGCATCAAAGAATGCTCGGGGATTTCATCCTGTTCCAGTGATAGTAACACACTTCAGGGGAACTTCAAAAAACTAGTAAAATGGGCTTTGACATGGCAGATAAAATTTACACAGAGAATTGTGAAGAGATACAATTTGGGAGGAAGAATAAGGAGAGGCCATATAAATGAAATGGTACTATTCTAAAGTGGGTGCAGGAACAAAGTGACAATGTACACCAATCTTAGAAGGTTTGAAAAGGCTTCAAAGAGCAAACAGGACACTTGGCTTTATTAATAGAGGCATAGAGTAAAAGTAAATAAGTTATGATAAACCTTTATAAAATACTGGGTCTGAATGGCCTACTCCTGTACCTCCACAGAAAGCTTCCATTCCAGGTTTACACACACTCGTCAGGATCACTCTCCACAGATCCCACCACTCCCGGCTCGGACACCCTCTTCAGGATCACTCTCCAGAGATCCCACCACTCCACGCATGGATATCTCCCTCACGATCAGATCACAGGTCCTTAGTCCTACCACATCCAGTCATGAATGGAGGTGGACAGATGAGATGAGGAGGCTCCAAAAACATCCCCATCCTCAATGATGCTGGAGTTAAAGCTGAAGCATTTCTAACAATCTTCCATCTGAAATTGCTCAGTGGATGATTCATCTCGGCCTCCTGAGGTCACCAACATCACAGTTTCCAGTCTTCAGCCAATTCGATTCATTCCACATGATAGTAAGAAACAGCTGAAGTCACTCGATACAGCAAAGACTATGGGCCCTAACAACATCCCGGTTCCAGTACCGAAGATTTGTGCTCCAGAACTAGCTGCGCTCTCAGCCAAGCTGTTCCAGTAGAGCTACAACACAGGCAGCTACTGGACAATGTGGAAAATTGCCCGAGTGTGCCCTCGCCATAAAAAAAAAAGCAGGACAAATCCAATCTGACCAATTGCCGCCCCATCAGTCTACTATCAATCATCAGCAAAGTGATGGAAGATGTCATCAACAGTGCTATCAAGCACCAGACACTTAGAATTCCTTCGGAACATTTTTTCCAATTATTTCTGAGTACCTGCTCACCAATGCTCAGTTTGGTTTCCGCCAGGGCCACTCAGTTCCTGTCCTCATTATGGCCTTGGCCCAAATATGGGCAAAAGAGCTGAATTCAGGAGGTGAGATGAGGTAACAGTGACTGCTCTTGCCAAGGGCATCAAGGAGCCTTTGCAAAATTGAAGTCAATGTCAATCAGGGGGAAACTCTCCACTTGCTGGAGTCATACCTAGCGCAAAGGAATCTGGCAGCTCAAAACTGGGCATCCATGAAGCACTGTGGGCCATCAGCAGCAGCAGAATTGTATTTAAACACAATATGTTACCTCATGGCCTGGCATATCCCTCACTCTACCATTACCATCAAGCCAACGGAGCAATAGTGGTTCAATGAAGTGTGCAGGAGGACATGTCAGGAGCAGCACCAAGGAGACCTAAAAATGAGGTGTCAACCTGGTGAAGCTACAACACAGGATTACTTGCATGTCAAACAGCGGAAGCAGCATGCAATAGACAGAGCTAAGTGATCTCACAACCAACAGATCAGATCAAAGCTCTGCAGTCCTGCCACATCCAGTCCTGAATCGTGGTGGATAATTAAACAATTCACAGGAGGTCAAGGCTCCACAAATTTCCCCATCCTTAATGATAGGGGAGACCAGTATATCAGTGCAAAATACAAGGTTGAATCATTTACAACCATCTTCAGCCAGAAGTATCAAGTAGATGATCCATCTTGGCCTCCTCCTGATGTCCCCAGCATCACAGATGCGAATCTTCAGCTCATCCAATTCACTCCACATGATATCAAGAAATGGCTGAAGGCACTGGATACTGACAACATCCCGGCTGTACTGCTGAAGACTTGTGCTCCAGAACTAACCGCGCCTCTAGCCAAGATGTTCCAATACAGCTACAACACTGGCATCTACCCGGACATGTGGAAATTTGCCCAGGTATGTCCTGTACACAAAAAGCAGGACAAATCCAACCCTGTCAATTACTTCCCCACCAGCCTCCTCTTGTCCATCAGTAAAGTGATGGAAGGTGTCGTTGACAGTGCTATCAAGCAGCACTTACACAGTCATAACCTGCTCACCGATGCTCATTTTGGGTTCCGCCAGGGCCACTCAGTTCCTGACCTCATTCTGGCCTTGGCCCAAATATGGGCAAAAGAGCTGAATTCAGGAGGTGAGGTGAGGTAACAGTGACTGTTCTTGCCAAGGGCATCAAGGAGCCCTTGCAAAATTGAAGTCAATGTCAATCAGGGGGAAACTCTCCACTGGTTGGAGTCATACCTCGCGCAAAGGAATATGGTGATGGTTGTTGATGGCCAATCATCTCAGTCCCAGAACATTGCTCAAGAGTTCCTCAGGGTCACGTCCTAGGCCCCAACCATCTTCAGCTGCTTCATCAATGACCTTCCCTGTATCATAAGGTCAGAAGTGGGGATGTTCACTGATGATTGCAAAATGTTCAGTCGCATTCGCAACTCCTCAGATACTGAAGCAGTCCATGTCCACATTTGGAGAGACCGGGACAACATTGGGCTTAGGCTGATAAGTGGCAAGTAAATCACGTGCAAGAAAAAGTTGCCTGTGTGGCGCAATTGATAGCGTGTTGGACTTCTTAATAATGATTAGAGACGATGTTCGAAGGTTGTGGGTTCAAGTCCCACCAAAGTCAAACTTTAGGGCGGCATAGTGGTGCAGTGGTTGACACCACAACCTCACAGCTCCAGCAACCTGTGTTTGTTGCTGGGTACTGCTTGTGTGGAGTTTGCAGGTTCTCCCGGTGACCGTGTTTGTTTTTGCCAGGTGCTCCAGTTTCCTCCCACAGCCAAAGACTTTGCAGGTTGACAGGTAAGTGGGCCATTATAGATTGACCCTAGTATAGGTAGGTGCAATTGAGGGAAGGTGGGGATGTGGTCGGAATATGGGATTCATGTAGTATGAGTATAAATGGGTGGTTGATGGTCAGCACAGACTCGGTGGGCCGAAGGGCCTGTTTCAGTGCTGTATCTCTAAAAAAATAAATAAAAATGCCAGGTAATGACCATCTCCAACAAGAGAGAATCTAACCATCTCCCCTTGACATTCAATGGCATTACCATTGCTGAATCCTTCACTATCAACATCCTGGCGGTTTACCACTGAGCAGAAAATGAATTGGATCAGCCATGTAAATAGCATAGCTACAAGAGCAGGTCAGAGGCTGGGAATTCTGCTGCAAGTAACTCACCTCCTGTCCAAAATCTACAAGGCACAAGTCAGGAGTGTGATGCAATACTCCCCACTTGCCTGGATAAGTGCAGTTCCAACAGCAACAAAGAAACTCAACACCATCCAGAACAAAGCAGCTCGCTTGATCAGCACTCCATCCACTACTTTAAATATTCACTCCCTGCACAACCAGTGAACAGTGGCAGCAGTGTGTACCATCTGCAAGATGCACTGCAGCAACTCACCAAGCCTCCTTCAACAGCACCTTCCTAACTCCTGACCTCGACCACCTAGAAGGACATTGAATGAATGGGAACACCACCATCTGCAAGCTCCCCTCCAGGTTACACACCATCCTGAATTGGAACTATATCATCGTTCCGTCACTGTCACTGGATCAAAATACTGGAACTCCCTTCCTAACAGCACTGTGGGTTTACGTGCTGCACGGACTGCAGCAGCTCACCACCAACTTCTCAAGGGCAATTAAGGATGGGCAATAAAGGCTGCGTTTGCTGACAACGCAACCACGATGTGGCACAACTCGCTTACTTCCCCTCCGCCGCACCGCCCGCTTCCAGCCCTCACAGTCGCACAGTCCAGACCTTGCTGTTCCCCCCAACTTCCCTGGCCGTTTGTCCCCTGATCGCAATACCCCATTCTCCGCTCGTCGTTCCCCATACCCTCCTCCCCTCCAGCCGCCAGCTCTAGGCCGCGCTGCTTCCCTTCTCTCGGCCACTCGCTCCCACGTTTGACCAGTCTCCATGCGCCGCCTGAAGCAGCAAGGTGGGCTGCAAAGTGATGTAGGAGCGAGTAGCGAGTGGCCTAGAGGAGGGAAGTGGCACAGCCAAGAGCTAACGGTGGGGAGCGAGTGGCCGGAGAGCTGGATGACGCGAGTGGGGAACAATCATCCAGGGGAGCATCGCGGTGTAGAGCGAGCGGCTGAGGGGAGGAAGCCTCGAGGCCTGGAGTGAGTTGCCGAGGGGGGAGAGCTCCAGCCTCAAAGTCCCCCATTCAGCCACTTCCTCCAGCTGAGAGAGGGGCTGATTACCCGATGACACTTTACCGCACATGTGCGAAGATTAACCAGGTGTGGATATGCGATGACGTTGGCGCTGCGCAATGACATCATCCTGCGCATGTGCCACTTAATCCTGGCAAGATGTAGCTGTGCCCATGAGCAGCTTGGCGCTCTCCGATGATGTCAGCGGGCCGCTCCATTGACAGGAATCACATTGCGTCAGCAGTGCCCACATCCCAGGAAAGAATAAAAAAGAGATTTACCACAATGGTAGCAGGGTGAGGGATTTCAGTTATGTGGAGAGATTGGAGAAGCTGGGGTTGTTCTCCTTGCAGCAGAGAAAGTTCAGAAGAGATTTGACACATTTGTTCAGAATCATGGAGGTTTTCAATAGTTTAAATAAGGAGAAACTGTTTCCAGTGGTAAAAGGGTCAGTAAGAAGAGGACACAGATATCAGGTGATTGGCAGAAGAACCAGAGGTGACATGAGGAACCATTGTTTACACTGCAATGTGTTGTGATCAAGAAAGAAAAGACTTGCATTTATATAGCACATTTCAAGACCACTGGACATATCAAAGCACTTTGTAGACAATGAAATACTTTTGAAGTGTAATCACTGTTGTAATGTCAGAAATGCAGCAGCTAATACCCACAAACAGCAATGTGATAATGACCAACTGATCTGATTGAGGGGCAAATATTGTTCACAATAACAGGGAGAATTGCTCTTCACTTGTTTGAAATTGCAGCATGGGATCTTTTACATTCACACAAACATGCAGACCAGGTCTTGGTTTAACATCACACCTGAAAGGCAGCACCTTCAACACCCTCAGTGCTGTACTGGAGTGTCAGCTATAAAATCTGAACCCAGAAGCTTGTGATTTCGAGGTGAGTGTGACCAACTGAGCCACAGCTTTTACCTGAGTCTCAATCCTTCAACCAACAGTTTCTCTCTATCTGGTCTGTCACAACCCCTCATGATTGTGAACACCTCTATCAAATCTCCTCTCTAAGGAGAACAACCCCAGCTTCTCCAATCTATCCACATAACTGAAATCCTAACCACACGTTGCAGAAAGTAATTTTTCCTCATGTTCCTTCTGGTTTTGTGAGTCACCTTAAATCTGTAACCTTCGGTTATTGACCGTTCTGCAGTTAGAAACTGTTCCTCAGTATTTACTCTGCCTCAAACCTTCAAGGAAGCTCTGCAAAGTAACTGAAAATCAAGTTGTCAGAAGTGGGATTTAAACACATGCCTCCAGTGAAAGCTGCAACCTGAACAGAGAAGCTGAAACCGCTCAGTCACCTCAACTGTTCAGACCTTTTTGACCTCGTCATCACTTCTGTACTTTGAAAGGTTCACTCAGTTCAGGAGCTTGTTCAATGTTGCTGGAATGCTCAATGAATGGGAACATTAACTCCCCCGGGTTTTCCTGAGCTTGTTCTTGGTGTATGGGGATGTTTGTCCTGGGCCGTGGAATCTTGCATCCCTGTAATGGACATTAACCCACTGATTGAATCTGTATTCACTGCTTTCCGCTGGTGCTGGGTAATTGCAGAGCGTGGGGCTGGAATGTTGCTGCTTGTCCCGGCCTCACGCACTCTGGGAAAGAGTGAATAATTGATGCGTCTGTTTCTGTATCTGAAATGTGACTTCGATCTGCTGTTATTAACCGAGGCAGCGCTGCAGGAGGATACGTTAATAATCTCTCACTAATCAACTGCAAACAGTCAGAATGTGTAACTTTGAGCAGCACTTTCTGCACCGTCAGGGCTGAAAAGTTGAAGGATGAAGAAACACTGTCAGTATCTGAGTGTATGCAGCACTGTACAGAGAAAGAGCCAATATACCGGGGCTGAGACACAGTGCATCTTTTCACATTTAATCACAATAATATCCACAGTCAGGAACTGAAAAGGATGAAAAACCGAATAGCAAGAGCAAAAATAAGAAAAGTAAGTAATTATAGATTAGCTGATGAGCTTTCACTGTGTGATCTGGTAGTCTACTGTTTTATATTCAATGCTCTCTCCACTGTGGCCAGGGAATGATTTCTTCTCAAGGGCTGAATATTAACAAAACTGCTTGTAATTTAAAATCTTTTAAAAGTAATTCCATTGAGCTAATGGGGAAAAGTCAAATAACCAATTATAGGAGAGCTGGTTGGTGATGACGTGAATGTGTCTGCAATGTGCAGGACCAGACTGTTTCTACGGATTCACAATGAATGTTCCACCCTTTATTTGTAACAGTAAAACGGATAGGGGACAATGGCTATTCTGGTTGCAGCAACCTGGAGATTTAACTCATTGACACCCTGCTTTAGGGTAATCTGGAAAGAACAACACCCAGCTCTTTCAGTTAGTGTGCTTGTTTGTTAACCCACAATTTGTCGGTTTAAGCACATAAATGGATGAGGCTTTATTAACTTAAACTCTTCTACATCTGCTGTATTACTCTTGCTGTTGATTCTTCAAAGATAAGGTTAATCAAGTCTTTCTTTGTGAAATCCATGCTGACTGCGTTTTATTATATTTTCATTTCTTACTTTATTATTTTCTACTTTTTGGGATTACATTGTCATTTTTTATTGATTTTAATTTTATTTATTGCATTTATTGCCCATCCCTAATTACCCTTGAGAAGGTGGTGGTGAGCTGCCTTCTTGAACCACTGCAGTCCATGTGGTGCTGTTAGGAAGGGAGTTCCAAGATATTGACCCAGCCACAGTGAAGGAACGGTGATATAGTTCCAATTCCAGGATGGTGTGTGGCTCAGAGGGGTACGTGCAGGTGGTGGTGTTCCCATGCATCTGCTGCCCTTGTCCTTCTAGGTGGGAGAAGTCATGGGTTTGGAAGGTGCTGTCTAAGGAGCCTTGGGATGTTGCTGCAGTGCATCTTGTAGATGGTACACACTGCTACCACTGTGCATCAGCAATGGAGAGACTGAATGTTTGTGAATGAGGTACCAATCAAGTGGGCTGCTTTGTCCTGGATGGTGTCGATCTTCTTGAGAGTTGTTGGAGCTGCACCTATCCAGGCAAGTGGAGAATATTCCAACACACTCATGACTTGTGCCTTGTGGACAGGCTTTGGGGAGTCAGGAGGTGAGTTGTTCAACGCAGGGTTCCAAGTCTCTGACCTGCTCTTGTATCCGTGATATTTATATGGCTACTGCAGTTCAGTTTCTGGTCAATGGTAACCCCCAGGATGTTGATAGTGGGGGATTCAGCGATCAGAATGCCATTGAATGTCAAGGGGAGATAGTTAGATTGTCTCTTGTTTGCGATGGTCATTGCCTGGCACTTAGTGATGTGAATGTGAAATATCCTTATTATGGAGTACTGTATTGTACTGTAAAGTCATAGAGTCGTGCAGCATAGAAACAGGCCCTTCAGCCCACCGCACCCATGCCAACCATAATGCCTATCTATACTTATCTCACTTGTCTGCATTAATTCCTTATCCCTCTATGCCTTGCTCATTCAAGTACTTTTCCAGATGCCTCTTAAATGTTGATACTGTTCCTGCCTCCACCACCTCCTCTGGCAGCTTATTCCAGATACCCACTATACTTTGTGTGCAAAATTTACCCCTTTGATCCCCTTTATCCTCCTCCCTCTCACCTTAAATCTATGCCCTCTAGTTTTAGTCACCCCTACCATGGGAAACAGACTCTGGCTATCTACCCTATCTATGCCTCTCATAATTTTATATACCTCTATCGTGTCCCCTCTCAGCCTCCTTCGCTCCAGGGAAAACAGACCCAGCCTATCCAATCTCTCTTTATAACTCAAGCGCTCCAAACCAAGCAACATCCTTGTGAATCTTTTCTGCACTCTCTCTAGCTGAATCACATCTTTCCTGTAGTGCGGCGACCAGAACTGCACACAGTACTCCAAATGCAGCCTAACCAACATTATGTACAACTGTAACATGACATCCCAACTCTTGTACTCAATGCCTCGGCCAGTGAAGGCAAGCATGCCATACGCGTTCTTCACCACCCTGTCTACCTGTGTTGCCACTTTCAGGGAACTATGTACTTGCACCCCAAGGTGTCTCTGCTCAACAACACTCCCCAGGGTCCTGCCATTCACTGTATATGCCCTGCCCTGGTTTAACTTCCCAAAATGCTTCACCTCGCACTTGTCTGCATTAAATTCTATTTGCCAATCCCTTGCCCACATTCCCAGTTTATCTATATCCTGTTGTAACCTTAGACAACCTTCTTCACTGTCCACTATACCACCAATTTTGGTGTCATCTGCAAACTTACTAATCATGCCCCCTAATTCACATTCAAGTCATTAATATATATGACAAACAACAGAGAGCCCAGCAACGATCCCTGTGGCACACCATTGCTCACCGGCCTCCAATCTGAAAAACAACCCTCCATTACCACTCTCTGCCCCCCATCACCAAGCCAATTCTGTATCCAATTGGCTAGCTCACCCTGGATCCCATGTGTTCGAACCTTCTGGACCAGCCTACCATGTGGGACCTTGTCAAAGGCCTTGCTGAAGTCCATGTAGACAACGTCCATCGCCCTGCCCTTGTCAATCCTCTTGGTCACCGCCTCAAAAAACTCAATCAAATTCGTGAGACATGATTTCCCACGCACAATGCCATGCTGACTATCCCTAATCAGACCTTGCCTTTCCAAATGCATATAAATCTTGTCTTTCAGAATCCCTTCCAATAACTTTCCCACCACAGATGTAAGGCTCACCGGCCTGCAGTTCCTTGGCTTATCCCTGCTGCCATTCTTAAATAAAGGCACAACATTAGCTATCCTCCAGTCTTCAGGTACCTCATCCGTGGCTAATGATGATACAAAAATCTCTGCCAGGGCCCCAGCAATCTCCTCCCTTGCTTCCCATAGCATCCTAAGATACACCTGGTGAGATCCTGGGGATTTATCCACCTTAATGCGCTTCAAAACCTTCAACACCTTGTCCTTTGTAATATTGATATGCTCCGTCCCTTGAACTCAATAGCTTCCATGACCTTCTCCACGGTAAATACAGACGAGAAGTATTCATTTAAGACCTCGCCCATTTCCCATTGCTCCACACATAGATTACCACATTGATCCTTAAGGGGACCTACTCTCTCCCAAGCTACCCTTTTACTCTTAATATAATTATAGAATCTTTTAGGATTCTCCTTTATTTTATCAAAGTGATTCATGACAACGCTTCGTCATCGCCGACGTCATCCGGAAGCGCCGCGGTGTGAACATGCGCAGACGGTATCCTGCCCTCTGCGCATGCGCTGAGGTCCGGCTTGCCGGGACCGTTTTGCGCATGCGCAGACGACGTCATCGCGTTTTGTCGTCTTCCTCGGGCAACGCGCCAGGTTGGCCTCTGCGCATGCGTCAATCTTCGGATATTCACGCATGCGTCAAAGCTTCGGCGCGACTTTTTGAAAGTGGAAGGAGAGGTTTCGTCGGGCATTTTCTCGCATTTTATCTGAATTATTTAGTCGTTTTGGAGACTTGCTTCATTTTTATTAGACACAGGAGATTGTTCAAAGGGAAGTTGCTCTGCCTTTGTCAGCTGCTCTGTAAATATTTCCCTTGTCTGGGGCACCACATGTTCTCCAGTCCCTGTTGTTAGCTGCTCTGAAAACATTTCCATTGTCTGGGGCACCACACGTTCTCCAGTCCCTGGTGTAAGCTGCTCTGAAAGCATTTCCATTGTCTGGGGCACCGCATGTGCTCCAGTCCCTGTTGTGAGTTGCTGTGTGCAGGCAGTACATGTGCTGCAACCTACCATCTAAACGGTCACTTTCGTTTCACTGCAGAACTTAAAAAGGTGTGCACAACAGTAATTTTAGTGGATGGACGGAGGCAAACTCTGACTCTGATTTGCTTTATTTGTTTTCATGTAAAACATGCCGTCGAGAAAACAATCCTTGAGACTTAAGGTCAGCATTCAAGCAACGAAGGCAACTGGATCATGCTGTGGAGCTCGTCACGATGTGGAAAGGAACATTGCATTTATGGATGAATTGGGAATGCACATTGGGATGCGCTTGGGGGACATTTACCAAGAATAGACTGAGCTCAGACTCTTGTGACTTTGCCTTCTTCACATGGACAATACAGTCGTGGAATAGAGAGCCAAGCGTTCATTCACCACAAGATGTGAAAATAGATAAGTCCCCTGGGCCAGATGGGATTTATCCTAGGATTCTCTGGGAAGCCAGGGAGGAGATTGCAGAGCCTTTGTCCTTGATTTTTATGTCGTCATTGTCGACAGGAATAGTGCCGGAAGACTGGAGGATAGCAAATGTTGTCCCCTTGTTCAAGAAGGGGAGTAGAGACAGCCCTGGTAATTATAGACCTGTGAGCCTTACTTCGGTTGTGGGTAAAATGTTGGAAAAGGTTATAAGAGATAGGATTTATAATCATCGTGAGAAGAATAAGTTCATTAGAGATAGTCAGCACGGGTTTGTGAAGGGTAGGTCGTGCCTCACAAACCTTATTGAGTTTTTTGACAAGGTGACCAAACAGGTGGATGAGGGTAAAGCCGTGGATGTGGTCTATATGGATTTTAGTAAGGCGTTTGATAAAGTTCCCCACGGTAGGCTATTGCAGAAAATACAGAAGTATGGGATTGAAGGTGAATTAGTGCTTTGGATCAGAAATTGGCTCGCTGAAAGAAGACAGAGGGTGGTGGTTGATGGTAAATGTTCATCCTGGAGTATAGTTTCTAGTGGTGTACCGCAAGGATCTTTTTTGGGGCCACTGCTGTTTGTCATTTTTATAAATGACCTGGAAGAGGGTGTAGAAGGGTGGGTTAGTAAATTTGCGGATGACACGAAGGTCGGTGGAGTTGTGGATAGTGCCGAAGGATGTTGTAGGTTACAGAGGGACATAGATAGGCTGCAGAGCTGGGCTGAGAGATGGCAAATGGAGTTTAATGCGGAAAAGTGTGAGGTGATTCACTTCGGAAGGAGTAACAGGATTGCAGAATACTGGGCTAATGGGAAGATTCTTGGTAGTGTAGATGAGCAGAGAGATCTTGGTGTCCAGGTACATAAATCCCTGAAAGTTGCCACCCAGGTTAATAGAGCTGTTCAGAAGGCATATGGTGTGTTAGCTTTTATTAGTGGGGGGATCGAGTTTCGGAGCCACGAGGTCATGCTGCAGCTGTACAGAACTCTGGTGCGGCCGCACCTGGAGTATTGCGTGCAGTTCTGGTCACCGCATTATAGGAAGGATGTGGAAGCTTTGGAAAAGGTGCAGAGGAGATTTATTAGGATGTTGCCTGATATGGAGGGAAGGTCTTAGGAGGAAAGGCTGAGAGACTTGAAGTTGTTTTCGTTGGAGAGAAGGAGGAGGAGAGGTGACTTAATAGAGACATATAAGATAATCAGAGGGTTGGACAGGATGGATAGTGAGAGCCTTTTTCCTCGGATGGTGATGGCAAACACGAGAGGACATAGCTTTAAGTTGAGGGGTGATAGATATCGGACAGATGTCAGAGGTAGTTTCTTTACACAGAGAGTAGTACGGGCGTGGAACGCCCTGCCTGCAACAGTAGTAGACTCGCCAACTTTAAGGGCATTTAAGTGGTCATTGGATAGACATATGGATGAAAATGGAATAGTGTAGGTCAGATGGTTTCACAGGGCGGCGCAACACCGAGGGCTGAAGGGCCTCTACTGCGCTGTAATGTTCTATGTTCTATATTGTCTTCCA